>NW_024425563.1:30599030-30742525 GCF_017311325.1 Ursus maritimus
AAAAATTTTATATTGTATACTTGGTAAAACAATAAAGTTTTGATATATTGGTTGGAATATGTATTAAAATTAATATCTGTTTATTTTTACTGCTTTCATGTGGCTACTAGAAATTAAAAATTACATATGTGGTTCATATCTGTGTCTTGCATTTTATTTCTAGTAGACTGGGCTGATCTAGAGACTCATGAGAAAAAAGTGGATTTTAATAAAATCACTCTCAGTGTTTACTGGTTTACAATGGTACCTAGAATGCACACGCTCTGTGTCATAAGTAGGTCAAATGCAAATGGACATTTCCCATATCAGGGAGATGTAAATTATTATATTGCTTGTTAGTTATTTTCAAATAATAAGATTTTTTTGAAGATTTATTTATTTGAGAGAGAGAGGGCACAAACATGCACGGGGGTGGTGGAGGGGGGAATGAGGGGAAGAGACGGGAAGAAAGGGGAAGAGAGAGTCCCAGGCAGACTCTGAACTGAGCGAGGAGTCAGATGGAGAACTCGATCCCACCAACCCGAGATCATGACCTGAGCCAAAATCATGAGTTGGACGCTTAACCGACTACGTCACCCAAGAGTCCCATTAAGATGATTTCTCACAAATAAGACATCTATTTGTAAATTATTTAACTTAGGTTAATTTAATTTTAAACTACTTGTATAATTCTCAAGGTGTGATATATAAACTAGTCTTATTTGTGAATCAGCAGAAAAATCAAATCACCAAAAATATGTAGGCTTTAATAAAGTGTATTTTGTCCACAGAAACATTAACATTTTATTTCTCTTTCTTTTTAGTAGTGTTTCTAAATACTGTTACAGCCACAAGTGTTTTTCTCTTCATTTTCAGGTTTTTCATTTTTTAAATGAAGTTTAAAGAAAACTCTCCTTGGGACAGTCTTTCTCTCACAGGAAATATAAAGAAAGTTGCTTCTAGAGTGCCGCACACAGACAACCATGGGTATATTTTATATGGAGCATTTTCCATAAAAAGTTCAAAGGGTGCATAGTTTGATTACTTAAGAATAGTGCTGATTTTTAGAATTTTAATTTTGTCTTTGAAATTTGCATACAGAACAGATTTCTATAATTTTAAAGATGAGAAATGTTGTCACATATACAGGAATTCCTACGATTTCGACCAAACAAACATGTTTATTTTGAAGGGATCCTTAAAATATAATTTTAAAATGGACATTCAAAGGTAAAAACTGGGAGAAGGGAGGTTTGTAGCAGGCATATGGACTTGAATAAAACTGACAACCCTTAGAAACCAGTAAGAAAATGCACTCAGAGGATAGTATTGCATACGTTTTCACTGGGCAGGGAGCACATCATTTGGGCAGGTGAGTTATTTGGTTGCAGGGGAGGGAGGGCAAGGAGGGAGTTTGCAGTCAAACTCCAAAACTAGGCTTTAGGAACAGAGCCATAGATGATATCTAGAATGATTTCTGTTTTGTTTTAAAGATGTTTTAGTTGCAGGACCTTTGTTAGGTTTGAAGATGGATGGGGTTATAGTGCATAACTAGTCAAAGGAGAAGTAAGGGAATCGAAAGAAAGAGGAGCTCAGTGATGTGAACAGCAAGGCAGTGGAGGAGTCTCTGGAGAAGAGACACTTTGTGGGGGGTTTCAAGGAGTGTGAAGAGGACTATAGGAGAAACAAGTTTAAGATAAGGGAAGAGCTCATCCTCACCTGCTGGTTCTCAGAGTGTTAAATTTTCAAATAAATCATGAAAATGAAACATTAACAAAAGCAAATTAAAAGTAAGAGCAAACCCTGCATATATTAAGAGAGCATAAATTTAACACAGTCTGACACAACAGTATAAAATTCTTTGAAGCTTTTGAAAACAAAAACTGTCTCCTATATTTTCCAGTTCAACTGTATTAATTTTATTCTTCTTCAAAATACAAATCTCTTTCAAGCACACTTTTAAGCCTGTCCAATTTGCAAACAATTTTGTTTATCTTAGCCTAGTTCATTAACTAACCATACGAGCACATAATATAAAAGATATGAATTTGTAGCCAAAGAAGAACTTGGAAAATTCTTTTGGAACTATTAATTCAGAATCCCAAAGTGGGCACTAGGGAATATTTGCAGAACCCCAGAAGACCTTTCAGAAATCCAATGAAAATATCAATGTTCTTTACTGAATTTCATTGATAACTAAGAAGTACATAAACTAAACAGGCCAATTTCTGGTGCTATTTATCTTTAATTACCAAAATCTTAATGAAGGTTGAAGATGAATTAACTGTGGTAACTGGCTATACATAGGTGGTATAGTAATTTTTAATTAATATATTAAAATTTGATATTAAATAGCCTAAAAAAGATGTTAAAAAGCCATTTTGACAGGTTATATGTATTCTGATGACGTGCTTGTATCTGACACTCCTAACAGCAGGTAAAAGAGATACATACATAATGTATAAAAAGCATGAATTTACTATCCTTTGAAAGGAGCATGATAACCCATCAATTGGTTAAAATATACTTTTAGCTGCCACAATCCATTCCTAAAGAGACAGAGTCATATTTGAATAGATTTTTGCATCTGGATAAAAGTTACTGAATGTCTATCAATTGTACTAATTTCCATGAAGACTGAACTTGATCTTATTCTTTTTTAATATTCCCTAAGCCCATAACACTATGCTTGGAGCACTATAAATGTTCAAATGTTGGTTAAAATGATTTAATTGGCTCATTTCTCTAGTTAGTCCCACAAGTTGGACTAAAGCCTGCTACAGTGCTGACCAATCTTTGTCATTCAACCATCCTTTAACTGCTTGCAAGGTGGCATTGATAATTCCTAATCTTACCAGTGTGACGACTATAAATTTAGTCATCATATCCATCTTTTTAAAAATTTCTTCTAAAACCCCCCCTGCAGCTTTATTTTGAGGTCCAAAAGATATCAAAAATAATAGCTGTCAAATTACTTCAATAACATCTTGTTTTATTTCTCCTTTAACTCTGGAAGGCAACATTTTACCCAGCACAAATGCAAATATTCAAATGCTTACATGTATTATTTTTAAATAACTTTTAAAAATATTTTATTTATTTGCTAGAGAGAGAGAGCAAGAGAGAGAGAGAGAGAAAGCAGGGGGAACGGCAGGTGGAGGGAGCAGTAGACTCCCCACTGAGCAAGGAGTCTGATGAGGGACTCAATCTCAGGACCGTGGGGATCATGACCTGAGCAGACAGACACTTAACCAACTGAATCACCTAGGCATACCAATAACTTTAAATATTTGAGAACATCGGTCTAAAACCAAGTAAAAACATTAAATTTCTTTTTTAAAAAGCATAATAACAGGAGGTTTAATATTTTTAGTTCTTTCATGTCAACAGTTTTAATCCTTTCCTGAAACAATGAATATATGGTGACCAGATGATATAGGAAAATAGAATTCTGACCACAACTTTTGCTGTAACCAGCCCAAGAAGCAAACCACAACCTCTGTAGTAATTGGCCAAAAAAAAATCAGGATATGGTTAATAATTGCCAGCTTCCCTAATTTTTGCCTGTGCTTCCAACTCAAGACCAGCCAGAGAAAGCCAAATAAACAGGTTCTCCAGGTCAAATATATAAGATTTGATTCTAGTTTGTCCTCCTCCAACTTCCATGTCAATAACCTCCAATCAGAGCATACCTGAAGCCTTCCTTTTTTTTTTTTTTTTTCTTCCCCTCTCCCCCCCTCCACCCTCAACTCTAAGGCTTTCACATTTCCCTGACTGCCTTTGAGTCTCTGACAAATTCAAGTGATGGTTGCTGATACCCATGCTATACCAAGTTTTGAAAAAACACACTCTGTTATCTTTGGGGTTGTTTTCATTTATTTTTATAGCCCTAAAGCTGTTTTATGTTTTCAATGTCTCTGAGTAGACTGAAAGTTAAGATCAATCACAGGCTACTATTTTTACCAAGTACGGATTAGAAAAGAGGGTTTTTTTGTTTGTTTGTTTGTTTGTTTTTTCTCCCTTACTTTACTGTTTTAATGCTTCCCAAAGTTACACTATTTTTTTTAAGTATAATTGACATACAACATTAGATTAGTTTCAAGTATACAACATAATGATTGGGCATTTGTATACATTGTGAAATGATAACAATAGGCTAGTTACCATCTGTCACCATACAAAGTTAGGGTTTTTTTTTTTTTTGTGATGAGAACTTTCAAGATTTCCTTTGTAGCAACTTTCAAATGTGCAATGCATACAATTGCCTACAGTCATCATACTGTAAATGATATCCCCATTACTTATTTATAACTGGAAATTTGTGCCATTAGATATTCTTTGCCCACTTTGCCCATTATCCTCCCCTCTGGCAACCACCAATCTATTCTCTGTTATCTGTGAGTTTTGCTTTTTTTGTACATTTGTGTGTGTTTGCGTGTGTTTTAGATTCCATACACAACTAAAACCACATGGCGTCTGTCTTTCTCTGACTTATAAAATATAGCTCAGCCATAAAAAAATAAATAAATCTTGCCATTTGCAACAACATGAATGGAGTTGGGATTATTATGGTGAAACAAACTAATTTTGTTTAAGTTAAAATGTATTGCTACAATATGATCAGTGTTGTTTAATTAATTGATTTAGTACGCGTGGAAGTTTAGCACTGCTACAAAACAAAAATGTTATTGGTATTCCAGGTATTCAATCATCAATCAATCAATTCTGCAAGAAGCACAATTTTCTCCAATCAAATCTGATTCATAAAAGGTATGTAATAAAACTTCTGCAAAATCTTTTGTAAATCATACAGCAGAAAAAAGACATTGGATCAAAATCTGAGTAAATTACTTTCCCTAAAACCAGTGGCTTTGAGAATTATCAAGTACTTATGTTCCATATCTGATCTCATTTTGCAGAGACACAAGTGAAAGAAAATGCAGTCATTGGAAATGCTAGATTTATTTCTACTTAAAACTATTCATGAAATTAAAGTCCATGTGACTGCGTTTGCTTTTTAATGCAGTATGAATAGAACTACTTGAGAGAAATTCAGTTCAATTAAGGAACATTTCCTTAATTTTCTGTCTTATCGTCCTCCTTCCTTAGTACTAGCACTGAACATGAGTAAAATGACTCCCAGGTTGTAGCTGAAGATTAAACCACAAAGTTCAATGAAAATCTGCAGCAATTAAAAACATATTTATTTAGAAATCACGGCAGATGTACTTGATAAAATGAATGGGAAAGAAACATCTAAAACTACCTAAAATGGGTTTCTCAAATTTTAACAGGCATATAAATCATCCCAGGGATCTTGTTAAAATACAGATTCTGGATCAGGAGGTCTTTGACAGAGTCAGAGAGTCTGCATTTCTAACAAGCTCCCAGGTAATACTAATGCCACAGAGAGTATTTTGAGTATTACGGACCTATAGACATTCCTTTTGGGAATGGGGAGTAACATGACTTATATATGATTTAGAATGCAAACTGAAAACCCTACTCTTAGTCTTCTTCTCTACATTTGTAGAAATTCTCACTACTTACAGGATTGATTTTAAAAGTTAGAGGAAAACAATTATTTTAAAGTGCCTGATTTCAGTACCTGGTACACACTAAGTACCTAATGAATATTGGTTTTTATCATGGCCACACTTTTAAATTGAATCTTAATAAAATATCAAACAAGTTCAAGTTTACTATGTGTTAGACAATATTCTACATTTTACATGTATTAATTCAAAATATGAACTTCCTACTCTCCATTTTCTGGGTAAGATAATTAATCACTGAGAAGTTAGGTAACTGGCCCAAAGCCCACAGGCAGAACCTGGAGGAACAAAGATTCAAATCCAGAGGCAAAATTCCTGAGCTAATACACAACATCAGACTGTCAAATCAGATCACATGGATCAGAGATCTTAACCAGTGTCAAGCTTTAATAAATAATGTTAAGGACACAGCAATTGTCAAAAGTTAATCACAAGTTTCTTCTCATGTTGGATAAGCCTCTCTGGCCCATAATACATGAAGTTTCTTTTTCTTTTTTGCAACTGACAGAGAGAAAGAAAGCATAAGCTGGGGTGGGAGGGGCAGAGGGAGAGGGAGAGAGGGAATCTCAAGCAGGCTCCATTCTCAGCACAGAGCCCAACCCTAAGACCATGACCTGAGCCTAAATCAAGAGTCAGACACCCAACCGACTAAGCCACCCAGACACCCCAATACATGAAGTTTCTAAGTGACATTCACAGAATCATCTCATAGAAGGCTAGCATGTAAAACATCTCTGTTTTATACCTCAGAGAGCTGTATCGCCTATGTAATATTCTCCAGGGAGTCATACTAGCAGGTCCTGAGCAATGCTCCAGGATCCTCCCATTAAGAGCATTTCAAAGATAAAAGTCTCTTCTTCCTGGACAAATATTATTACTTTGTTTACCTAAAGGTAAAGGTCAAGTTAATAGATTAGTCCAAGTGACCTATTTATTACCACAAACTCACCTCCTCCAACCCTACTCCCCAACGAAGAGTGAGAAAGATGAATGAATCAGAGAGCAGAGCTTTCAACCCTTTAAAAGTAGTCAATAGAGCCACTGAAGAATAGATTGCCTATCTGGTGTACTTAGACAATATAATAAACTGATGGTATTATGATTAGAAAATGCAGCAGCAGTATTGAGGATGATTTACTTATCTCAGTGGTCTCACTGACAAAAAGGGTCAAAAATTAAGTGGATGGACAACAAAACCAAAGAGGTGATCATCAGAGTGCAGAAAAGAGCATATTGTCCACAGTCAGAGAGAATGGAGATAATGGACCAAATGGCACAAAATGGCAGTTCAAAAGGGCAAAGCAACAGTGAACAGCCAAAAGGGTCACAGGAGAAAAGAGATGAGTCAGAAGAGAGTAATAAGGCCTAAACATATAATATTACTAGAACTGCAGCAGCTATTTGACTCAGGCTCAGACCTTCTAAAGCACCCTGCCTGGGTCTTGCAGGTGGAATGAGCTAATTGGTAGTGCTGTCTAGAAACAAGATATCCAACTTGAGGAAAGCAGCAGTTCTAGACAAGCAGATTACACCCATCAGATCTGAGAAGCATAAATCGCAGCCGTTCCTGAGACTAAAAAAATTATATAATTTTTCAAAGGAAAAAAAAATCTATAAATCCATTTACATCATGATATAAACATATAATTCCATTTTATCAATCAACTGCCTCATTTATACATTCTAATTTTGCCTAAAATTTTGGCTCAAATAGTAAATCCCATTTCACTTTCACTGCACTTTACTCAAAATGTACTTACTAATGCTCATTTGCTGATATAGAAATATGTGTTCATCTGGAATAAAACCCTTGACTTGAAGAACACAGAATGACAGAAAACTGCTCTGATATGCAGTAATTAATTTAAACTTACTCTTTTGGGTATATCCACACACTTTAAATCATAATCTGTAATCCCAAATATGCAGAACATGTCTGTGTGTCGTGTTTGTTTTGATATGATGAGAAATGAATGAGATGGGATTGATTTTTAAAGGCTAAGTGTGCCTGGGGATTTGTCAGGAACCAGCATTGGGGAAGATATGTTTAACTGAGACTGAAGAAGGGCAAAATTACCATTTCCAAGAACTGCACAAATACATTTTAAATGTGTAGGTTACTAAATATGTTTAACAAAATAGTGACAAAGTTTTCTTTCAAAAGAACTTAGATAAAATCCAATAGCAAATCTCATAAAATCTGTTGCCTTCATCAAGTAACTGTCATTTCTGATGGCACTGGGCGATAGATGGAAAAACATGCACATTTGCTAGTGATTTAGGACACTGAGTTGCTTTTCAGGTCTTTCACATTTTGTGATGAATTGTACCTACCAGCTCTCCTGAATTGTTTGTTTTTTTGTTTGATTGTTTTTGAAGACCATCATCTCACAAATATTCGAAGAGTCTCTACTTTTGTGAATGAGATCACAATTACTTGTCCCAAACTGACTTTCTTGCAGACCATCCATTTCTTTTCCTATGATTTTGTGCAAGCCATTTTTCTGAGTGTCAGTTTCCTATGACCTAAAGGAGGTCACCATTTCTTCTGCAAAACTCACAAATGTGTGAAACACAAAAGGACGATTGACTGCAAAAATATTATTTAAAAAGATCAAAGTAGTATAAACATTAAACTATTATAATTATGAAAACACTAGTCCATGATTTTTTTTAATGTTATCTAGGCATTTTTACCAATTACGTCCTTCATTACCTTCACTAGCTTTCTATGCCACTAAGCTAAGAGAACATAAACAGTGCTTTACAGCCACTACAGATGTGTGCCACCTAGACTACTGATATAAAAACATCAGGAGGCAAAAGTAAGTGAGTCTATAAGATCTTCCAATCTGATCTCTTTTTATTCGTCATTGCTCATGGATTTAATTTTAGTGCCTATGCATGCCAGCTCTGGCTTCCCTGCTTCTTTTACTAGCAGTTCTAATACATTCTAATACACTGCAAATTTTCATATATCCCCAGAAAGCTTATGCCATGCTGTATTTTGCTTGTTTGTTGTTGTTGTTGTTATTGCTTTACTTTTCTCTTAAGGTTTAGGAATTTCACAAAGAAGTCTGTGGGACACCAAAAGCAAAAACACTCTTTCTTGGAGAATGTGAACAGACAGCATGAAGACTGATGCAGGTATATCCCCAGACCTCTCTGGCCTTATATGCATTATTGGCCTATGCAGAGAGGGCTGTGCCAGCATTTTCACTAAGTAAACAATCTTCTTTCTGCTGAGCTGCTAACAATGTACATAAACTATACCCATTGTCTGAACTAGGTACCATAATCAACGGGGATGGGGAGTGGGAGGGGAGTTGGGAAGACATGCATTATTTATTTAGGGAAGTGCAATGCACTAAGAAAATACCACACAGATAGTGTATAATTGTCCAGAAAAAGAATGTCCACTTATGATACCAGATATATGCTAGAGGAAGAAGCAAGAAACCTCAGAGGAGCTGTGGGGGGGAGGGGAAGCAGTGCCTCCAAATCCTGGTTCCACAGAGAATCTACAGAGATGCTTCTTAAAAATAAAGGTCCCACCTCCTCTCTTCTCCCACTAAATGAGGAATTTAGGAAGAACATCAAGAACTTTATACTAAAACTGCCTCTAATGCAGCTGCTCTATAGCCAGGCATTTGGAGATGACTGCCAAACCATATAGTCCAAACTGTTTATATTAGTTACAAGGATGTTGAAGCTCAGAGATTAACTGAGCTGCTCAGATCCTCCAAACACACAGAGTTAAAGAAACCTAGTCTCCTAACCCTGATTCTTCCCTCTCTTTGGACTATTTCCGTATGATCAAGATGCTTATGGAGATACTGTTTTTACCAACATACATTGATCTGTCCTTGGTAAAATCAAGACATCAAGTAACCTCAGGCTTCATTTCTGTGCTGATCCCAGCACTTCACCCTTAATCAAGAAACACTTTCCTCTTATGTCTGGTCTTTACAAGTAAACAAAAAAATAAAAAATAAATCTTCCCTTCATAAAGGACCCAGGGACACAGCCACTTCTACAGACATCTGGCAATAATAGTTTGAAGAGGCTGACTAAACCTCTTTCAAAACAACACGTATAAAACTGTTCAAAATTGTTATTAACAACCATTAACAACCAATTGTCAACAACCAACCATCTTGGTTCTAGAAGTCACTAGAAGGACTACAAGATTTCCTTTCTTGAATGAAAACAAGAGATTGAAGAGCATTTACTCACAAAACCCAATACGACTTTGCATAATAATACTGAAAGTATGTGGCCTTTTTTGCCAACCTGCCATCCTCCTAACACAGTTGTGAGAATGATTTTACCACTGCAGACAAGAATGGGAAAACTAGCAATACTGTTGCCAGAAGGAGCAGTCTTGGTTTTAAGCCAGTGGAGACATTGTCAGTAAATTTAGCAACTGAGTGGAAAACAAATGGGAAAAGGTTCAGATCTGCTAGCCTGATCGTTCAACCCAAGATGGGGCATTTAGAGGTCCCTGGGGGGCAGAAAAAAAAAATTAGCCTGACGATTCTCGGAAGAGAGAGCCAAAAAACAAATGACAAGCTCTCCATACTTTTCTAGCTAAATAGGAAGTGTACACATGTGGAGAGAGACCACATAGATAATACCACCTGAAAGTGAAAGCCAAGAAAGCTTGCCAAATGGCTGAACTTACAATGTGTTTGCAAACCGACACTGATTAATTGGCAGACAGTGGAAGCCTTACAGGTTCAATGCATTTGAGGAGAGACATAAGTGGTTACAAACTGTGGAAAGGAAAGAGGGCAAGAGGGCAAATTCCATGGTTTAAGTCCATAGGTATAATAAAATAAAAAAGAGAGAGAACAAAAAAGAGGAGAAGGAGCAAGAGAGAGAGAGAAGAGAGAAGAATGACTTAAGAAAACTCAAAATTCGATTTAGCTTCAATATTGTATCCATAATTTCCATTTTCAACAAAAAAAAATTGAGACATAGGAGGAGGAGGAGGAGGAGGAGGAGGAGGAGGAGGAGGAGGAGGAGGAGGAGTGGTGTGACCTATATTCAGAAACAGCAGTTAAAATAAACTGTGATCGGGAGAAGATATCGGATTTAGTATATTTGTGTGTATGTGTTTTTTGTCATTTACATATTTCAAATATGTTCAGCTAATAATGTGTGTATATATGTATATATCCATAAATAATCCTTTTTTACTAAAAAGAAAAAATATATAAATTCTTAAATCAAAGTGTCTATCTGAAGAGGTCAGAAAATAAGAGCAAACTGAGCCTAAAGCAAAGGAAATAAGAAAAAAGAGTGAAAATCAATGAAAGAGAAAACATAAATGGAGTAGAAAAATGAATGAAGCTTAAAGCTGCTTCTTGAAAGTATCAACAAGGTTGATAAAACTTTGGTTAGACTGGCCCAAAAAAAAACAAACAGAGAGAAGAGGTATATTACCAAAATCAGGATATATCAGTACAGATGTTATGGATATTAAAAGTTAAGCAAATATTATTAAAAACTTTTTACCAATATATTACACAATTCATTGAAATGGATGTATTTCTAGAAAAACATGATACCATAACAAACTCAAGAAAATATTAAGACCTATAACAAATACATGAATTAAATTATCAATTAAAAACCTCAATTCACAAATAAAATTCCAGACCCATATGTCTCATTGATGAATTCCATCAAAATTCAAGGAGGAAATAATACCACTATTGGATGAATAATTTCAGGAAGTCAAACAGAGAAAGACAATTATCATATGGTTTCATTCATATGTGGAACATGAGCAATAGCACGGAGGACCATAGGGGAAAGGATGGAAATCGAAGGGGGAGAAATCAGAGAGGGAGATGAACCATGAAAGACTATGGAACCCAGGAAACAAGCAGGATTTCAGAGGAGACGGGGGTGGAAGAAGGGGTAACAGCGTGCTGGGTATTAAGGAAGGCACATGCTGTGATGAGCACTTGGTGTTATATGTAACTAATGAATCACTGAACACTACATCAAAAACTAATGATGGCTAACTGAACATAATAAAAAAAAATAAAGATATTCATAATCTAATCTCCCCCCCCCTTAAAAAAGAAAGTAGAGGGGGGAAAAAACACTATCCAACTCATATAATTGAGCCAATATTACTCTGATCCCAACACCAGATACAAAGAATGCACAAAATCATCAAATGGTATACATTAAAGATGTGTATCCATACATATCAATTATACCTAAGTAATAAATAAATACATATAAACATACATGCATACATACATGCATGTCATAGTTGCCTTCTGGCACAAAAATGCCAAAAATAAATAAATAAAATAAAATAAAAATATTTTAAAATATAGACCAATGACCCTCATGAACTCAAATGCAAAAATCAGTAAGATAATATCAGGAAATCAATTGTAATATATATATATATATTTTACAAAAATCAGTAAGATAATATTAGGAAATCAATTGTAATATATATATATATATATGGAAATCAAATTCAGCAACTCATAATTTATACACAATGACCGAATAATCTTTACCTCAGGAATGCAAAATTAGTTCAACATTTGAAATTTAATTAATGTTACGCACCATATTAACTGAAAAAAGGATAATGACATGATTATTTCAGTAAACACACAAAATGCATTCAACACAATCTAAAAATCTCATGATAAAAATTCTCACCAAACTAGTAATAAAATAGTATTTCTTCAGCCTGATAAAGGCCATCTGCAAAAATCATTCAACAAATAGCACATCTAAAAGGAAGGAATGAGATGAAAGCAAGAGATGAAACAATGGATGAAGAAATGAATGGAACATGCCTGAAATCTGTTGCAACTCTAGCTTAAAGTTGTCTTTTGCCTTGGTCTGTTCCCTCTCTCATGAAATGAATGCTCTTACTCTGAAAAAATTACCAAAAAAAGTCACAATAATTGCATTTCTATTATCTGTAAGAAGCAGAGCTGAAGGGGATATTTAGGTGCTGTTAACAGAGAAGTTCTTTTCAATTTTTATTATATCTCAATATCACCATGTAGGTTTTATGATTCAGAAAATGGACAGAAATGAGTAATTTTTGTTGTTTATCATTAATTCAATCATCGGTATGCCCTGAAGTCTTCATTGTATAACTATCATATTTTAGCTACTATGCTACTATGCTTAGTGCTAGTGACACAGAATTAAATTTAATAATAGTCTTTGAGTTTCTTTGTTCACAAACACTTAGGAAAAGAAAGAAAGTGGGGAGGAAGGGAAGTAGAAGGAAGGGAAAGAAATACACAAAATAAAAATTTTAAAAAGACACAGAAATTCATTGACAGCCTATCACTTTCCAGTGAATACACCCTGTACACTAATATACTTTAATTCATTTATTTTGAATTTTTCAACCCCCACCATCTTCCTATAAAGTATATTATTCATATTTCTCTAAGTTCAGAGTTGAAGAAACAGATTATGAAATAAACACATTGTCACCAAGCTGAATGGTAGATGCCACCACTCTTTTCAAGAGAAGAGGGTGATTTTCCAGACACAAAAGGTATCCTGTAAACATATTGCAAAGGGAGGAATTACAAGGTATTGCATTTATTAATACAAATTGTATGGATCTAAATGCTGTGCGGATACAGAAGACAAAGACACTAACTACATGGGACACAAAGGAGGTGTATTCTGTGAGTAGAGAAGGATGCCCTGATCAACAGAAACAGTTAATCTCAGTGCCCCTCCCCGTTAGTCATCCAACAATCCTTATTCCATAGTTACTAAATAGACGTGCTATGTAAGTACTGCGAAGAGTAGTGGAAAAGACATACACAACCCCTGATCTTACACAGCTTGGAGTTTTCATATATAACTATAACTACTACAAAAGAAAACAAGGTGTGTAAGATAATATTGGAGTAAGGGGCCCTAGCTCAATGGAAGGGGATCAGGAAAACGTCTTAACAGAAGCAAAACCTTACTCAATCTTAAGGATTAGGAATCAGCTAAGGTAAGGGAACCTCAGGGATTGATCAAGAAGGATATTCCACACCAAGGGAGGGCAAGTAAAAAGACAAGGAAGTGACAGAAAGCAAAATATAATAAACATCTGCTGGCTGTTTTCCAGTAAATAATAAAAAGACTTAATAAAAATTAAGTCTCCAATGATGTTTTAATTTTGGTAAGGAAACAAATTATAATTTTAATTTTGACTATATTTTTACAAATATTTATATTTTTACATTTTTACATTTATATTTTTACAAATATAAATATTTGAATCATACTACTCTACAGTAATATATGCCATATGGTGTGACAGTTACTTTCTAATCATTCGTTCTTAATACCATCCTTTGAAGAAGATACATTAGTGTATTTGTTATGCTGAGACATTCCAATCATCTTTAGCAATGTCAGTAAAACAATTTGATGAAGCTTTCTTACATTTCAAGAGGAAAAAATGATTGGGTAAAGACAGAGATGTAATATTAATGGTGACAAATTAAAATTATAATTTGTTTCCTTACCAAAATAGCAGCCAGTGTTCCATCACACCACTGAGAACATACCATCCACATGATGGCTCTCACAAGGACTTCAATTTCTCTTCTTTGTTCTCATCATCTATATAAACTCTACCCATTCTTCAATATCCACCTCAAGTCAGCACTCTGCCAACCCTCATGATAATTTTTTGAAACTACGGCAATCGACATTAATCTGTACTTTCTCTAAAGGCCAAGAATAGTGATTACCTAATATACTTGATTAAGCTAATTTAAATAATGAGTTCTAGTAATTTCTTGTGCTGCACCCCCAGTAAATTTTAAGCTCCTTAAGGGCAGTAATGTCATGTTTTCTTCTAAATCATTTCCAACTGCAAGTGCTGACCACATATAAAATCAATAAATTTTGAGATAATTATTTTAGGCAAAATTGTTTTATGTTACAGTAAGTTAGGAGACATGATACAATGACCTTCCTTCCAGAACAGGTCACACCATTTTTGTAAGCCCACAGAAACAGAAGTGAATAATTAACAGAATCAAGGTCCTTTCTTTCAATGGCTAAAAGTACTGCCTTAATCCCCTATGCTATTGGTATTCAAAGCAAACTAAAATAATTGCCACGGTTTGGGAATTAAAAGAAAATATGTAATCTTTGATCAAGAGCAGCAAAAGATGTAGGTTACCTACTCTCTTTAGCAGACCAGTCATAAACAAGAAAGGTAGAAAAGTTTCCATACATTTTCTCCTTTCATGACAAACTCAAGTTTTTCAAATCAGCAGCAGAAAAAATATATTTTTTTCTTCTTCATGGATAGCAGTATGCTACGACCCTGTCTGTGACAGAACGATCTTAACTCAGACTCTTCCTTGACATG
The DNA here is from genome assembly GCF_017311325.1 of Ursus maritimus. Classification (NCBI taxonomy): domain Eukaryota; kingdom Metazoa; phylum Chordata; class Mammalia; order Carnivora; family Ursidae; genus Ursus; species Ursus maritimus. The sequence continues at coordinate 30,613,959 of NW_024425563.1, forward strand.
GAAAAAGAAAGATTGCTGTTTTTGCTATGCTTTGATTTCAGGAGTTTAATTAAATACCTAAAACTGACCTTTAGAATATTTTAAATGTTGCTATCAAAAAGAAAGGGAATTCTATCACTAATTTATGTATCAGTAGTTACTAAACTTTGGTAAAATCAGAATTTGGCAAATAAAAACACAAATTTCAGGATGCATATATTGAAATTCTAACTTAATGACATTTATTGTTAACATTCTATAATCCAAGCACTGTTTGTTAGTTTTATCTGTATTATCTTATTTATCTTTCCAAAGAACTTGGTAGGTAAGTGTTATTACTCCTATTTTAGATTACTAACTGAAATTCAGATTTGATACTTGCCCCAAATCATGATATTTGAAATAAGCCAGATTCAAACAAGGTTATTTGCCCCAAGAATATTCTTTTCATTTTATTAGTTAACAACATAGAACTAACTATTGTTATTAATGAAATATTATTTTAATATAACCATTATAAAATGATAATTTCCAATACCACGCTAATCTTAACAAGTCCATACTTCTTAAATTTATTGAATCTGGAAACTTGTAAATCTTTGAAACTAGTGAAAGCTTAGAAAGCACTTCTTCTCTGACAGTCTTGACTTTCATTAAAACCTGCCCCCAAAATGTACTGGTCACAAAACACTTAACCATATTCCAAACATATATATTTTGTATATTTATTGTAGGATTTCTTTTTATTTTATGGCAGCAGAAATTTAACAGGTATTCCTATAGCTCACTAATATATAATCTAAAAACATCAGAAGTTTGCCAGAAGTATTTGAAGGATTTTTAAGATGTCTGACATTTTTAAAAATCTGACTACAAAACATAAGTGGGTTTCTTTATTTCACAAATTGAAAAACCCAGTGACTCATGTATAGACTAGGTAGGAGAGCAGATGTGATTTGTTTCAGCAAGGAACTGAAACCTCACTCTCCTATGATTAATGTTCGGTTGTCTCCATGGTGTTTTTGAGCTATTTTTTATGTTAAAATTGTTTTGATTTTAAAACTGAGTTCACAACCTTTGTAAAGCTGATTCCTCAAACTTTGTCAATTATAGCTTAAGTCCAAATCACTAAATCCAATGTTTATTTGTACTTGCATGTTCCACAAAACCGTCTAGCACTCAATCACATCCTTGCTTCTTGTGAAAATCAGTAGCTATGCTGATGCTAAATGAGGAAACTTCAGGTTCACCTGCACCAAGGGTCACATCAAGATTCACATAATAAGATTAAAACACTTTGGATACAATCATTTTAGAGGCCTAGGTGCAAAAATAAGTAAGATGTGCAAAACTAGGTAAATCTCTTTTGAAGGAGCATATGGTAGGAAGAAGATCAAACAGCTGAATAAGTGTAGTAGGTTGAATGGTGACCCCTCCCCAAAAAAGATATGTCCCTCTGGAACCTATGCACATGACCTTATTTGAAAACAGGGACTTTGTAAATGTGATTAAATTAATGATCTCAAAATGAGATCATCCAGGATTAAGGTGGGCCCAAGTGGAAGTTGTTCTATAGACATAGAATAAGAGGTCATATGAATATGGAAGCAGATGTAACTTACCATAAGCCAAGGATTCTTAAAGTCAGCAGAAACAGAAGAGGTAAGGAAAGATTTTCCCCTGAATCTTCAGAAGAAGCATGACCTCGCCGACAACCTTTCCTTTTGGATTGATGGCCTCTAAAAATTTGAAAGAATAAATATCCATTGTTTAATTCCCCCAAATTTGTGGCAAGTTCTTAGGGTAGCCCTAGGAAATTAATACAGAAGTACCAGATTATTGGAATTATTATTTACAAATTTACAGCGTTTTATATCACTTTTGATTTAATGCATTTGGTAGACGAGGTAACTTTAAAACATTCTTCATAAAACAGTAAACCAACCATTTAATTCAATGATTAAGGTCCTAAAATAACCTTAATATTTGTATTTTCTGGGCATTTTTCCTAATGTATATTCATGAATATATAGATAATAAAATTTCATCTTTGGCAACTGGAAATCTAGGCTATCTCAAGAGCTAGAATAATTAAACCTGCAGGTGTAGAAGAAAACTAAGTTTATATATATATAATTACTGTTGTATATATACACACACACACATATATATATGAAATTTATTATATATATGTCATTATTGCTTTATGTTGAGGGTGAAGGGCAGCCTCACCTCAGAAGAGATTACACCATGCAGGTCAGATGCTTACTTTTTATGTTTACTCTCCATGGTGCACAATAACTCATACTCAATTAAATGCATATTAGATAACCTTCACTATTTAGTATCACTTAAAAAGGTTAAACAGGGTGGGGGAATGGGATAGACTGGTGATGTGTAGTAAGGAGGGCACGTATTGCATGGTGCACTGGGTGTTATACACAACTAATGAATCATCAAACTTTACACCAGAAACCAGGGATGGACTGTATGGTGACTAACATAATATAATAAAAAAAAAAAAAAACATTAAAAAAAAGGTTAAATAAATTAATGAATAGATAAATGTTATACATAAATATGCGTTCAGTGGTATCACACATTATTCCTATAGGATGACAACTGTATTTAGAGGATAGTTGTCTGCTCACAACTTAAAACCATCTTGACCTTGAAAACACATCTGCACTCCCATGTTCATTATAGCATTATTCACAATACCCAAGATATGGAAACAACCTAAGTGTCCGTTGATGGATAAATGGATACATTGTCATTAGACAGACAGATGGATATGTCATCAGCCTTAAAAGAGAAAGAAATTGTGTGATTTACAATAACCTGGATGAACCTGGAGGACATTATGGCAAGTGAAATAAACCAGACACAGAAAAAGAGCATCATCTCACTTATATGTAGAATCTTAAAAAGTCAGATACTGAGACCCAGGAACTAGAACAGTGATTACCAGGGGTTGGGGGGAGGTGAGAGAAATAGGGATGTATCGGTCAAAGGGTATAAAGTTGCAGTTATGTAGAAGGAATAATTCTACAGATCTAATGAACAGCACAATGACTATAGTTAATAATACTGCATTGAATACTGGGAATTTAATAAGACAGATTTCAGATGTTCTCACAACACACAGAAAATGATAACTATGTGAGGAGATGATATGTTAATTAGCTTGACTGCAGTAATCATTTCACTGTGTATATGCATATCAAATCATGTTGTGTACCTTAAGTATATACAATTTTTATTTAAAAATAAAATTAAAAAGAAACAAAAAACAAACAAAAAGCAGAAATACTGCATGAGACCAAATTCTTGAAATATTCATGCTCTAGTGCTTATCAATACTAAAAAGGAAAGAGATTTTTTTTATTCAGTTGATCTAATTTCATAGAAAAACTTGAAGTAAAAAAATATGCTCGAATAAATTATCCTTGACTATCATCTGGAACTTTGCATTCGAATAACAACCTATAGACAATGTTCAAAGAAAGTCTTCTAATTTCATCTGAAATAAAATTCAATTGAATTATTTTATCCAAAAGAAAGAGAACTCTATTGACATCAATCACGGAAGCTCTTATTAAAATATCTAACACTCTCATCCTTTTTGTCTAATGGTAGGCAACATATGAAATGTTAACAAAGACAGAAATTTGTTTTATAACAAACCTTGAAAGCATTGTATTTCTCAATTGTTCCACATTATCCCTCTGTAAACTAAAAGGCAGTTCAGATACAAGGTACAGGACAGCATATTAAAGCCACCTCGTAACAGACAAAACGAAAAAGAAGTATTGTTTTCAATGTTTATTTCCACATCTCCCAGAGGATTCATTCATCACCCCTCACTATTCATCCTTGTATAAGAAACAACTATGTTTAAGATAATAACCATAATAACACAAATTTTATTCATGACAAGTTATAATTCTGCTTTACTTTATCTGATCTCATTTAATCCTAACAACCAGCAAGCCAATATTGCTATTGCTTCTTCAAAGATGAGGAAATTGAGGCACAAACTTAGTGACTTGCCTAAGGTTACAGTTGACAAAAGGAGAAACTAGGATTTGAACTTTAATGTGTATGACTCCAAGATCCGTGCTCTTAAAGATCTCATATTTCTGATTGGGAAAGTAACATGCAATTAAGGAATAATTACCAATTCCTAATAAGTAATATATTTCATTTACTGATCTACTTCTCTACTCACTGACATGTAGAAATCCACAAACATCAAAAGCAACGAACGTTTTTAAATGAAACCATAAAAACCTAGTTGGCCTCAATGAGGTGAAGGGAATTTAAGTGAAAATAGGTAAGGAACTTTTGGACTTGATGATCAATACATATACTAGACATTATTGAACAAATAATATGGAGTATTTATATTTTCAAGTTAGCAAAATAGGGCATTTGACAATTCTCAGTATAGGTTTTTGAAAGGCTTTTAACTATACAAACTAAATATCACGTTATTTCTGTAATCACTCTTTTTTGTGTACATATTGTTTTATTTACAGTTTTTTGGTTTTTGCAAAAATGGCATACAGATGGTTGATTTTGAAAGTTTTACCTCATGCAGTAAATGTATCTCTGTCCAGATGGACATTAGGGTTCAGTGCCAATATTGTACCTTTACCATATGGTCAAGAAGATTTACAGCAGAAGACACTATGTTCAGCTTTGTACCTCAACACAAATAATGTTTGACTAATTGTCGGCCAGCATTAACTATGCTCAGAGAATCAGGAAGCAATAGGCCATTTGAGTGAAATATCAAAAACACAATCTTTAAGATAGCTAGCTATATATACCTAGGAAAATACTTTTAAATACACAACAAATTTCAAATTGACAAAGTTAATTGTCTTTATCAAATTGATGGAGGTATAATTTACTTAGAGACAAGTCATCCTTTTTATGGATATAGTTCTACAAGCTTTGACAAAGTTATATAGTCATATAACCACCACCACAATGAAGATGTAGAATTTTTCCATTATCCAAAACACTTTGCTCATGCCGTTTATTAATACGACAAATTACACTGTTTGATTTTCAAATGTTATACTAACCTTGCTTTTATGGGATAAATTTCACCAGTCTTGAGTTATAATATTTTTTGTAGGACACGATTTGGATTTAATTTACTGAAATTTTGTTTAGAATTTCTACATGTATGTTCATGAAACATATTGTTACTATAGTTTTTCTTGCAATGTCTTTGTCTGAGTTCAGGATCAGCCTAATGCTGGAGAATGCCCATACTTTTCAATCTGGGAGAATGTTTGTGTAGAAATGGGATTTTTTTTTAATTTACTAGTGTTCATCAGTGAAGCCATATTTCCTGAACTTTTCTTTGTGACAAAGTTTCTAGTTATATACACGAGTTCTTTAACAGACTACTCAGGTTATCTACTTTTCTTGAGTTAGCCTTAATAAGTTGTTTCTTTCTAGAAATTTGGCTATTTCATCAAAGTTGTCAAAATTATTGCCATGAGAATTTTCATAACATTCCTTATTATATTTTAAATAATTATAGAATTATGCCATTTCTCTCATTCTTGATATTGATATTTTGAGTTTTCACTTTTTTTTAAGGGTGACCACAGTTATATTTACTAAAATCCTTAAATATGACAAAAACTATGTAGCAAATAAAGAGAATATCAAAATTTATATATCTTAAAATGAGCAATAATAGATAAAATACTATTCATTTCCACTCATCACCCTTTGGTTAGAGAGCTTTCTTTCTTTTTTTTATAATTTTTGTTATATTAATCACCATACAGTACAATCTGAGGGCTTCACAGGGGTGGGGGATTGGGATAGGCCGGTGATGGGTATTAAGGAGGGCACATATTGCATGGTGCACTGGGTGTTATATGCAAATATTGAGTTTTCACCTTTTAAAAATTTTTTTCATCATCAGTCTGGCTAAAAATTCATCAGTGTTATTCATCTGAAAGAACCAATTTTTGGTTTCATTAATTTTCTATATTGTTTTTCTGTTTCAATTTCTTTGATTTCTGCTCTTTATTTTTTTTCTACAAATTTTCTGTTTAATATCATTTTCTTTTCCTAGTATCTTAACGTATAAGTTGAGGTCTTTGATTTGAGACCTTTCTTATTTTCTGATATAGGCATTTTGAGCAAGGTATTTCTCCCTAAGTACTAAGGGGTATCCCTAAATTTTTATACATTTTGATTTCATTTTAATTCAGATTGTAATACTTTCTGATTTTCCTTCTGACATTTTTTGATCTAAAGATTTTTAAAAGTACAATATTCATTTTAAATTCATTGAGAATTACTTTATGATCCATAATATAGTGTATTCTTGTGCACTAGAGAATATGCATTTGGTTGATGTTGGTTGTTATATTCTATAAACATCAATTGGGTAAAACTGCTTGATAGTGGTATTCAAATATTTTCTATTCATAGTTATTTTTTATCTACTTATTCTATCAAGTATTGAGAAGAAATGAGAAATTTTAAACAATTGAAATTAATTCTGAGTTTATTTTTTCTTGAACTTCTATCAGTTTTTGTTTCACGTATTTCAAAGATTTGTTATTATGTACATAAATATTAGGATTATTATGCACTCTTGGTGAATTAACCACTTTAGCAGTATGAAATTATATTCTCTATCACTAGTAATATTCTTTGTTCTAAAATCTAATTTGTCTAATATTAATACTATCATCAATAAAAATCTCTTTTCATTAGTGGCAGCATGGTATATTTTTTCCATTCTTTAATTTTAATGTTTTTATGTCTTTACGATTGCAAAGTATTTATTATAGGCAGCACTTACTTGAGTCTTTTTAATTCAATATTGCAACCTCTGCCTTTTAAGTGGAGTTTATACACCATTTTTATTTAATGTGATTATTCCATTTCAAATCAATACTGAATCTGTAAATTTATATTAAAGCTAGTACATATTCGGTAAAAGCATAGTTAAGGAGAAGATTTCTTTCAAAGAAAGTTTTTTTTTTATTGATAACAAAAGAAGTTATCAAATTTAGTTGAAAAAAAGGAACATTTTAAATTATCTCAACATATTAGGAAGTAGAAATTCCAGAAATATTGAGATTGCAGCTCTAAGACTACCACTGAACAATAATCTTTAAAAGAAATTTAAGGGTTAAAAACCAAACCAAACCAAATCAAAAGAAAACCACAAACTAAAAAGTAAGAATTACCACTTATGTATAACATTACACTGGAAAGAAAAGGTCATTCTTATTTTAGATAGTTTTTTCTCCTTTTCTGTAACTTTCATTCTGTTCATAATGCTCCTGTTGAAAATCTAGTTCTGCTGAAAGTCAAACCCTGTACAAGCCAAGTTATCTGTTTTATACAATAACTCATCAGATATCCACTATGATCCAGAAACCCAGAGGTTTCAAATTCACCAGAGTTCCCACACAGTTTAAATAACCACGTATTTCTAAAGTGTTTTCACACAAAATAACATACATGCATACATATCTACGCATGTATTTTTTCCTAAAACTTGGGTAATCTTCATAATTCTTTCTCTTCTCCAAATGATGTCAATTCTGGCCAATGAAGCAGTTTGCCAGTGTGCTAAACTAAGCCTGTATGCACTTCTTTTTAAAAATGTTGTTATGTCTTTAAACCTTTCCTACTTTCTCCTCTGCTGAACCAACATTACTGACATTGTTACAGTTTAGGAATAAGTTAGACAACGAACTTCATGGGAATATACAAAATGTGTGTTTCTGTCCATAAGGTTTGATGATTCATTTGTAAATAAAGTATATGGCCTTATTTTTTAGGTTAAAGTATACGGACTTTTGGGGCACCTGGGTGGCTCAGTTTGTTAAGTGTTTGCCGTCAGCTTGGGTCATGATCCCAGGGTCCTGGGTTCCAGCCTGGCATTGGGCTCCCTGTTCAGCTGGGGGTTGCTTCTCCCTCTCCCTCTGCCCCGTTTCCCTACTTGTGTTCTCTCTCTCTCTCTCTCTCAAATAAATAAATGATTTTTTTAAAAAATAAAGTATATGGACTTTTAAAATGAACTTTGAAGTTTCTGTTTTAGCTTCTTAAAGGACACCCAAAATATCTCTACCTATTTCTAGACTCTCCTCTTCATTATGAGAAGTTGAGGATACTGAAAATCTTTTGCATAAGGAAGATGTGAAAGTATTTCTAAAGCCTCCAAATGGATTACACAAATACCTCCTAGAGATTTCATAAATAATCAAGAGATAATCAAAATCTGGAGTATCAATAAATTGTTAATAGTCTAGAAACTGAGTCCAAATAACTTTCTAAACTGGATAGTTTACTATATTTTTAAAATGTCATGGATTATAAATCTATAACACAAACAGAAACTAAATTAGAAATATACACAAATTAGCATTTAAAAATGAGAATCCCAGGTATTTATAGCATGTCAGTTCTTCAATTCCCTTAAAACAGTANACAGCTATCTAAAAGACTAGGACCTAATCACAGGATTAAAGATTACCTTGCCTCCCTCAAACCTTACCACTAAATCAATAGGGAGCCTGTACTTTCTACTCAATTTTTCTATAACCTGAAACTTCTCTAAAAAATAAAGTAGGTATATTAATTTTATAAAAAAACAATGATTTCCTGTTCTTTAATCCAAAAATGACTGGAAAAGCAGAAGGACAATCTGCAAGAAAAGCACAGTTGAGGACATACCTAATATACATATTAATATTAAGATAACATTTAGAGATAGTGCTATAGGTAGCACACATAAAAATACTTTAAATTAATATTAACACTCTTCCTGGAATATAAGTATGATGATAAATTTTTGAGTTATAGAGGAATTTAAGTAATTTATTTGGAAATTTAAGTAACACCCAGGTTTACCCAGCTAACAAGTGGCAAAGTTGAGAATCATTCAAAGTTTGCCTGGCTTGAAATTCCAGTTTGGGGAAATAGTTTGCCAGATTTCAAACAGATTCTTAGTAGCTAAAGCTTCACTAAAACAGTTTCAGAGCTCTCCAGTTAAAATTGGCATAAAGGGTATTCCCAAGCTAACACATGCCCATGCATGTACAAACACATGTTCATCTTTTCTGGCTGCTATAGATGGAGCCCAAGTGTTATCACAGAACTTGTGTACTTTATGGGGTGTCTGGGTGGCTCAGTCAGTTAAGCGTCTGCCTTCAGCTCAGGTCATGATCTCAGGTCATGATCTCAGGGTCCTGGGATCCAGCCCTGCATTGGTCTCTCTGTTCAGTGGGGAGTCTGTTTCTCCCTCTCCCTCTCCCCCTGTGCTCTCTCTCTCTCAAATAAACAAAATTAAAAAAAAAAAAAAAGAGAGAGAACTTATGTACTTTTAATGTATTTCACTGCCCATTAGCTGTTAAAAAAAAGGGGGGGTATACAAAAAACATTTTTCGTCTATTTGAAGGTAGAAAGTTTGGAACTGCAAGCTAAAATTAGGTTTGGTAATCATTTGAAGATTTTTTTTTTTTTTCTGTCTCCAGTGAATAAAATATATATACATATATATTTTAAATTTTAGAAATAATGAAAATATTGAATGTATTTGTTGTCTGTCCTTTGCTATTTTGCATGAGAAATGCTTTCATCTAAAAGCCAGGTAAAGCACAATTACAGAACTTCAATATGAATATTTAAATCAAATGATTCAGGCACTACCTCCTTTCATCAGGCTGTTTATTTTTATGCAGAATAACTTTACCCAGAGCTCCAGATGAATAAATACTATCAACTATCGAAACGCTTATGCTTTGTGCTAAAAAATAATTGCAATACAACACACTTCTTCAAGAGTCACTGCTATCTCCAGATTTAAAAATTGCTATATTCCCTGAGAGGGAAAAAAAGGAAGCAGGACAGAATACAAACCAAAGATGAATTCCCTGATCCTCAGTTTGGCACGGACAAAGAACTCTTACAGTTGTGTAGGCATATTATATCCATTCATTACTGCAAAATAAAATTGGTTCTTTAGAAAAAATGAATTGTGTTCAAAGGCTTGACAATCCTATTTAACACAATGAAAAACTATTTATTAAAGCAGTCCGAGTCTTCCCAAAACTGAGATGAATAGTATGAAGTCTTGAATATTTCTTTGTGGTACTGAAGAGAAAGAAAGAGGAGACAGGCTGGTCACAGTCAGAATGGGGCCCATTTGTTAGGCCAGCTATAAATAGGTTAAAATGATTACAGAGTAGTAAATATTCCACAAAAAAACCCACTACAGGTTAAGATGTAAATGTGTGGAGAGATGTAGGACATCTGCCAATGGAGACAGAAGGCTTAAATCAGCAGAGCATTTGGTCCGATCAAATATTAATTTAGAGTATTAATTTAAAATGCTTATAAAACAAAAGTTAATTCTAGAATTTGGAGTCCAGAAAGAAAGAAAATGTCGGTCATATTCTGGGTAATATGGGTTTTCAGGGACCTAATTTAGCTTCTTAGAAGATGCGCAAAAATATTTCCACTTATTTTTAGATTATTCTTATAGTTCTGATTAGTTGAGGGTACTAGATAAACTCTGGATTAAAAAAAGACACTAAGCATTTTGAAAGCTTCCCAATGTATTGAACAAATACCTCCTAGATATTTCATGAATGACGAGATTAATCAAAATTTAGAATCATCTCAGTGTTCCAAAACAAAGGGAGCTAGTAAAATCTGAATTACAAAATAGAACCTAGAAAAAATAAAGACAAAATGTTTAGAATCTAGTGGGGCTTTATTTACATTTGACTAAAATAGGATTCAGGAGAGTGAGAGGAGTGCAATAAAGGGTCTATCTGTTGAAATGTTTGAGTCCTACAATGTGAAGTGTTTCAGAGTCCTGCCCAAGAAGAATTTGGTTCACTACCAGGGTCTCAAATGTCCTTTTATTCCTTATCTATACACACATGCATGCACACATGACATGTCACACACACACACACACACACACACACACACACCCCTGATGCTTCAGAATCTGTTTGCTTGGAGTCCAGTTCTGAGCCTCAGGACCTTGTGCTATTACATTTTCCACAAACATTTACTATGATTCTTAAATGCGTCAGGCAAAAAGACTGTGTAAAATTAGATATATTATTTCCTAACATCACAGATTAAGAATTTATCTTTCTCTAACCAAGTCAAGCACTCCTCTTCCGGTCATTGTGTTCTGATAAAAATTAAAGTTGGCTAGGCTTACCCCAATCAACTTGACTATTGTTGCTCAAGTCAAATTTCCAAAGATCATTAGTCTCCCCAACAAAAAGGGAATGTATGTTTGTCAAATGAATGTCATATTAAATTTTCTAGAATCCCTCATTTTTCAGTCTTTTCCATTGGTCTCTAGAATTTGGACCCTAATTTTCAAATGGACACTCCAGCTCTTTTCTGGAAGCTCAGTCTCTGGCAAAGGCTCTGGGAATAGTAACTCTAAAAACACTATTGCTTTATTTTGCTGTAAGTCTTCCAACTGTTTTTGGACAAGGAGTAATCTAAGTTTCTATGACTATGGGTCACAAATCTTAGCTAAATTCTTATTTATAATCACCTTTTCAAGCAAGACAGCACATAACTAAAACTAAACTGTGTGTGTTGTCTCCTCTAACGGATTTTTGTAATTTAAAACATTTCAATTCTTGAAATCACTACTGTACTCATCCATCAAATATCACTGAATTGAGCTATCCATTACAATATTTTCTCTCAGCTACCTTTTTGCTTTTGTATATAAAAGTATACTTAAGTAAATAAGTAACTAAATGAACATCTTATTTTCTCATGCACTAATATTAAAAAATTATTTTCTTTAAAAATATTACAGAACTAAAAACATTGGTAATAAGTAATAAAAAATGAGTCAAACTGTAGCCTCTATTAATTTGGTTTAAAAACAATAAGAAATCATTTTACCAGTTAACTGACTGGGGAAAGACAATGGGACAAAATGTAGAGGATAAACAAGCATCAGGCAAATTGGAGTTTAAATTCCAACTCCAGTGTTAAAATCTTTGGGCTTTCTAGATGCTGCCTCCTTACCTGGAGACTATTACCTTGGTTATAAAATGACCATATGATCTACCTCTTGTGAGAGCTAGAAAAGATAGCAAGCTAAGGACCAAAAACATACAAGTAAACTACTAAACCGATAATAAGACAAAATTAAACAGAATAAACACCACTCGAAATGGAATTGCTAACAAAAAGGAAGTACTGAATTACCTGTAATAAATGAGTAGGAAAAAATAAACTTAAGAATAATAGAAAAAAATCAATAGAGCACAAGTAGAGGTAAACCAAAAAGATATCCGTAGGGTATGAGGAAGAATAATAATTTAAATAATATTTTTCAAAGATTATTTATTTATTTGAGAAAGAGAGTGAGTAAAAGAGAACACAAAGTGTTGAGCAGGGAGCCTGATGTGGGACTCGATCCCAGGATGCTGGGATCCTGACCCAAGCCCAACACAGATCCTAACCAACTGAGCCACCCAGGTGTCCCTAATTTAAATATTTTAAAAGCATTCAATGTTGTAATGCAGAAAAATTTCCCTAACCTGTAAGAATGACAATTTTAGATAGAATATAATACATTCCAGAAAAAAACTTATATGATTGAAATCCATAATTAATTTATTGCACTTCAAATATGATATAAGACAATTGGACTGTTCTCAGATTTCTCCATAGCCAAATTAAATTTCAGAAGATAGAACTACATATACAGATACCTGAGTAAAAGAATATGATCCAAGAATGTTATACCTAGACAAATTTGTTTTTAAGTTAAAAATAATAAGAGGCTGAAGTTCCTAGACAAGCAACAGAGAAAACAGAATCTATAATCACTTTTTAAGAAATGATGTGATAATGAAATCTTACCAAGTAATGATTTAAAATTAAACAAAAAGAAATGGAAATTGCCTGCTTAAAGCGGTAGTGCCATACCTCTGAGATATTTTTTTTTTTTTAAGATTTTATTTATTTATTTGACAGAGATAGAGACAGCCAGCGAGAGGGAACACAAGCAGGGGGAGTGGGAGAGGAAGAAGTAGGCTCATAGCGGAGGAGCCTGATGTGGGATTCGATCCCATAACACTGGGATCACGCCCTGAGCCAAAGGCAGACGCTTAAGGACTGCGCCACCCAGGCGCCCCTCTGAGATCTTTAAAATAAAGAAATAAATCGAAGTGCCTGTGGGATTATTATTACAGAACAAATGTAAATGTCATGTACCTAAACCATGGAAAATAATAATGTATTATATAACTAACTTAAAATAGTTCTATAACTATTAGCATAGCAATGTCATTTTTAATAATTAACAATACATCAGACGTGAAGGTAGAAAGATGTAGCCAAGCATCAGTTTTTACAACTTTGATGCAGTGACCTTCAATGCTGCCCAAAAGTTAACATGTAATTCAAATATTACTAAAATAAATTCTATGTTTTCCATAACCTTCAAGAAGAATATAGCATGAGATGAAGGGCCATTTATCAATATTTCTTCAGTTAACTTGTTTCTTTTACCCCTTTAAACCAATTAATATTAACATTTTCACTATTAAAAATTAAAGGTAGCAAATATTTTTTTTCCTTCAAACATCATTTCTATCTTATCTGTATAGTGTATAGGTAGGCATCTCATATACATATTCACATAATGTTCATAATAAGTTCTCTCAGGGTCACCATAGTCTGCCAGGTTTTAATTTTCTTCTTTTAACTCAGATGCACTGCCTGACCTCCTTTTTTTAATTTTTTTTTAATTTATTTTTATTTCAATTCAATTAATTTACATACAGTGTATTATTAGTTTCAGAGGCAGAGTTCAGTGATTCATCAGTCTTGTATAACTCCCAGTGCTCATTACCTCACATGCCCTCCTAACGCCCATCACCCAGTTATCCCATCCCCCCACCTACCTTCCCTTCAACAACCCTGTTTGTTTCCTAGAATTAAGAGTCTCTTATGGTTTGCCTCCCTCTAATTTCATCTTGTTTTATTTTTTCCTCTCTTCCCCTATGATCCTCTGTCTTGTTTCTTAAATCCCATATATGAATGAACTCATATGATAATTGTCTTTCTCTGACTGACTTATTTCACTTAGCATAGTATCCTCTAGTTCCATCCATGTCATTACAAATGGCAAGACTTCATTTTTTGATGGCTGAGTAATATTCCATTATATATATAAAATATATATATTCCAGCATATATATAATATTCCATTATATTCCATATATTCCATATATATATAACATTCCATATATAATATTCCATTATATATATATACCATATATATATATTCCATATATATATATACACACATAAATACACACATATATACATATACATTCACACACATATATACACATACACACACATATATATACATGTATAATGTACACACACACACACACACCCCACACATCTTCTTTATCCATTCATCCATTGAAGGACATCTGGGCTCTTTCCATAGTTTGGCTAGTGTGGACATTGCCGCTATAAACATTGGGGTGCAAGTGCCCTATCAGACCACTACCTTTGTATCTTTGGGGTAAATCCCTAGTATGAAATTCCTGGGTCATAGGGTAGTCCTATTTTCAACTTTTTGAGAAACCTCCATAATGTTCTCCAGGGTGGCTGCACCAGCTTGCATTCCCACCAACAGTGTAAGAGGGTTCCCCTTTCTCCACATCCTCACCAACATCTGTCGTTTCCTGACTTGTTACTGACTTGCTCTTAACAAATATGTACTGTTTGATAAAAAAGGACCATTTTTCTTTAAAATGTATAAAAGGAAATGACCCATCAACACTAAAAAATAATGTAATGGTTCAGGGTAATACTCTGCCTAACACAGAGTAGCAGCCTATCTATAAATGGAAGTGAATATTAGTACATTGTAATACTAGTAAGCAGTTTGACTAGTAATCACTGTGCTTTTTTTCTTAGAGGTTTCAGTACATTTATTCTGCTTCATCATTAGCTTTTGTATACTTGTTTACTGGGTGAGCTATTGGATGAAAGATATATTCATTTCTGTATCCTTTAAATTTATCATAATACCTGTCCAAAAACACTCTCATTAAATGGTACCTGGGAGAAAAAACAGGAAAAATCTAAACCATGCATTAAAAACAACAAAATAGAAAAGGAAAGATGAGTGAAGGGACAGGAATAAAAATGATTAAACTTTAAATAGACAAACCACTATTTTTAAAATACTAGGGAAAGGAGGTGGTACCTTCAGTTCAGAACAAAGCCTTGAATATATCTAATACACTTATTTGTTCAACTCTATTCAATTAAACACCATCTGTTCAATAAATACTTGTTGTGAACACAACCTGTTTCTTGCAATGTGGTAGATGAATATATTGTTTTCCAAGAAAACAAAAAAAAAATAAACTCATGGCAGGTTGTTTGTTTGTTTTTTAAAATACAGTATTATGTATAATATACTCTCCTTGCACATCTGACCACACAGTGAAACAAAACACTGGTAGGAATTTTCATGAAGAAAAACTGGAAGCATTAAAATTTTAATTCCCATTCCCAGATCCAGTGCTCATTCTGGTATTAGTTATTTCACCTTTTTCAGATAGTTAAAAAAGAAGAAAAAGAAACAAAAAATCTTGCTTAATTAAATATTTATGTGATAGTGAAGTAAGGGTGGAAGAAAGTACAAAGGGAGGAAAAGAAAATAGAAGAATTCTCCTCACATAAAGAGAAATTCTAGGGGCG
Source organism: Ursus maritimus (assembly GCF_017311325.1). NCBI lineage: Eukaryota > Metazoa > Chordata > Mammalia > Carnivora > Ursidae > Ursus > Ursus maritimus. Next base: position 30,629,727 of record NW_024425563.1, read on the forward strand.
CCTGGGTGGCACAGCGGTTAAGCGTCTGCCTTCGACTCAGGGCGTGATCCTGGCGTTACGGGATCGAGCCCCACATCAGGCTCCTCCGCTATGAGCCTGCTTCTTCCTCTCCCACTCCCCCTGCTTGTGTTCCCTCTCTCGCTGGCTGTCTCTCTCTCTGTCAAATAAATAAATAAAATCTTTAAAAAAATAAAAATAAAAATAAAGAGAAATTCTGGAATCAAAGACATTCTGAATAGGTACTCTTTTCTGATATGAACTATAAAAATAAATCATATCAACTGAAGAAAGGTTTAAATCTTTAAGTACAAAGTCTTAACCCAGTTACATCAATTTCTTCCCATAAACAACAAATGTCAAGGATAGAGGCTGACAATGACACATTCCTTTCTCATTTCTTCTTCCAATGTCCTGCTCAGAAAGAACCCTGCATTTCTTTCCCAGGGTTAAACATGAGGAGCAATGTTTTCCCCACAAACTCACAGCTTGCCCCTCAAAGCTTAGTGGTTTGTGGTTTATACATTCAGAGACTGAGGGGACAAACATGCTCTGCGGAAGTATTGTCAGCCATCTGGCCCGTGAAGTTCTGTGGGTCAGCTGTAGGACCAACAGAAAGGTGGTCTATTGGCTAAAGTGTTTTTCAAAATAAAGGAAAGTAATTTTTCAGACTCAGAATAGTGATCTTGATCTCTAAGAGGCCTTGAGGTGGAGAGAAGGAAAAGAAGCAGAAAAAGGAACAGAATAGGGAGTAGATAAGCAGTGCAAGAAAAAACACCCAACAAAGAGTGTGACATGGTCAAGAGAAAGGACACCACAGCAAACATAGCAGCAAGTTAAGAGAATGAAAGGAACAGAAAGAACAGCACAGAGTGAGGGAAACATAGGCAGCAAGCCAAGATTTTTTTTGTTTAATTCCCTAACGATAGCCATCAGTGTTTTTAAATAGAGATAGGCAATGTTCTTTTTCCAGCTCTGCAGGCCTGTAGTTTTCAGAGCTTCACACAAAATTGACTCTAACCATTCAATTTAAAAGACAAATAAGAAAGCTTGCAGTCCAAATTCAAGGATAAACCAAAAAGGCTATCTCATCGTTTTAAAAAATATAAAGCCCTCCAAATTTGAGGGCAATAGGTAAATCTACTTAGGTCACATTACCTCTCTTACCACAAGGCTATCTGCTAAAATGCTAGATTTTCTGATCCTCTACCCAGGAAAATAGAATACAGCAAGTGGAAAAGCACTGTAATGTTAAAAAAGAAAAAAGGTAGAATGCTGTTTTTAATCCTTTGGATGCTTATAAGAAACTACACAAATTCATTTTGCAGACATGCTTTAATGTGTTTGCAATTGCAATTGAAAATTGCAGCAAGCTACTTGAAAGGAACTCCACTGAATGGAATTTGTTATATAATAGAGCTACTTTCAAATGTACCAGTGTACAGGTTAGAACTACCATCAGCCCCTCAGCCTTGTGGATAGTATACATGGAATCGGAGAAAAGTATATACTAAGGATATTTAAGAATATAGTTACTGAGCAGCAATTATAGACAGAAAACTATGCCTGAGTGTGAAAAGAAGGAATATAAACACTATCCCTGGTCCCAAGGCATTTAAAATGTAACTGCTTTACTGGCAGTATAATATACATCACCATAGGTACTTTATTTAGGAGGTACTGAGAAAATTGAAAAGTAGAAACGGTAATGATTCATTTGCTTAACATTTAAAAAGGTTCTTCAGCATGTTTTGATGACCGGGTGCTAAGGATCCAACTCCTGGCCTTGCAGACCCCCAACTCTGATTCACAAAGGGCATAGAGCACTCATGTTTATTCTGTTTGTTTGCTACAGTGGGGGCAGGGCTCTCCAGATAAACAACCAATAAGGGTAGTAGAAACTTACAGGTAGTGGATGTATTCTCTATCTTGATTGTAGTGATAATTTGATTTGCTATTACATATGTCAGAGCTTCTCAAATTATACATTTTGATATATGAAATTTTGTAGTCAATTATACCTCAATAAAGCTATTTTTTTTAAATTCTAAGTAGATAGAAAGATACACACACACACACACACACACACACACACATATATATACATATTGGTTGATATTAGAGACTGCTTTCAAGGAATTGGCTCACCCAGTTTTATGGGTATTGGCAAATCTGAAATTGGTAGTCGGCCAGCAAGCCAGCAGGCTGGAAACTCAGGTAGTTTCTATGTTGCAGTCTTGAAGCAAAATTCCTTCTTCAGAAACTTCAACTTTCCTCTTAAGGCCTTCAACTGATTGGCTGATGGCCACCTACAGTTTGGAGGCCATGTGCTTTACTTAAAATCAACTGATTCCAAATGTTAATCACATCTAACAAAATATCTTCCCAAAAACATATATATTTCAGTGTTTGAAAAACACCTAAGAAACAACAAGGCACCATAGCCTAACCAAGTTGACACATAAAATAAACAATTACAATAATCTTCAGAACTGTCTGACTCAGAGTTCAATTTTTTACAGATCAGGAGGTTCCCTCGAAAATTTTGCTCAATTATGACAATGAAATTAGATGTTCTAAGTATGTATTTCTACTAAACTTGCCAATTAAAATACGAGCCTAGAGAAAAAAGATATGAGCAGGAGAGTATAAATGACATTTTCACTCCAAATTTTCCCAATCTTTCCTTACTCTTTGTTCACTCTTTCTCTGTTGTAACTTCACTTAGAGAGTGATACAAATACTTTGTTTTTTTTTAACAACTCCCCTTATGCCTGAAAATATGGCTTTATGAGAAGAAATGATGACCAAAGTACCCAGGTATGAGCTAGCTTTCTATGGGAAATAATCCAAAACAGCTAAAAAAGCCAAGTGTATCCCTATAAAGAGTTGCATTTGCTTTTTTTATGATGTTATTTATTTATTTGAGAGAGAGTGAGCATGAGTGCAGGGAGGGACTGAGGGAGAAGGAGAAGCAGACTCCCCACTGAGCAGGGAGTCCAATGCGGGGCTCGATCCCAGGACCGTGGGATCATGACCTGAGCTGAAGGTAGATGCTTAACTGACTGAGCCACCTAGGTGCTCCAAGAATTGCGTAAAAAATTCTTAATAAACTCAGGATAGATGAAACAGAAAAACTGGGATGTTGTATTTTGTGGTATTTTCATCCAAGCTCTGAGGGGCACAGCTTACCTCCAAGGCAGTTCTGCTGCACAACAAAGTTAGTCCACTCAGGAGGAGGTGATTGCTCCCGTGAGTATTCAGTCAGCAACCATTATCAATTTATAAATGTTTATAAAAATTTCATGACATATAAACCTGGTATTTATTTTGGTCTGTCTTCAGAAAAGTAATTCTGAGACAGTAACCCCCATATCATCAAATCCCTATTTATTCACATTCCTGATTGTACTATACACTGCATGCATGGGCTTTACCCAAGGTAGAACTATGGCATTCATGGGCCACTTCCTCCATAGGAAAATAAAAATAACATACGAGTGCTGCTTTTTGTATAAATATGAATATATTAATATAACATATTATTTTTCTTCAGATATTTTTTTATGATTTTAAAATAAATTAAGCATTTGTATGGGCCACTAATAAAAGTTAAGTTTGCCTTGGGCCCATTGTGCCTACTATGACTAACACACAAGTTGGTCCTCTCTTCCTCTCCTTTCCAATGGCCAACTTTCTCCATCTATTCTCCAAGCAGAAATGTATAACTTTCTGGCTATAAAAGAATAACAAATTAGCCAGTATTAGAAATAAAGTAATAGTTCTGCTTTCACATAAGGAATAATATAGCTTTTGAGTTCTATGTGTTAATTTAACAGAACAGATCATTTACAGGACTAGCAGAAATCCTTCTGCAGGTTAAAATAGAAGAAAAAAATATACACATATACATCAGTAGTCAAGATTTTACCACCAGACTTTGTATTTAATCATTTAATTTTGGAAAGCTAATTTGATGTAATAAAAATGGATAAATGTAAAACTTTTATCAACATGTACACCTTAAACTTGCACAATGTTATATGTCCATTACATCTCAATAAAGCCATAAAAAATAATAAATTTAAATATAACTAAAGTAAGTTTATGGCAAGAGGATAAAAGACTATAATTAAGATAGAGTGTTGGGATAAATATAAATATTCAGGTCATTGTTTATAATGAAAAAGTTTCACTTTACTGTGAAAATTTCACTAAATTTTCACTTAGAATATTTTAAATGTTAAGATGGTCACTTTTCTTTTACTTTCTCAAATTAATAGTTTTCACAGGATGGTTTTCATCTGGCTCTCAAAAAATCATTTATAGTTTTCATTTCCCTAACAACATTTAAAAACTACCCTGGCCAATTACCCATGTTTAATAGAAATAACCCAGAGGAAAAGCCATAATGTAAGCTAAATTTATCATGGAAAATAAATTACACAGAATTCTAAAGAATACCAGATTCATAACAACATAAACATATATATGTATAGGTATATAGACAGAGAAACATATACATATATGTGTGTATATATGTATGTGTACACACATTTGAAATACAGTATATTTTTTAAATATCAGAAATGTTTATATGAATATATGTTGAATATATGTGTCCTCATATATCTACTTTAAACTCTAAACTTTAATATAGTTTATATTTGAAATACAGTTTAGAAAACAGTATGGTAGTTCCTCAAAAAGGTAAAAATAGAACTATCTTATGATCCAGCAAATGTGCTACTAAGTATTTACCCAAAGAACACAGAAATACTAATTCAAAGGGATGCACGCACCCGTGTTTGCAGCAGCATTATCTACAACAGCCAAATTATGAAAATAGACCAAATGTCCACTGACTGATGAATGGATAAAGAAGAGGTAGTATATGTACACAATGGAATAGTACTCAGCCATAAAAAGTGAAATGTTGCCATTTGTAATGACATGGATGTAACTAGGGAGTATTTTGCTAAGTGAAATAAGTCAGAAAAAGACAAATACCATATGATTTCACTCATATGTACAATTTAAGTAACAAAACCAACAAGCATAGGAAAAAAAAAAAAAGAGAGAGAGAGAAGAGGAAAACCAAGAAAAAGATTCTTAAGTATAGAGAACAAACTGATGGTTACCAGAGGGGAGCTGGGTGAGGAAATAGGTTAAATAGGTGATGGGGATTAAGGAGTGCACTTGTTGTGATGAGCATTGGGTGTTGTATGAAATTGTTCACCTAAATTGTTCACCTGAAAGTAATATTACAATATGTTAACTGGAATTTACATAAAAACTTTAAAAAGAAGGAATATAGTTTAATAAAACTTGGGTACAACAAATAATTATATATATAATTATTTATATATATATATTTATATAATTATTTATATATATGCTATTAATATATAAGTACTATGAGAATATATATTTGGTGACACATACATCCTCATTGTAAGTATAACATGTTCATTTAAAATATGCATATACTTTTATGTATACATATATGGTTACAATCTAAAGTTTTGCTACATTTGACATAGTTTCAGAAAAGTCAGGTCCACAAATTTTTTATAATTATTAATAGAGAAGAATAGTTTTCAAATCATTTTGGATTTTCCCCCACAGAAGAAAGCTTTATAGAATACTTGAAATTTGTTAATTCATTAGAAATAAAGCCTCATTTTATTCTTGTTTAAAAAATAACTTTTAAAGTTACTTGGAATGTTAATTTCTCACTGCTTCCTTGTCTGGGAAGAATAACATAAAAACCAGTGATGTGTTTGTTTTATTTTCTAAAGTCTAATGTGAGGAAATAAAATCTACTTAGCATGAAAAGTTCCTTTTTTTTTCTTTTTCTATTAAGACGCTTTTATTTTTAAATGTTGCTATTTGCCTATGAAACCAAAATATTGGTTTATAGGAAAGAAAAATGGAATTTTGGTGTCTCAGTTCTTGCTACTATGAAAAGAATCAATATAGGAAGGCTGCATAAAAAAACAATAAAATTGCTGTATCTAAATTTTTGCTATGATGACTATTGAAATAGTCAAGATGTAAAGACTAAATGAAGTAAATCCATGTGGGAAAAAAACATGTAGAGAAGGGTGTTTTCATAAATTTAAAAATTATTCCCATAGAGAATTTAAAGACTGATGATATTTGATGAATTCAATTCAGATAATTCAGATCAAATCTTTGCTTTTAAATATCTTGGGCAAGGAGAAAACAGAAACTGAATAGCCAATCTGTTTTGATTACACATTGGAATTACTGGATAAAATGTACTAGAACAATATACCTTTGAAAAATATGTGAAACATATAAAAAGAAATAGAACTAAAAAGCATTTGAACAATAATACTCTTTGTAATACCAAAGATCTTAAGCAGTTAACAAGTAAACAGAAAGCCACAAGAACATCAATGTTCTGACACTTTCTGAAACTACACAATTACAGTATTCTGATTGTTACAGAATGATTTATAATTCATTTCTCTTCATGTAACCCTACTTTCTTTATCCTTCCTTTACTTCTAAAGACTCTAAAGGAGCAAAATCTAGGAGGGAAGACTTGCTTTTAAATTTGTTGAAATAGTACTTTTAAAGCTCATTGCTACATTTAAATAAAATAGATATCGAATAACCTGGTATATAGCAGTCTCCATGCCAGATATCAACCACAACTCAGAGCAACTGAATTTGAAATCATTTGTTCATTTTTTTTTTTTTTAAGATTTTATTTATTTATTTGACAGAGATAGACAGCCAGCGAGAGAGAGGGAACACAAGCAGGGGGAGTGGGAGAGGAAGAAGCAGGCTCCCAGCGGTGCAGGGAGCCTGATGCTGGGCTGGATCCCAGGACTCCGGAATCACGCCCTGAGCCGAAGGCAGACACTTAATGACTGAGCCACCCAGGTGCCCCTAGACAAAGACTTTAATAAAGATAAAATTATATAAATGACTGGCTTTAGAGATTGTCTTTAGAAATGAGAATGCCACTTAGAGTTTCAATAGTTCCAATGGGCATTATTTGTAAAAATGTTCATGTTAACTAGTTGATTAGAACTCTTTTACCTTTAGGTTGTCAGTATTCTGATCGCTAGGAAAAACAGAAAGGCTAGGTATAGAATAAACAAGCAAGAATAGGGCACAGGGAATCATTGCAAACTAATGAAAGAGGGGAGATACAAGAAAGGCAGCTAAAAATAATTTATCCATTATATGTACTTTTCACCTGGAACATGTGACCTTATGCTGAGTGGTCAAAGCCCCAGGATAAATATAATTCATCATCCTAAAGTGTTGATCTTACCCCCAAATTTTGGAGGTAAAGATGAATAATTTAACCAAGTAATATAAATATTTAAATGTCAAAGCAAAATTAATCTATAGATACAATGCAATTTTAATCAAAATCCCAAAATCCCTTCTACAGAAATAGAAAAAATAATTCTAATATTCCTATGGAACCACAAAAGACCCCAAATAGCCAAAATAATCTTTAAAAAGAAGAACAAAGCAGGTTGCCTGTGTGGCTCAATCGGTTAAGCATCTGCCTTTGGCTCAGGTTATCTTCCCAGGGTCCTGGGATGGAGTCCCACATCAGGCTCCCTGCTCAGCAAGGAGTCTGCTCCTCCTATTCCCTCTGCCACTCCCCCTGCTTGTGCTCTCTCGCTTTCTCTCTCTCTCTCCCTCCTTCTCTGTCAAATAAATAAAACCTTTTAAAAAAGGAACAAAGCTAGAAGCATCACATTTCCTGATTTCAAAATGTATTACAAAGCTACCGTAATTCAAATAATATGATGCAACTATGTCTACATAAATGTTCAGAGCAATTTATTAATAATAGCTCAAAATTAGAAACAATCCAAATACCCATCAGCAGGTGAATGTATAAACAAAATATGGCATATCCATACAATAGGATACTACTCACAAATAAAAGAAATGAACTAATAGATGGATCTCAGAGCAGTTCCATTAGAAAATTCAAACTGATCTATACTGACAGAAAACAAATCACTGGTTCTGTGGGGTCAGGGTGAAAGAAAGGATGGACTGCAAAGGGGTATGAAAAACCTTTGATACAATGAAAATGTTCTGTAACATGATTGTGATGGAGGCTTCATGAGTATACACATATATCAAAACTGATCAAATTACAAACTTAAGAGGAATAGTTTATTGTCGCAAGTCATACTGTATAGAGTTGATTTAAAAAAAGAAAACTATAGTATGGGTATAAAAGCACATACAAACTAATGGAACAGAATACAGATCCCAGAAATAAACCTATGAATATACAGTCAACTGATCTTTGTCAAGGGTGCTGAGCTTACACAATGGGGAAATGATAGTCACTTTAACAAATGGTGTTAGGAAAACTGGATATCACGTGCAAAATAATAAAACTGGATCCTTATGCAATATACAAAAATCAACTCAGAACAGATAAAATATTTCAATGTAAGACTTGATATTATAATACCCCTAGGGGAAAAAAAAACACAGAAGGAAAGCTTATTTATGCTGGTCTTGACAATGATCTCATGGATGTGACATGAAAAGCACATACAATGAAAGCAAAAATAAAACAGAAGGGCTACATCAAATTGAAAGCTTCTGCACAGCAAATTATCTGCAAACCAAAATCTGATAAGGGGTTAATTTCCAAAATATACAAGAACTCCTACAACTCAACAGCAAAAAATTAATAATCCAATTAAAATGTCAGCATCACACTTGAATATACATTTCTTCAAAGATGACATACAAATGGCCCACAAGTATATGAAAAGATGCTTAACATCACTAATCATCACAAAAAGGCAAATCAAAACCATGATAATACCTCACAACTGTTGGGACGGCTATTATTAAAAAAAAAAAAAAGATAAATGTTGGCAAGGGTATGCAAAAATTGTAACCCTTGCATACTACTGACGGAAATGCTTGTGCAGCCAATGTGAAAACAGTATTTTTTCCATAGTACTCTTTTCCTCAAAAATTAAAAATAGAGGGGCACACCTTGGTGGTTCAGTCAGTTAAGCATCTTCCTTTGCCTTAGGTCATGATCCCAGGGTCCTGGGATCAAGCCCCGCATTGGGCTCCTTGCTTAGCAGGCAGCCTGCTTCTCCCTCTCCCGCTGCCTGCCACTCCCCCTGTTTGTGCTCTCTCTCTGTGTCAAATAAATAAATAAAATCCCTAAAAAAATTAAAAATAGAACTACCATATGATCCACCAATCCAACTTCTGAGTATTTAAAAGAAGTTAAAATTATGCTCTTAAAGAGATATTACCCTTCATTGAGGCACTATTCACAATAGCCAAGATGTGAAAACAACTTAAATGTCCATTGACAGATGAATGAATAAAAAAAAAAAAAAAAAAAAAAAAGTATGGCATATACATACAACAGAATACTAGTCAACCTTAAAAAAAGGAAGGAAATCCTGCCATATGCAACAGTATATATAAAACTTGAGGACATCATGCTCTGTGAAAATATGTCAGTCACAGAAGGACAAATGTTGCATGATTTCACTTATATCAGGTCTCTAAAAACTCATAGAATCATAGAATAGAATGTTGGTTGCCAATTGTGAGGAGGAGGGAATGGGGAGTTGCCTGTCAATGTGTCTAAAATTTCAGTTAAACAAAATGAGTAAATTCTAGAGATCTGCTGTGCCAACATTGTATCTATAGATAATGATACTGTATTATATACCAAAACAAAAACAAAAACAAAACACAGTTAAGGAGTAGATTTCATGTGAAGTATTTTTACTAGTGTGTGTGTGTGTGTGTGTGTGTGTGTGTGTGTGTGTGTATGCAAGTCTCTACAGGCATCAGTTAACACTGTCTACTGTTTCTTTCACACACAAAAGAGAGAGAAAGAAAGAGAGAAGGAGGGAGGAAGAAAGGAAGGGAAAAGAAGGGAGGGAGGGATGTAAAGGAAGGGAGGGAGAAAAGAAGGAAAGAAAGAAGGGAGGGAAGGGAAGAAGGAGGGGAAAAAGAGAAACAGAAAAAAAGCTTCATACGTTTATAAGAAATAGCTATAGTCAAATTGGCATTTTTGAGAACTAAATGAAATGCAGATCACTTCACAAGCCATCAATTTTTAGCTACTCAGGTGCAGTGAGTTGCGTTATTACCTGGCCAGCTTTTCTCAGTACTTTTACATGGTGCCAAAGGAACTGTTAGCTTTGCCTAAAAGTGCTCATTTGCTACCCAGTGATGACAATTACCTGTCTCCTCCTCTTTCAGAGACTCTTAATCTCCAAACTGAAAATGCTGTCAGCCAAATTTATAGATATCCTTATTTGAGGCAAGGACATCAAATCCAGAGAGTATGCTGAGCAGTGTGTGTGCCAGCAAACCAAGCCCATGACACAGAAAGTAAATAACACAGGAAAGAGCTCAACAGCCAACAAAGTCAAATAAGGGTTGCCAAGGAATGGTTGCCTGATCAAATGCAATGGGCCAGGCTCCAGGGATCAGGTTAAAATTAAATGATTAACCCACAGGGTTGGAAGAGCTCACTGGGACACCAGCTAGAATCCCAGTGACCTAGAGGGATCCCCACAGACTGAAGCAGCTGCTGCTTCTGCTATAAGCCTGATGCCAGCAACACACAGGCTGAATTCACTTCTATTTCCTCAGCTTCTAATTAACACTACGAAACATTTGTATTTTTACCCCATGTTCCATCAAAACATAGACTAGATTGTTTCTTCCTTTCCTAAAGTGTCATCATAAATATGCTTTAAATTTCTCAATACGATGCCCTCAGCAACCTAAATCTCTCTCCCATATGGAGAGGAGTTGAGTCCTGTCCATTTCAGGCTACCTTCTTCACACAGCTGAGTAAAATATACTCTGGAGCCCTGCCCCCGCTCCCAGCATGGAGACAAACACCTTTGCTCCCAGCTACCTACTCAGTGACCTTCTGAAAGAGCCAGGGACATCAGGCCTAATCCTTCCTTTTGCTTCCCAAGTCTCACTGCTATGAGTGTTCCATTTCATGCTGTTCTTCCCCTTCCCTAAGACTATGTTTCTGGCCTATACAAAGGCATATGCTTGTACAGTAGCTTGTAGTTTTCAAAGTGGTATCACCTTATTGTCTCATTTCTGCTTTACACTTAAATCTGCTGTAAGTTAGAAAGTGGTTGTTATTTTCACTGTAGATATGAGGAAAGGAGACTCAAAACATTAACTTCCTCAAGGGCACACAGTTAATAACAGAAAAGCAATTTTGTGGTCCCAAGGCTGATGTCTGCATCATCAGACTTGCTCTTGCTTTATGTAAAGTGTCCCCCTCTCAAGAATATAAGTTAAAGGGCTATGGCACTTAATTCAGTACAATTCACATAATATATGATCAATGATTTGCTGTAGATTGTGTGAATTACCATTCTTAAAATATTATAACAGCTGAAGAATTTATTCCTTAAGATTAATAAATATAAAATTTAAGTTCAAATAAGTGAGTTTAGAAGAAACCATAGTATCAGTATCAGAGAAATGGAGAACATTTTGCCTTTCCTTTTCTTTTAGTTGAAACTATATCATCAGTACCCTGATCCTTAGATGTCTTAAGAAACCAAACACCATGGGGCGCCTGGGTGGCTCAGTTGTTAAGCGTCTGCCTTTGGCTCAGGGTGTGATCCTGGGATTCTGGGATCGAGCCCCACATCAGGCTCCTCCTCTGGGAGCTTCTTCCTCTCCCACTCCCCCTGCTTGTGTTCCCTCTCTCGCTGGCTGTCTCTCTCTCTCTCTCAAATAAACAAATAAAATCTTAAAAAAGAAGAAAGAAAGAAAGAAAGAAAGAAAGAAAGAAAGAAAGAAAGAAAGAAAGAGAAACCAAACACCATGAACAGAGTGTCTTTATGTCCATTTATTCAGCAAGCATTTATCTAGGTGCACCTACTAGGTATACACACAATAAAAGCCTGTAAAACAAAGAAAGAAAGAAAGAAAGAGAAAGAAAGAAAGAAAGAAAGAAAGAAAGAAAGAAAGAAAGAGAAACCAAACACCATGAACAGAGTGTCTTTATGTCCATTTATTCAGCAAGCATTTATCTAGGTGCACCTACTAGGTATACACACAATAAAAGCCTGTACATGGATAGATGTTTCTACAATGACGAAAGATTCAACAAAGAGGAAGTCCTGCTCCCTGCCCTTGAGAGGCATAGACTACCTTGAAATTTGAATGAACAAGGTAAATAGAACTAGCACTTATTATTTATCTAACACATGCAAGATACTATGTTGAATAGTTTGTAGGCTTTATTTCACTTTACAGATCAAAAAGTTGAGCATGTAAATTTAAGCAATCAGCCCAAATTTCCCAGTGAGTTAGAATCAAAATGGATCTAAATCAAAGTACACTTGAAACAAAACGAGAGAACCTGGCCAAGCATACCTTACTGGTTCCTTGGCTCAAGTTATTTACTTTTTTAATCTTCTCCTCAAATTAATTTTTTCCATAATGAATCCAAAAGTCCATAAACAGGGGCACCTGGGTGGTGCAGTCGTTAAGCGTCTGCCTTCAGTTCAGGGCGTGATCCCAGCGTTCTGGGATCGAGCCCCACATAAGGCTCCTCTGCTAGGAGCCTGCGTCTTCCTCTCCCACTCCCCCTGCTTGTGTTCCCTTCTCTTGCTGGCTGTCTGTCTCTATCAAATAAATAAATAAAATCTTTAAAAAAAAAAAAACAAAAAAACCCACAAAAGTCCATAAACATTCCCCAAACAAACTAGCAAAGGTCACCGAACTAGAGGAATAAGAAATTGTCCCGTAATATGTATGAAAGAGGAACACCTTTACTGGTGCTATTGCAACTGACAATCAGAAAGAGCATAACTCAATCTGAAATGTTACATGATAAAGGAGGAAAAGGGCAGATACTCATTCCCCAGTATCTCCAGTTCATGCATTAAGGGGAGTATTATGGCAGGAAGTGGATGAGATAAGAAGGAAAACAGTGCAAGAAAGGATGTGCATAGAGATAAGGTAGAAAGGATAGCCAAGCACATCATCCCAGGAGTTCCCTATCTCTTTATTACAACACAGTACCCTTGTCATGACAGTATCAATGCTTGTGTAGTTGCCACACAGAAACTACCAAAAATACAGCCATACCCCGTTAATCTTAAAGAGTATCTGCACCTATTGCTCACGCAGTGAATACTGACTTAGCAGCTATGCATGTTAAAAGAAAACTTTAAGACTTGGAAAAACAGGGATAATTCATGTATTATTCTGACAAAAATTTCAGCTTGTATGTTTTACTTCTCCCTCTACAAATAATAGCAAATGATGGCTCCTAAAGAAAGCAAGTGATTTTTTTTTTTTTTGCCTTAAGTAATGCCATGGCTGTTAATAATTTGGTGGCATACATTTGGTTAATCAATTCAACAACCATAAAGTAATTCTGCTTTTTAAAAGAGCTTCTTTGACATATTCAGGGCTCATGAGCTCTCTTGCTCTCATGATACACCACATGTATAGCTATACACAGAGAAATCCCCTGTGAAAGAGATCCAGAAAACAGCTGAGCAATTCCTACACATCAGACAAATGACAAATTCCCAAACAGAAAGTGGTAGGAAAGGCTGAGACACACTCTCACTTTAAACCCTAACACAGTGCTATACCATCAAGAGGGAATCCCCAATTCTTAGCTTCTCCCTGAAAAGTAAAGGATTTGGACCCCACATCTAACACCTCAACTTTCAAGACTCTGACTAGAGGAATAAGCTCCTAAATGCCTAGCTCTGAAAGCCAACAGTTAAAGTCATAGAGTGTCACAAGAGACAAAGAAGGTCATTATATAATCACAAAGGGGTCAATTCATCAAAAGGATATAATAATTATAAATATTTACATACCCAAAATAGAAGCACCTAAACATATAAAGCAAATGCTAACAGATCTGAAGGGAGAAATACACAGCAGTACAATAATAACAGGAAACTTCCAGATGTCACTTTCAACAATAGATTATCCAGACAGAAAATTAATAAGGAAACATTGGACTTAAGTTACACATTAGATCAAATGGCCCCTAACAGACATATACAAAACATTCCATCCAACAGTAGCAGAATACACATTCTTCTCAAGTGCACATGGAACATTTCCCAGGATAGATCATATTAGTCCACAAAATAAGTCATAATAAACTTAAGAAGACTGAAATGACATCAAACATCTTTTTGGACCACAATGGTATGAAACTAGAGATCAATTACAAGAAGTAAACTGGACAATTCACAAATATGTGGAGATTAAACAGCAAGCTCCAGAAAAATTAATGGGTCAAGAAGCAATCAAAGAAACGGCAAAAAATCTCTTGAGAAAAATGGAAACACAACTTACCAAAATCTATGGAATTCAGCACAAGGAGTTCTAAAAGGGAGGCTTATATTGATTAACACCTACATTAAGAAAAAAGAAAGATTTCAAATAAATAACCTGACTTTATACCTCAAGGAACTAAAAAAAAAAGAAGAAAAACTGAAGCCCAGAGTTAGCAGAAGGAAGGAAATAACAAAGATCAGAGCAGAAATAAATGAAATGCAGACAAAAAGAAAATTTAAAAAAATCAATGAAACCGAGGACTTTTTTTTTTTAAAGATTAACAAAATATAAAAACCTCTAGGTAGACTAGCAAGAAATAAGAGGTCAGAAATAAATTATAAATGAAAGAAAGATATTACAACTGATACCACAGAAATACATAGGTGCATAAATAACTTCAATGAACAATTATACACCACCAACAAATTGGGCAACCTACAAAAAATGTACAAATTCCTAGGCATATACAAACCACCAAGACAAAATCATGAATAAATAGAAAACCTGAACAAACTTAGTACTAATAGTATAAAGATGAATTAGCAATCAAAAACTTCCCAACAAAGAAAAGTTCAAGACCAGATGGCTTCACTGGTGAATTCTACCAAACATTTAAAGAATAACTAATAAGAATCCATCTCAAACTCTTTCAAAAATAGAGCAGAAGAGAACATTTCTAAACTCACTTTACAAGAGCAGCATTACCCTTATACCAAAGCCAGACAAGGACATCACCAGAAAATTACAGGACAATATCCCTGATGAACACAGATGCAAAAGTCCTCAACAAAATATTACCAACCAAACTTAACCATACCTTAAAAGGATCATATACCATGATCAAGCGGGATTAATTCCTGAGATGCAAGTATGATTCAACGACTGCAAATGAATAAATATGATAAACGACACTAACAAAATGAAGGATAAAATTATATCAACATCTCAAGAAATGCAGAAAAAGCATTTCACAAAACACAACAAACTGTCATCATAAAAACTTTCAACAAACTTGGTATAGAGGGAACACACCTAAACATAGTAAAGGCCATATATGACAAGCCCACAGATAACATCATACTCAACAGTGAAATGCTAAAGGTTCTCAAAAATCAGGAACAAGACAAGAATGCCCACTCTCTCCACTTTATTCAATACAGTACTGGAAATCCTAGTGAGCAATTAGGTAAGAAATGGAAATAAAAGATATCCAAATAAGAGAGAAGTAAAACTGTCTCTACTTGTAAATGACATGATAGTATATGTACAAAATCCTAAGGACTACACCAAAACACTGTTAGAACTAATAAATGAAGTCAGTAAATTTGCAGGATACAAAATCGACGTACAAAAATCAGTTATGTTTCTATACACCAATAAGCCATCAGAAAGAGAAATGAAAACATCCCATTTACAACAGCATCAAAAGAATAAAATACTTAGGAAAAAATTTAACCAAAGAGGTGAAAGATCTGTACTGAAAACTGTAAGACACTAAAGAAAGAAACTGAAGAGGAACCAAATAAATGGGAAGATATTCCATGTTCATGAACTGGAAGGATTCATATTATAAAAATATAAAATAATATTCATAATACTCAAAGTACTCTATAGATTCAATAAATCACTTTCAAAATTCTAAATAGTATTTTTCACATAAAAAAATCCTGATTTTTTTTTTATGAAAGCACAAAGGATACTTAACAGCCAAAACAATCTTGAGAAAAAGGAATAAAGCTAGAGGCACCACACTTTCCGATTTCAAACTATATTACAAAAAGCTATAGTAATCAAAACAGTATGGTATAGGCATTAAAAACAGACACACAGATCAATGGAAAAGAAAAGACAGCCCAAAAATGAACCTGTGCATATATGGCTAATTAATTTATGACAAAAGAGACAAGAATATAAAATGGGGAAAGAGAAGTCTCCTCAATAAATAGTGGCGGGAAAACCAGGTAGCCAGATACAAGAGAATGAAACTAGACTCCTATCTTACAATTTCCATTTTCATAGACAGCACAGAAAGAATTACAGGTAATTTAATGATGTACTATTAAGCAAATACACCATGCTTGTATAAGGTAGGGAGAAATTATAAAATCTGTTTTCAACTTTTTTAGCCTTAATTTATTGAAAGCATACCGCTGCTTTTTCAAAGATCATTTTTATGAAAAGATTTGGTGGCAGTTCCCTATAGGAGATAGTCATGCAATAATTCCTTGTATACTATTCCACTAGAAAAAGTGATTCACTTGCCCTATGTTTTCTTGGGTCTGACCATGAACCAGAGATACATATTTTTTAAAATTACGTTCAGCTCTAAAAAAGAAATAGTCTTCCCAAAGGCAGAGAAACTTTGAGAGAGCAACATTCACCATTCTGGCTATAAACATCACTCTCTATAAGCAAATCTGACAAATAAACATGGTCTCTAAGCTACCTACTTCCCTATCCATCTGTTTGTATGGCAGGGTGCCCTCACAAAGGGCACTGCCAATTTTATTTTGGAAAAAAATACAGTCACAATGAGGTGAAATAAACTGCTTCTGCAGAATTTGAATTGCTTAGACCTGCATGTTTGGTTTTGATTTTGGTTTTGTTTAGTTTCATTTTCGCTCCTGCAACTCCTTAGCCAGAGGAGAGGGCATGCTAAATGAATCCTCAAATAATATGGAGAGGGAAGACTCAGAACAAAATAACCCATTATCTCCTCATTAAAACTGGCAATGTGTGAAATTACAAGCATCATTTTATCAATGAGAAGGTCATTCTCAGCGTCATCATCCACATCTCCTAACTGACTTTCCTTATTTAAATTAAAAAAAAAAAATCTTAAAAGAAGAAATAATGAGAGTGAGATGAAGAGAGTCCAAGCATTGCTTCTCAGAACATTTTGCAATTAGAGGTTAGGCAACTGAAGAACAGACTGGTAGTGTGCCTATGAGATACAAACATCAACCAGCGGGCACCCTCATTCAAATGAAATCCTTTGAAAGGCATCACCATCCGATCTAGCATTAACAGAGCAATAAAAATGATCTTAACCACAAACTTTTTCATAATATTGTTTTGGATTCACACAATATTTTTTTCCCAAGAACCTCAAGTACCTGGATAATAAGCAATGAACCACAATCCTTAGTAGGTCATTAAATTTAATTGACTTTGTTTTTTTTGTTTTTTCCTTACTTTCAGTGCATTTTTTTGTCTTTTTCAAAAAAAAAATCAAATTAAAGTCAAATATACCCTTTCTATAGTATTTTGTTTACCCTTATACTAGGATTACACAAGATTGGTATTACTTTGTATGGTCTCAATATTGAGAAACAGAACTAATAATTTCCCCTACTTGTCTTTGTTCTCAGAGATGTGAGAGATCATGGGCTAACAGCAGACCAACCTTTACTGATCTTACATTAAAATAATATTGCCTACAGTAAAATTCCTAATAGCTTTTGCATCTATAATCTATACTGTAAAGGAAAATATATCTTGCTTCCCTTATAATGTATACTTCTTAATCAAGGCTTTTATTTTTTCTCATGGTAGATAAGTGATATCTTACTTAGAGATAATCTGAGATAGAATTTTACCACTGCATTTCTTTACCTAATACAACTATATAATATCTGATCATATATGTAATACACTTTTTATAGGGTCACATGTAGACAATTTTAATAAACAACTCTATCTAAATGTTAAGGTGTTTTTATCAATATAAGTTTTTAGAAATTAGTAAATTTGTAAAGAACCATTGCACACCCTGCATCAATCCATCCATCCATCCATCCATGCATTCATTTCACATTCATTAAACCCTTGTGTCAGGAACTGTAATGTGCATCTTCCCAGTAACCAGCACTCATTTGTATAGAGAGGAGAATGACACAGTGAAGGGATAGTGACCTAAGAGAGTTTAGAAAGATTTAAAAAAAAAAAAAAAAAAAAAAAAAAAAAAAAAGGAGCTACATGCCTAAAAAGGCAAAGACAGTATGAATGTGTTCCAGAACCCAAAGACAGAAATTCAAGGGCAAAACTGAGGAAATTCTCAATTTGCTCCTTTTACAATGGTTTTCCTCCTATTGTAAAAAGAGAACAAGAAATGAAGACAGCACCAACACTCATTGGTTTATAGATTTGCCTAGAAAGAGTTAAAAGAAGCACTTGTCTAATGGCTTTTATTTACCCAATGATGTATGATGTAAGGTCATCAACTAAAAGCAATATGGGAAAAGAAGTGGGAATTTTGGAGAGTAAAGAAAAAGATATGAAAAAGTTTGTCATGAGAGGAAAAGTGAATTTACTATAGAAAAATAATGGGATCTGCAAGGAGCTCAGAAAATTCCACATTAGGGAACATAGGTAGATCAGGTCATACATGCTGGGAGAACCACCTGCAAGACCAAAAAAAGTCAGGTCCATTTTGTGGGAAGAGAACAGCCTCAGGGGAAAGGGTCTAGATTTCTGGATAGAGGGCAATGTAGTATCAACTTTTCTTCATTTTCCTTTGACTTTCTACTCTATTGCCCTGGATGGATCACTGCCTGTCCCACTTGAAGGGGAAGAAAAATGGTAGTACTTGCCCCCTGTTAAGTGTTACGTAAGTGGTAGCATCATGACAACACCAGAGCTCGGGTCTATGGGAGAGAGGATAATGAACAGGAGCATGAGTTGACTCTGACCATCCCACCTTCAGTCCTTTCACTCTCTCCTCCTCCCACTACCTCATAACCAAGGATTAGATAGTTTCCACTGTGGAGGGAGCACTTAGAAAAAGTACAATTCTCACAAATGGAGGTAAGAGGAAGGCCTCTGAGGATTAAGATGGAAAAGTAGTCCATCTACTCACCCACAGTTTTCCTTCCTTTTCACCCCAGATACTCATTTATAGTCAGTGGACTAGTCACAAACTAGATTCTGGGATTTCACCCCACTCTAAAACATTACCACACAAAGTAGCTGTCATTGGAAGTTACTGTGCATTCCTTGGGATAAATGCCAAAATATCTGTGGATCTGACTACCATGAATGAGACAACTAACTGAACAACTGACCACATACCCTAACCTTCCCCTCAGCTTGTACTAATTTTAGACAGGCTTCTTCCTGACTCTAGGCCCTGAACTCCCCTTTTCTCAGAGGAATTACTTTAGAATACTTTTAATTCTAAGTTCTTTCTCTTCTCCTTTGAAATATAAATCTTTTTCCCCCCAAGTCTCTTGCCAGTTTTACAATCCAAGAATATTTCCTTTAAGGACTTGGGATTTGAAACATAATTATCAAGGATGACAGTGCCCCTATTTCCCAGTTTCTGTGGGAGGGTAAGAACTTAACTTCAGATGATACCATGCCCCAAGTTCCAAAACTCTCTCCTGTCATAAATATACCAGAATGTTTACTTTTTCTTTGGGTAAAGACAATTAAAAACACAAAGGCCTAAGATCCCCTGCTTCTTCCCAGCTCTTAAAACCTCTTCTACGTTTTACTTTAGTGGAGGTGAGTTCACAGTGTGTTTGGTCTCTCTCCCTTATTGTAATAGCAATGAATAAAGTGTTCCTTGCCTACTTCCCATAATCCAGTGCAATTCTGGCTTGACACAACCTATGGTAAAATAAGCAAGACTGATAAACCAGAGAGCATAGAATTTAAATAGCATAAAAGTAAATTTAATGGGATAAGGAAAGACATGAGATAAATGAAATAAAAACAATCAGTAATAAAAATGGCCAAGTGAAGTCACTGGGTACGGAAGTAAAGTATTAGGTAGAGAAGTTAAATAGCACAATAGCCTTAGAATAAATTAGAGAGCAGAGAAATTAAAAAAACAAACAAACAAACAAACAAAATACCCTGAACAATATCAGGAAGACATAAAGAGTGGGGAATTAAAATAAATCTTGAGATTCAGAGATCCAAGTGTTAACACCTTAATGATAAGAACAACAGATGTAGGAAAAATAACACAATATAATTAGAAATTCCTAAGCAAATAGTAGCTTAAAAATGACAAAGGTCTAAAAATTAGCAAAACAAAGTATTAATAATCCAAGGATAAATATGAAACCAAGAGAAAATGTATGAAATACTTACAGACACAACAAATTACACAGCAAATTTATGCAAACAGTTAATGCAGTGCTTAGAGTACTAATAGAGCTTTGCATACATTATTCACAAAAATTAAAAAACAGAAAGAGTTTCAATACATTGAATACATTATTTATCAAAAAATAAATAGGAAGGAAATGAGTTACATATTCAACCCAATGAGAATAATGGAATAGAGGAGCACCAAATAAATAAGAAAAAATAAAATAATAAAGTACAAGGCAGCATATAAATTAAAGAATAAAACCAACCAAGAAAACAAAGAATGGTACTTTGAAAGAATGGATAAGTTAAACAAATCTCTGGCAAATTTCATAAAGAAAAAAAAAAAGATACAAACAAACGGAATGAAAAAAATTGAGAAGTTAAAGACATTATTTTAAAAATAGAATTACTAGATTTCTTGAAAACTACAAAATGCCAAAAGTGCATAAGAATGAATGAAAAATTTTGAAAAACATATGTTTTGAATAAACAGAAATGACAGTAGTAATCTACTTTGCATAAACAAATGCCATGCCCACATGATATTTTAGGGGATTTCTAGTTTAATTTCAATATACATTTAATCCCATTATATGAAATGGTACAAAAAATGAAAATAACAAGTAAAAAAGAAAGATAAGAGAGATCAGTCTACTTCAGAATATCAGGCCAATGTAACTTTACCAAAAAGAAGAAAAAAGTGAAACATCTACAGGCCTAATTAATAGGTAAATATGCATGAGAAATGATAAAAAGAACTTCAACTAATTGTATGCTAAAATGTATCAAAAATTATACATCATGATCAAGTAGAACATAACCATCAACTCTTGCCTACATCATTGCGATATCATCTGAGCTGGTCTCCTTGCTCCCACCCTCACCTCCATGTAATCGTTTCTCTATCCAGCAGTGTTCCTTTCATTGCAGGCCTAAGGTTCTGTCAATTCTCTGCTTAAAACTCTTGTTCACTTCCCAATTTATTCAGAGTAAAAGCCAAAGAACTTCTGTGATGGTTAATTTTATTGTGTCAACTTCACTCCATCATAGGATACCAGATATTTGGCTAAACATTATTTCTGAGTGTGAAGGTATTTCTGGATGAAATTAGCATTTGAATTGGTGAATTTAGTAAAGAGGTTTGCCCTCTTCAATCCACTGAGAACTTGAATAGAACAAAAGGCAGAGAAGAAAGGATCTGGCCCTTCCCACTCGATTGTGCTGGGACATAAATATTTCCTCCCTGGTGTTCCTGACTCCAGCATTTAGGCATTCAGACCCAGACTGGAACATACATCATCTGCTCCCCTGGTTCTCAGACCTTTGGACTGGGACTACATTATACCACTGGCTTCCCAGGTTCTCCAGCTTGCAAATGGCAAATTGTAGGACTTCTCAAGTCTCAAATAATGTGTAAGCCAATTCCTTATTTCTTATAATCTCTTCATATAGATAGATAGATAGATAGATAGATAGATAGATAGATAGATAGATAACAGGGTTCTCCAGAGAAACAGAACCAATAGATTATACATATATATATATATATATATGTACATATATATATAAATTTATATACACGGTCTGTCCCATCACCCTCCCCACAATCGCATGCCTAACTTCATCTCCTACCACCACTTGGAGTCCTTGGTCATCCTATTTCAACCACACTGGACCTCCTTGCTCAAATACCTCAAGCCTGCTCCTGGCTGTGACTTTGGCCACCTGTTCCTTCTGTGTGAAACAGTCTTTCTCAAGTTATTCCACTGGCTTATTCCTCAATTTCTTCAAATTTCTTCTTAAATATAACAATATCAGAAGCTCTTTATTTGACAAATATTAGAGAGAAGTGTAGATACCCACATGCCTTGGCATTGTCCATTCCCTTTTCCCAGTTTTTTCCCACAGCACCACTCACCATCTACTCCAAAGACAGCAGTTACTTTGTTTTGTTCGCCGAGGTATCTCAGTATCAGTAGAAAACATGAACAAAGATAGAGATGGGAAATACATGGAAATTCAAATGGCTAGGACCTGCATGAAAAAGAGGTTAAGAGCACAGATCCTGGAACCAAATAGCCTGGTTTGAATCCTATCTCTATTATTCATTAGCTATGTGATGTAGAACAGATTTCTTAATCTCTCTGTGCCTATTCCCAAATACATGTAATTGAAGTAAAATAGTATCTACATCACACATAAGTTATTATGGGTTGTAATGAGGGCTAACTGACTTATCATAATTACGGGCTTTAAAGGGTACTTGAACATAGTAATTGCTACATAAATGTACTTTAAATACACATGAACAGATATTTAATATTATAAGCAATCAGAGAAATTCTAATTCAAATCAAAATTAAAAACAGAAAATATCATGAGAAATTAGAGAATTAGGTGATAAAAAATGTCTGGATTCAAATATAATAAAATGAAAACTAGAATGTATATTATAAAAATTCTTCAGAAATCCCCACAACATCACTCAGAAAAGTTAGGTATACCTGTGTACCCCATGATTTAACAAACTTACTGTTATGTTTAAACACCCAAAAAACACACTGATGTGTATAAGTTTGATCATTGTGGCACTGCTTGCGATTACAGAAGTGTAAACAAGAGAGATGGGTATCAATAGCTACAACCTTACACAAAATATGGTAATGTATATTATGGAACACTAAGCAGAAACCAGAAATATAGAAAACAATCCTCAGGAAAAAAAAAAAAACACAATTTTTCAAAGATATAAACAGATGTATGGACATATCCTAATATTAAATACATATGAGCAGATAGCTATGGAGTAAAGAGGAATGAGATGTGGGATGAGGTAAGAACATAATTTAAGGAAAGAAATTTTCTTTAATGAACAAGGAACCGGACCTTGACAGGCTGATGGAAGAAACATTTTAAAACACCAGTGACCCCATGGCCCGCCTTAAATCATGCTCTGTCAGTTTTTCCTACAGCCCTCCATATTAAGGCCAGTCCTGAACATTATATATATCTCTAGAGGAATAAAAATATTTTATAAGATGAACATGATCTAAAGGCAGGGAGAGCAAAAAAAGAAGAAACTCACAAATGTGACATTCAGAGATTTTGTATTTCTCATCTTATTCATTACCCATGTCTAGGGATTTCTAATTTGAACTCTAATGCTTAGGGCTCAGAATTAATGAGCACCTACAGGGAAAAAAATGCAAACTAGAGTACTTTAGATAGTTGTTGGATAAAGAAAAATGGTATTCAAGAACAATGAGAATTATATTTATTGAAATTAAATGCATAGTACTATGTAAGAAAAAAACAATTCTAAACTTTAGTATAGAATTTTAAATTCTTCCATTTAGCAAAAACTCACTTGAGTTTCTTCTAAGTTCCAAGTAATATCTATGTTGGGAAAATAAGGCCTAGCTTTTGATATTGGATAGTTAAATTTTTAGTCACTATTGGTTTATTTACACTCTCTAAAGTAATGACATGGATACAAATAAATACATTATATTTTAGTATGTTGACTTTTAATAGAATCATATTTCATTTTCTTAACACTTAGATTTTACATTATTAAACTCTGAAATTACTGAAAACAACTACATGGAAATTAATTAATTAATTTCATGATCACTTCAATATTTGATAGTTAGGCAATATCATTATTTTTGGACATCTTTCCCCTAAAGCTTATAGTATATTATTTCACAAATCTTTCTTTTTATTCCACTGAAATAAACAGAGATGAACCTGTAAAAGCTTTAAAGACTAACTGGAGAAAATGCTAGGCTACATTACTGAAAAGTGCGAATTATAAGTCATTTTACAAAGAATGTTACCACTGTCCTTTCATCCATTCATAGTCACTTGAACTTAGTTCCACCAAATTTCTTGCTACTGGAGCTGAGAAAAAAGAAGTGGCAGCAGAGAAAGGACAACAGCCTAGCACGTAGGGAAATGAGAGTCTAGTTTCTGGTTTACTAAACTGTTGGTACTCAGATTGACTTACCTGTATGACAACATAACATTGGTTCAGAAAATTTATTTGAGGAAGCTCCTATGTTCTAGGTTCTATAGATAAAAGAAGAAAGAAACAAAGTTCCTCCCCTTCTGAAGCTACCTTGCCTTGGAGGAAATAGTCAAGTAAGAAATAAAAAGTGAACCAAATAAATAAATAAATAAATGTTAAAAGTGAACATATATAAAAGATTATCAGTGTTAATGACCATGAAGAAAATGCAGATTGACAGGTACACTTTTTATTTTTTATTTTCTTTTTTTTTTAGAAATGGAGTCTGGGAAGGCTTTGCTGAGGACATAGCCTTTGAGCAAAGTCCTTAATGAAATGATGAAGTGTGAAATGCAGGTGAATAGGAAAACTGTTCCACAGAAAGGAAACAGCATTTCAAAGGCAGAAATAACAAGTTAGAAGCCTTGTTGTAAAAATGACTTCCAGTGATTTGGGGAATGGCAGGAAGGCCCAAATGGCTTGAGTTCAATAGTCAATGAGATGGCATCAAGAGTAGGGGCAGATCACATAGAACCTGCTGTCATTAAAATTTTATATTTCATTGGCTGTTTGGAGGAAAACAAGAGAGACCCATGAGAAGCTGTTGCTGAGTAATGACAGTGGCTGCTTCTAAGAGTTGCAGGAGTGGGTACCATGAAGCATAGTCAGATTTGGGGTTATTCTGAAGTAGAGCATGTAGCAAATGCTGAAGATTGGGATGTTACTAATAAGAAAGAGAAAATCAGAGATGGCATCAGGACTTGGGCCTTGAGCCATTTGGTAGATGGTGGTGTAATTTACTGAGATGAGCACAACTGATGTGAGAGGGAGGGAAAACAAAGACCTTAGTTGGGGACAGTCTGAAATGTTCATTTGGGAGACCAGTGTTCTAACCCCTGAGCTATATAGCCTTCGAAAGTGAAACGAGAAAAGGAGGAAGGGACAACGCTAAGCACGTAGTGGCAAGCACCCATCAGTGAAAAGAGATCGGGTATGTCAAGGAAGTTAAATTTTCAAAGTCCACACCTGACTTGAAAAACAGTCTCTAACAGAGGATTAATTGGGGTTGGGAAACTCTCTGCATAATATAATGGTGGATTCATGTCACTAAACATTTGTCATAACTCCATACAATGTACAATACCAAAAGTGAACCCTGATGTAAAGAATGGACTTTGGGTGATAATGGTATATCAATGTAAGTTTATCAGTTGAAACAAATGTACCACTCTGGTTCCAGATGCTGATAGCAGAAGAGGCCACGAGTGGATATTGGAGCAGGGAATATATGGGAACCCTCACTACTTGCCACGCAATTTTGCTGTGAACCTAAAACTGCTCTGGAAAATAAAGTCTACTACTTAAAAGTAAAAAGAAAAAAGAAGTGTTCCTTTGCGATCTAAGTGGCAACACTGAGTAGACAACTGAATATATTTATCTGGATTTCAGGAGCAAAGACACATGCCTCACCCCCTCTTTGGCTCTCGCTCTCTCTCTGACAAATAAAAAAAAAATAAAAAAAGATTCTGGTGTATTTCAAAACAGATATGGATAATCTCATAAATATTTAAAACTTTATTACCTTAATGTCTTAAATAACAGATATTTCGGAATTATTTGTAATGTTACTTGGTAATAATTTTCAAAATTTACTTTTCCACACAGACATAATTAAGCTAGACTTCCAAAGATAAAGTGATGGTTTCAGAAGAAATAAATTGTTTTCCTAATTTAAACGCACTTTAGCTAAAAATCACTCATGTATTTCAGTTTGTAGTCACCTCAAATATGTTACAGATATTTTAAAGTTAATTCTAATTCAATTTGCCAACACAGGGTCAAAAGATATTTTGCTCAAAACAACAACGAAAGAAACTGAAACATTTGGATTTAACATGAAAAACAAAATACAGGTAATCATTTTGTAAAGGTGAATAAATAACTGATATTCATTTGTATTCAGGTATCTGAGACCATTTTCCCCCTTTTTAATTTATGTTTTTAATTATCATAACTAAAATTCACCTTTTTTGGTGCATAGTTCTATGAATTTTAACACACATGCAGATACATGTAACCAGCAATACAGTTAGAAACAGTTTCACAACTTCTTTCTTATGTAAACTCCCTCATGTTGTCATTTTAATCATACCTTTAGGGGTCAGGGAGGGTATACCCACTGGTATGTTCTCATTCACTACAGCTTTCTTTTTACAAGAGTGGAACTCTTCCTTCTTTATTATATTTCAGAATGTGCATTTTCTTTTGAGACTCAGTCCATCGTTTTCTGAAATTCACAATAAAAATGTATTCATAATGTTCATCTATTCATGGAAGCATTTTCTTGGAGTATTTGTCACTTACAATCTTTTCTTTCCTGTTTCTTTTTCAAAAAAAAAAAAATATATATATATATATCTTATCCTTTTTGATTACTTATTTTTGATGGGATTTTTTTGAACTTGAGACAATTATTTTAAAGGTGTTTTCCCAGGAAATATACAAGACTAGTTTCCAGGCTTATGACCAAGTGTCCTATTTTTATTTTATTCAGCATTTACTTCTAACCTAGTAAATAAAGTTAGGCAATCATGGATTTTTCAGTCAGGAAGTATCTTCTTCTCATTGTTCAGTATGGAAAGGGACTGCTACTTGCAAATATGGTTTATTTGTAGTATTCCATATTTATATCCACCTTTCTATTCCTCAAATCTAAACACAGTCTAGAGATGATCCTGACAGCACAGCCTGCACACTATCACTACTTTTGTAAACAGAAGATTTACATCTCCCACCTCAGGTTATGACAATCCCTTTCATGAAAGGTACTCTGTCAGCTCATTCGGAGAGGTCACAGAGGCTTCTGGTCTTGGCTTCCTTCCATAGGAAGACAATTATTTTATGTTGATTTAGGTAATCTGTGATCTCCTAGCTTCTCCAGAAATAGTTTATGTGTTATATCTGGCTATTCTTTTATACTGTAGATAATTTTGGAAAAAAGGATAGAACATGGGTTAACTGTATGCTCTGACCTTCAAACTGAAAATAGCAGATGCAGCATTTTTTCCGTAACAGCACCTCTCAGCTTTCAAGGTCTTCCACAAAGGACATGGAACATCTAAGTGGTGTAATCCGGACAGATATGGAAGCTCAGCTCTGGGTTACAACACAATCCTTTCATACTCTAGAATATTTGCTTTTAAGGAAGAATATGTATAATGTATGCACTTTCATTTAATGGAATTTTGCAAATACCATGCTCTCATGTTTTGTCTTCTCTTTAATCAAATCTACAATCAGAGAAAA
Organism: Ursus maritimus; assembly: GCF_017311325.1. Lineage (NCBI taxonomy): Eukaryota > Metazoa > Chordata > Mammalia > Carnivora > Ursidae > Ursus > Ursus maritimus. The sequence goes on from NW_024425563.1 coordinate 30,657,508, forward strand.
ATAGTATGTGCAGAGATATTGCCTCCTCTTACAATGTGGAAAGTACAGTGCCAACAGTAATTTTCCAAGATGTACTTTTCAAAAGCACATAGATAGAGATCTAGATAAAAATGTACTCTCTAAAGCCTAATGTGAAGCATTTTACTGCAACTAGCTCTTCTGTTTATTCACACTATGCAGATGAATGCCAGATTATTCAGAGCTTTTTAATTAAAAAGTGACTGTAAGTGATATATAATAACCACACAGTTGACACACAGTAATTGCATCATTATCATTGGTTCTCCCAAGATTTTTATAATGAATGCTGAAATGTCCCAAGAAGCCTATTTGTAACAATATATACCATAAGAACTAACTTGAATTAATAGGGATCACCAGAGCAATTGCTTCCTTTTCACAGAAATTATGTGGTCTTTTAGTTAATGTGTGTAGAAATCCATAGTTACTAAATTGTCTTTCTGTGCGACTCAGTAATGACTTAAAATAATCATCTATTAGGAGACTTCAGCAAAGCTGTTCTAGAAAATTTGAAGTCATTTTCGAAATTGTAAATTTCAATGATTTTTATAAGTAGTGACCTCAAATGCCCTTTTATGAGTGTTTCTAAAAAAAAAAAAAAATTCTCCTGTTCCTATTCCTTCAACACAGATTTATGCAGCCTACACAAATAGATGCATGCAAACACATTCACACACATGTGCACATACACACACACACACACACACACACGCAGGTATGTATTCCCTTTTTCTAGTTTGCTGATAGACACCTTCTCTCTGTGTCCTCCACATAGCTGAACAAGAAACAGCTCTGGTATCTCTTCCTTTTCTTATAAGGACATTAATCCCATCATGGGGGCCCCATTCTCATGACTTCATCTAAACCTAATTACTTTCCAAAAACCTCACCTCAAATACCTTCACACTGACAGTTAAGGTTTCAATATATAAACAGGAGGCAAAGAGTGAGGGGGAGAACCAAAGCATTTAGACTTTTAAAATACTCATCTATCAAATAAAAATGTTTTTTATGAAATCTTTGAGAAAAATTTTAAACAGAATCTGACATTCCCTGGCATAAATCCTTCCCAGGTCTCTGTTCCCTCTGTTCCATGTTGTCAGTTCTTCCCTCTGACCACATGACTCCAGCCACACTGGTCTCCTTTTAGTTCCCTTAAAACTGCTTTGTTCTCATTCTCTCTCCCAGGCAGTCCCTACCCCAGGTCTTCACACTGCCAGTTCCTTCAGACTTCTCAGGCTGCATTCAAATTCCATCCAATCAATGAGCCATTCTGAGGCCAACTTTTCTAAAAGACACTCCAGATACCCTGTTTATTATTTCATATCACTTACTATTTGCTATTTTCCAATTCATGCATTTCATTTACTCTGGACTTTCTCCTCTAATACAAGTTAAGCTCCGTAACTGCAGAGACTTTCTGTCCTGTCCCCTGCGGACTCTCCCGTATCTAAACTGCGTATGACACAGATTGAACATACAGTAAATACTTGTAGGATAACAAATTAATGATTTTTTTTTTTTCTTAGAGGATGACCATGAACGGGGGCGGGGAAGGGGCAGAGGGAGAGAGAATTCCTAAGCAGACTCCATGCCCAGCACAGAGCCCTGAGGGGCTCAATCTCACAACCCCGAGATCATGACCTGAGCCAAAATCAAGAGTCAGATGCTTAATAGACTGAGCCACCCATATGCCCCAAATTAATGATTTTAAAAGTTAGAATTTAGTATCCAACATAGAAACAGTCAATAAATGGTCTCTGTGTTAATAAGGTGCACATATAATCATTTCAACTTTAACAAAAAAATCAAAATAGCTGTAATTTAGTCCTGAAGCTCAGAAAATATAAAAATTTTGAAATAAGACAAGATATTTCCATATAATTCTATGTGAATTATATGTATTGTATATTTTTCAAACAATTCACCCCTTATGTTAATTACATCTATTAAAATTTAAAGGAAATACAGTTAATTATCATTATACAGAAGATTGTTTTAACATAAATGGTTAAAAATGGTTTAGGTCTGCTAGTACAAAATTAGATTTTCTCACAAAATAAAACACCCTCAGACTCTTACGGGTAGTCAATGGCCTATGAATCCAACATTGGAGGAAGGGTAAGAGTTTTAAGCAGAATGCCAGAATCATATAGTTTAAGAATAAATGGAATAAAACACTACTGTGTCTCATTGACATGTTCTGTAATCTTGACTCTTCTGTCACTCCTTCACTCCTGTCAGTTTCTTTCTCATGATGTAACATAATGCTCCCATGTACTCATCTCGTCATCTTCCCTCCCTTAACCTCTACACTTAATCCCTCATTCTCTCATCTTTTTATCCCTTTCCATTATTTTTCATTTTATTTTTCCTAAAATAACAGGTAAATACAGATGCTATTAAGCTGAAAGTAATACCTGACAAAATACAAGAAATGGAGGGAAACACGGACAGTGTTAGTAGCACCTTTTCTCATATCTAGCCCCTCATCTGAAACTTCCCACTTCTTACTATTCTCTAGATTTCAACAACTAGAAACATAAATGTCTAATTTGCCCCAGCTCTCTTACTTGCTGCTATATAAAGAAATTATTAGATGTTATTGGTTTGCCTCCTGAAGTGACTCCAATTCAAAGATAAATTGGTTTGTTACCTGACACATTCATAGATTATAAAAACATTTTGAGTACAAAGAATAAGTTAATTTTTAAAAATGGGACATGTCACCCTTGAAATCTACATTCCCAATATCTCTCTATTCCATCTCAGTAATAGCTTCCTCTCCTCACTGATCCACAATACCAGGCACATAAAGGCAATAAATGTAGAAATGAATAATTACTCTAAAAAGAGTCTACATCCTGTTCTCTTTATGTCTGTTACCACACTTCACTATTTGATTTAATCAAGTTATTCTTCCTGATGCCTAATCACGCTTGTAAATTTTCACTTCCATGACACTGCATACATTATTCTTTTCCACAAACATTACTTACTCCATACCATTGAGGAATTCTTTATTCATATTCTTTAAAGCCCATATCAATTATCATCTTTTACCATAAGCAATCCTTAAAACAAACCTCTCCTTGATACAGAATTAACCATATACTCAGCTGTGTGGTTTGGCCCCACACAAACACTTCTGTTCATTTGCCACATTGCACAAGTAACATTTGTCTTTGTTTGTGAATCCTATTTAATTAGAACAAGGGCACTTTTAAATTTAAAATACATTACAAATTGATTTTCTACTTATAGCTAGTAGTCATACCCAGCACTGACCTAAAAGACTAAGATCAAAATTTGAGAAATTAGCAGTTGTATAGAAACATGATGATTATCCATTATAAGGCCAAATGTAACATTACATATTAAAAAGGCATTTCAGAGAAGGGCATTTTATCATTTTAAAAGGGTTAATTCACCAGATGTACATGACAATTACAAAATATATATGAGCCTAGCAAGAAACCCCCCAAATACTTGAAGCAAAACTGACAGAATTAAAGGAAGAAACAGACACCTCAACAATGAGAGTTGGAGATTTCAATAACCCCCTTCCAATAACTGATGGAACAACGAGGCAGAAGATCAACAAGTAAATAGAACACTATGAACCAACTAGTACTAACAGAACACTTCACCCCCAAACAGCAGAAAAACATTCTTCTCAAGTTCACCTGGAACACTCTCCAGGACAGACCATAAACTAGCCATAAAACAAGCATCAATAATCTTTGTTAGGGGCACCTGGGTGGCTCAGTCGGTTAAGCATCTGCCTTCTGCTCAGGTCATGATCCTGGAGTCCCAGGATCGAGCCTCACATTGGGTTTGCTACTCAGTGGGGAGTCTGCTTCTCCCTCTGCCCCTCACCTTGCTTGTGCTCTTGCTCTCTCTCTTTCTCTCTCAAATAAATAAATAAATACATTTTTTAAATTAAAAAAATAATTTTTAAATATTTAAATAATACAAAGTATGGTCTCCAACCACAATAAAAGGAAATTAAAAAAAAAAGAAAGAAATTTTGCAAATTCACAAATATGTAGAAATTAAACAATGGCAGCACACTCCTAAATAGACAAAGGGTCAAAGAAAAAAACACAAGGAAATTGGAGATGAACAAAAACAGAGTACAACATACTAAAACATGTGGGATGCAATAAAAATAGTGCTCACAGGTAAATGTATAACTGCAAATGCTTTTATTAAACAAGAAGAAAGATTTAAATTCAGTAACCTTCCATTTTAAGGCACTGGAGAAAAGGAGCAAAATAAACCTAAAACAATAAGGAGGAAAAATTTAATAAGGACTAAATTTGAAATAAATGAAATAAAGAATAGGAAAAATAACAGAAGAATACAAAAATCCAATTGATTTTCTGGAAGAATCAGCAACGTTAAGAAACCTTTAATATGGTAACCAAGAAAAAAAGACATGAGTAAAACTGCTAAAATCAAGAATAAAACAGGAGACATAAATGTCAACCTCACAAAAATAAAAAACATTTTAAGAGAATACATGCCAACAAATTAAATAACTTAGATGAAATGGACAAATTCTTACAAAGACATAAACTACAAAAATGAACTCAACAAGAAACAGAAAAATATAAGGGCACCTGGATGGTTCAGCTGTTTCAGTGTCTGCCTTTCACTCAGGTCATGATCCCAGGAACCTGGGATCAAGCCCCATGTCGGGTACCCTGATCAGTGGGAGCCTGCTTCTCCCTCTCCTCCCCGCTCATGTTGCTCTCTGTCTCTCTCACCATCCCTGTTGCTATCTGTCTCTCTCTCAAATAAAAAGTAAAATCTTAAAAAATAAAAATAAATAGGAAAAATATATATATATGTATATATGAAAAATAAGAACAAGAAGTATAAAAACATATATATGAAGTAAAGAGATAGAATTAGTATATTATATTTATATATAAGAAATATAAAAACATATATATATGATGTAAAGAGATAGAATAGGTAATCAAAATATTTCCACAAAGAAAAGCCCAGGCCAAAAAGATAAATTTTTCAAACGTTTAGAGAGGAATACCAATTTTTCATAAACTCTCCTAAAAAGAAAAGATCAGTGAACATTCCCCAACGCATGCTATGAGAACACTAATATCCTATTACCAAAACCAGATAGGTCTCACAAGAAAACTACACATAATACTGCATACAAACATGAATGTAAACATTCTAAAAAATACCAGTAAACCAAGTACAACAATATATAAAAAAGTTTATACAATATGGCTAAGCATTTATCCCAGGAATGTAAGATTGGTTTAATATCAGGAAATCAATTACTATAAAGCAGACTATCACCAGAATAAAGGCAAAAGCACAGGAACACCTCAAGAGATACAGAAAAAATATTTGACAAAATCCAACAACACTTCGTGATGAATAGAACATAGACTGCCTAACTTGATTAAATGCATGTAGGAAACTCTGCAACTAACATACTTAATGGAGAAAGACAATGTTTTTGCCTAAGATCAAGAACAAGACAAAGACATTTTTTTCCACCACTTCTATTCAACACTGCACTCGAGAGTCTAGTCAGGGAAATTAGGCAAGAAAATTTTTTAAAAAGGCAACCAGAGGCACGACTGAGTGGCTCAGTCAGTTAAGTGTCTGCCTTTAGCTCAGGTCATGATCCTAGGGTCCAGGGATGGAGCCTGGTATCAGGCTCCCTGCTCAATGGGGAGTCTGCTTCTCCCTTGGCATCTCCCCTGGCTTGGGCTCTTTCTTGCTCACTCTCTCTCAAATAAATAAATAAAATAAAATAAAATAAAATAAAATAAAATAAAATAAAATAAAATAAAATCTTTAAAAAAATAAAAATAAAAAGTCAACCAGATTAGAAAAGAAGTAGTAAAAAATATTTCTATTTGCAGGTACCATGATACATGTAGAAAATCTTGAAAGATCCACTACTACTCTATTAGACTAATGAAGAAGTTCAGCAAGGTTACAAGATGTAAGATTAATATATAAAAGTCAATTCCATTTCTATAATGTAAATAAATAATCTGGGAAGTAATAATTTTATTTATAATAGCATCAAAAAGATAACATACTTAGAAGGAAATTCAACAAAATAAAAAAACAAAACTTAAAAAACCCTTCTACTCTGAAAATTATTAGATATTTCAGAAAAACAATTAAAGACCTTAATAAATAGAAGAGCAACCCATGTTCATGGATTGGAATACAATATAGTCAAGATGGCAATACTCTTAAAATTTATCTACAGACTTAACATAATCATTTTCAAATTCTCAACTTTTCCCACCCCCACATACTGACAATCTGCTATTAAATTCCAAGCAATGGAAATTCAAGCAACATAATAGCCAAACAATCCTGACAAAGAAAAAACATTTGGGAGTCTTATTTTGCAATTTCAAAAATTAATAAAAGCTATAATAGCCAAGACAGTGGGGTACTTGTATAAGGACAACCATATTGACCTTTTCACTAAGTTAAAGTTTCCAGAAGATCAACCTGAAAGCAGAATGTTTAATATTTCGACACAGAATTAAATAATAAAGTAAAAATGCCCTCCAAGTGTAAAATGATGTTCTATAAGCAAACTAAACTGACAGGAATCCTCAAAAAGATATTACAGAATTTATTCAAAAAATATTTTCATTAGCTAATTTATTTGTGCTCTTTTGATCATTATTCAAGATGTATTAGAATACCTCTAATTAATGGTAATGAGGAGATACAAATTTTATTTAATTATTGATAAATCAAATCTTTTGATACCTCCTGATAATCTCAATTTCTATTGTATTTAAACTCTAATATTCCTTGTAGGAACAACCCTTTTAGAGCTAATGCAGGAGATATATCTCAAGGGATACAGATTGTAGCTAGGTACTAAGAAAAGTAATAATCAGAGAGAATGATCAGAATTTAAATAACCTAGTCTAGGTGGTGATGCCTGGATTGGTAGCATCAGCATCATCTGGAAACTTACTAGAAATGCTTATTTTGGGGACATACCCCAGACAAGAAACTTTAGTGTGTGTTATAAGAAGCCCCCCTCCAGGTGATTCTGATGCACACAAAAATTGATCTATGGAAATAGTAAGAGGCCAATTCTCCTATGGCAAACCATTAATTTAATTAATATTTCAACGGCTTTGAGTAATTGTCAATGGCAAAGACTGAGACAGAAAAAAATATGGCATAAGGAGTCTGAGGTCAATAGAACTGAAATGACTAGCCACATGTATAAAGCCAAAAGCAGAATCAGTTTATCTGAGATTGCCAAAAAGGGTTTAAAATTGAGGATGAATTAAGGATTATGGAAAGTTACATGTGAATCATTAATCTTATAATCTTGTTTGAAATGTTTGTCCAAAACATCTTGAAAATATTCAGGTAGTAACCCTTATTGTTCCTTCTAGTAAAGAACACTTTGGTAGAGACTTCGAATGTGCATGGTCGTTTTGAGGCATGATATCCTCTACTAGTGCTCACAAATACCTAATGTAACAGATAAAGTGGTCACAAATTCTTTGACTTTACTCTTACCAAGAGAAGAGGTCTACTTCTAATCTTAAATATGTGAAGGCACTGTATCTGCTTAACCAATAGAAAAGACCAAGTGCAACACTCTATGCCCAGAACCCAAGACACAGGTCACTTCTACTTCCAGATCATGAGACAATCTCTTTGGGAGCCTTGAAGCTCCAAAAGTATCCTATTATACTGAGATAGCCCTATATGAGAGACCACGACACCTAGTTGTTCTGTTTAACAATCCTGGGTGTCCCCGGCCTTTCAGTAATTCCCAGATAAAGAGCCAGATATGTGCATGAAGCCACTTTGAACATTCTAGACCATCTTATCTGCTGGCTGCATCTTACCAAGTATCCTCAGTCTGTATCAAGTACATGAAAAGCATTATCCAACTGAGCTAGGCCTCAAATTCCTGACCCACAAAGTTATAAGATATGAAAACACGACGGTCATTTTAAGCCCTAAGTTTTAGAGTAAGTTGGTACACAGCAATAGATAGCCAGAGCATATACGTACCCTCATCTGAAGGCAGGATACATCGTTCTGACATACTGAAATTTCAACGGATGTCAGCAACCTTAAGAGTAAAGTCTTACAAGGAAGGGCTCTGGGGGGATTATGTGAGGAGGTCCAGCACCATGCCTAAGGTCCTGACCTCCTTGTCAGATTTTCTGTTCCTTTTGTCAGGGAAGGAACAACAACAGCACTCTAAGTAAAGAACATGACATAGTGCAGAAATAGCTTTATTAATCATGACTAACATATAACAATAATTTGTATCTTTATTCAAGGAGAGCTAGGGAGCATAATGGGAAAAGTCCAGATAACCATGGCACCTTGCTCTTTTTTGCTTATTTTGTTCATTGTTTGTTTGGTTTTGTTGTTGTTGTTGTTGTTGTTGTTGTTGTTTTTCCAAAGAAGAAACAGAAATGAGTTCAGGTGACTGGCCCAACGATGTAGAGAGTATTGATATATGAACCCATTACTTAATTTTATGTAGTATATTTACCTATGTTAAGGTAAACACAATCTTAAATTTTGCTAAAATATATTTTTTTCTTACCTAAAGGCTAATCGCTAATCACCCTGTTCTTGTGTGCTTTCATGTGAAACTTTTACAAGCTGTCTATGGAAAAGATGCAGCATCTAGATGCACAAATAGAAGAAGGGGAAAAACATCTGATATCCAACCCAAACATTTGGCTCTAATAAGCATAAGATATTTCTATACCAGCTATCCAATTCAGTAATTATGTAGAGAGAGACATAAAAGCAGTACTATGGATGGTCATTTGTTTATTTTTAAACAAAGGCCACTGGATATATCCTAGGGTTCTCTTCTGTGCGTGATGCTTTCTACGCTTAGTTTCTTCTATAAGGCAGCCACAAGCACGAAGATCTTCATATAGACAGACCGGTTAAGACCCTCCAACTGTAAACACTCCCTTAGATTCTTCTGCAACAAGAATCAATCTTCTTGTTGTTGTTCATTTTTAAAAATTGAAGTATACTTGATATACAATGCTATGTATTGTATAGTATTTCAGGCATATTGCAAAGAGATTTGACAATTCTGCACAATACTCAACAGTCACCAAGATGAACATATTTAAATCTGTCACCATACAACATTATTAAAATATTATTGACTATACTCCCTATGCCTTATTTATTTTCTACCTCTTAATCCTCTCACTTGTTTCACCCAACCCCTACCCAATGACTCCACTGGCAACCATCAGTTTGTTCTCTGTATTTAAGATCTGTTTGTTACATTGTTCATTTGTTTTATTTTTTTTTAGGTTTCACATATAGGTGAAATCATATAGTATTTGTCTTTGTCTGACTTATCTCACTTAGTATAATACTCTCTGTGCCCATCCATGTCGTCAAAAAATGGCAAGATTTCATTTTTTATGGCTGAGTAATATTCCATCATGTATGTATGCTGCATCTTATTTATACAGTCATTTATTAATGGTCATTTGGATTGCTTCCATATTTTAGCTATTATATACATAATGCTGCAATAAACATAGGGCACATCCAGTAATTCCACTACTGGGTATTTACCCAAAGAAAATAGAAATACTAAATCAACCTTTATTTTTGGTTTCACAGGTTTTAGACTGGACTCAAGTGGCATCATTGAAAACCAGGCCCCTAGCAACTGTCAGCACTGAAAGGCAGGCTGGCATGTTTGAATGACACACTGGCAATGGCAGCCAGCTGCCAGGAGAATAAATACATTCTCTGAGCATCTGCTTAATTCTTTGATAATGTTTTCCATTTTGTAAAATCAATTATTTACAGGGCAATAGTTCATCTAAAGTAAAATGAGTAAATACGAAATGCATTTTCCTCATGATACTGACACTGTTCACTCGAACAACAAAACCAGATATTATAAAACATATAGCAAAAATAAGTTTTTATATATTATTCATATGCCTTGATCTAAGATCTTGAGAGGAATACTTATCATAAATAAAATCTGATTTCTATTATAACAAAGCCTTAAATATTAGCTGAAAAGTCACATGGTTAGTCAAGGAATCAAGAGTATAGTTTGAAACATCAACTTTCAAATTCCGATGGTAACTTATTTTCTATACTGTCACTCACAATAAATAGACTTCTCCCATTTTATATTCACATCAACTGTCTAAACACATTCTCTGATAGATAGAAGTGTCCATGTCTCTTCTAACAAATAGTTTTCTTTTAATGACTAGCGATGGCAAAGCTAACTAACCTAACACTTCAGAAGTCTAGTGCCACCGTTTACCCACCAAATGCCATGGGCTCTAGACCTTTTCATGAATTTCTAGACTAGGAGTCTAAAAATCAATGACTTTGTTCACTGTTTTATCAATTACCTTCTTCTCCTATGACCTAATGTCCAGATGTCTCCTCCTTCTGACATCAAGTTCTAATTGGATACAAATCCAAAGTGTCAATACCTATGTATCATTTCTTAATTTCTCTCTTAAGTAAGCTGTTTTCCTGAAAGAAAATCCAGGTCTCACATCTGGAATGCAAATTCAGCATTATGAGAGTCAAGCAAGACTGAGAATGATCAAATGGAGAAATCTTGGTCGGTACCAATTGTTACTCTGGTGGCTTTATATCTGTCTTCTAATTAGTCTCCATAAGGTAACATCAGTGTATTGTTGTTCACATGTTCTACATATAAGGAAAGTGAGCCTCACTATATTTAAATAATATTAAATGATAGAGTATGGAAACTCTTCATCAAAGGAGCAAAACTTCCACTTCTTTAGTAATCAACTCCTGGGAATTTTGAATAAAATATGAAGGATGGATTTGGAAGAATAACTGAAGCAGTAGTACTTGCTTATTAAAAAATGAAATGTAAATCAACTTAATAAACCAGGCATTTTAATAACCAAAACCTAATGCTTGTAATATAATTCCTATTCATACCTGAAACCCCATTCATGGAGCTAAATATCAGAAATTACCACAGGATGTTATAAAGGGTAATCACTGAATACCAGGAACTTATACTTCAAGACAGAAGTATAGGAAATCATTCTACTTTACTCACGTAGAAGAAAAATACAAAAACCTACAAATCTTACCTAGGCATGGGATTAATTAGCTTCTGACTAGTATTAAATAAGTTGCAACACAGAAACAAAGATTACTAAAATAGTGCAACATTCTGTTATGAATATGACACTTAAATTATATTTAGAAATAGAATTTTCATAAACAATAACTCCAAAATGTATAATTCTTCAATGATGTTCATAAGTGTGAAAGCCAGTGTATACTGACTCCTGAAAGCTAGTTTTTACTCTTCAGAAATTTTCAAAGTTTCTTGTTAAATACAACTATTATTAAAAACTAGATTATACAAATATAACAAATAAATTATGAAAAATATGAAGGTAATTCATACTTAAAGTCATAATTTCCTGATAATTTTACCAGGTGTTACTATTATAGAAGTTCTTGAGATATACATCTCCTATATCTGTATGGCAGGAATACTGCAGAATGGTGTGCTGCTGTAACTATCTGTCCAACTTGTTTAGTGATGTCACATTTGTAGCTGAAAATTGGTATTTCAATCACCAACATCAGCAAAAACTAATAATCAAGGCTATTATTCCTGGAGAGTCAACTGTTGAACATTTACCTGTACACTACTATATATAGCTACATGATTATTTTAACTAATTCACAGTGATCTCAACACAGCTGATAAGTGAGTCAGGGCAGATGGAGATAAAAATATGAACTTTATTAATGATGAAGCTGTTTTCAGAAGCTTCTTTTAGATCTGCAGCTAAAAAAAATTTTCCAGTCCTATGCTGCATAATTAGATAAATTTACTCCTGGTCCCAACCCAGCTGACATCTGCAAACTAACCTTGAGCAAGCAGTCCCAAATCCAGCCACTCTGTAGGCAGACAAATCTACAAATCAGGGACAGAGAAAGGAAAGGCTGAGACAAGCATGCTCTGCAACTTCTCTCAAAGTCACAACATCATTTAGTTTATGTTTGGCTGCTTGTCACAGAAAAATACAAAATAACAATGACTAAACAAGATAGATCCCACACCATAGCAGATTTCCAGATACAAGTGTTCCATGAATGCTATAGCTCTGTTTAACTCTCCTTGTTTCCATTCTGAACAAGTTGTGACCTTGCTAAATGTGATTCTCAATAACAGCAGGACCACCATCTCATTTATACTTAACCAGCAACAAAGACAAATGAAAGAAAAATAGCCCGTCTTCCTTTTTTTTTTTTTTAAAGATTTTATTTATTTATTTGACAGAGATAGAGATAGCCAGCGAGAGAGGGAACACAAGCAGGGGGAGTGGGAGAGGAAGAAGCAGGTCCATAGCATAGGAGCCCGATGTGGGGCCTGATCCCATAACGCCGGGATCATGCCCTGAGCCGAAGGCAGACGCTTAACCGCTGTGCCACCCAGGCGCCCCCCGTCTTCCATTTTAAGATGACCTCCAAAAACACTACTCAACTCTTCCCATCTCATCAGTAAAAACTTAGATGATCACAACTACTGCAATGAAAAGTGGTAAATTTAGTCTTTATTTGGACACATTGATGCTTGAGACGTATTTTATATTCTATTACTAAAAATGAAATGGGGGAATGTATGGAGAATCTAAGCCATACTCACCAATTTCATAATTAAATGAGTAAGAAGAGAGGCCAGAAACATCAATGTAGCTGAATGTACCCTGGAACATAGGCATAGTAAATCACTGTCTTCCATAACCTTTGCTTTCTTATCCCCTGAATCCACTATAATGAAGGCAATAAAAATCTCACAGAAGTATATATAGTAAGATTGCAAAGCAATTGCAAGGAGCAACACAAAATAATCTAAAGGACTATACAAGAACTAAATAATTCTAATAACTTTGCATTTAGTTAGCCATTGAGCTTAGACAGAGGGGAGGGGGAAATTAGGTATCCCTACAAAGTATTCCATATTTACATAAAAATTAAATGAAACTTCAATTATTGTCAACTATTTGGAAGACAACCCTATGCAATATCAGAAAGCTAAAATATAGTATACTCAAAAGAAAAAAAGATATGACTTGATCATGCTAAATATTCAATTGTCTCCAAAACTGGGTGAAGAAAAGCATGAGCTACATGTCTTTATGAATCTGCTTTAATAAATGGACAAAAAATAATCTGTAAATCTACAGATTACTTTTAACTAAATCTGATTTTCTGAAGGAATGGAGATTGTTTTAAGTGTGTCTTCTTAAGTAGTTTAGTAATTACTAGAACATGCATTTGTGTAGCAAACACTTTATAGATAGTATGAGTTTAAGCATCATCCTACTACTTGTCTAAATTTCTCCAAATTCTGGAACACTGATGTTTGAATTAATGAGATTTTACTCTAAATTCTAATTTTTGCAAGGACACAGAAAGTTTCATTATCAGTAATGTACTTTTCAATCCTTGATGAAATGCCTGAAATAAGTACTGTGTCATTATAATGTAATTCCAACTAGAGAAGAATATTAAATGTGCCTTAATATCTCTTCCTAATGTGACTTTGCAGTACTTTTGTAAGCACCAATGCAGAGACACTTAACATTATGTGATTAAGTTAGCATGTTTTAAACATTTCTGATTTCTTTTTGGAACTAGCAATAAATCAGCATGTTTCTAGATGCTGCTGAGAAGGAGTAATCTCCATCTACAGAACAGAAGTTTAACATTTGCCTAATATTATGCCCTTGCTACAAGATTTCCCTTCCATTCAATTTCAACACAGGAATCAGTTTTAATCAGAGAAAATAAGCATGATAATCAAATGCAAAGCAGCAAGGCTCATAGTGAATGTTTGTTCTAATGAGAACTTAACTTCTGCTTATGTCAGATAATTTAGCTCTTAAAGCTATAACTGACTATTAAGCCAAGGCAAAGTCTAAGCAAATCCATACTAAATTCCTTCAGGAAGCTAGAAAAAAATTCCCCTATAACCCTTATACATTTCCTTATCATTAAAGGAGTCACAGTTTCTCTGGAGCCACAAGTACACCCATATCACATGCCTCATCAATTCTCAGTCTGTGTACAGCCCTTCAGTTAATATCTAGGATCATACTAGAAACACTAACAAAAACTCACTTGATTCAGCTAGGCTCATTTGTTGAGCCTGCAAGGTTAAACTAGTCTAATTAAAGGTGGTGGTGAATTTTAAATGACTTTTGCATCCATTGTTCTATCCTCCAGACATTATTCAAAAGACCTGAATGTTAACACTATCTGCGGGCTCACTTTTAATGACATACACCTTACATAGAACGAGACAATTTCTGGAAAAAACAGAACTGAGCAAACTACCTAATGCTATGAGAAATGATTAATTTGTTTTCTTGAGCTAGAGAACAGAAAAACATTTGGTTGCCCTGATGAACTGAGGGTCACTAGGATGCGTTTCCCCTTTGAATGTTTTTTTAAATAAAGATTTTATTTATTTATTTGAGGGAAAGAGAGATCACAAGCAGGGGAAGTGGTAGGAAGAGGGAGAAGGAGACACAGGCTCCCCAGTGAGCAGGGAGCCCAATGTGGGGCTCAATCCCAGGACTGCAGGATCAGAACCCAAGCCAAAGGCAGACGCTTAACAGACTGAGCTACCCAGGTACCCTTAAATTATTTTTAAAACCTTGAACACAATGTGTCAATTTATGTGTATAGTAGAAAAATATAATAATAAAATAAAGGTGGGCTTTTAAATATAAAATTTCTACAAGCTGCTGTTAATTAGATTTAGATTGTGACAATGCAACAATTAAAATCAGATACCAAAGAAAAGAATATGACATGAAGTTAGGAATCAGTTTTGAATCTTGCTGAAATTAAAACTGCCAGATGATAGGGGTGCCTGGGTGGCTCAGTTAGTCAAGTACCCAATTCTTGGTTTTGGCTCAGGCTGGGATCTCAGAGTGTGAAATAGAGCCCCATGTAAGGCTCAGGGCTCAGCATGCAGTGTGCTTGGGATTCTCCCCCTCTGCCTCCCCTTTTTTTTTTTTCTCTCTCTTTCTCAAATAAATAAATCTTTTAAAAAATTGTCAGATGATAGATGCACTTTGTTCTCATTTGGATTAAGTGGGCTCCTCACACGCTAAGTTTACACTAGATTCCTGAATTTTGGGGGCAGATACTGGGGTGATATTGAACTGATACAGAGCTGCAGTGGAGTATGAAAGACAGAGGCAAAATAATATCAAAAGCCAGGCACAGACTTCTTGCTTCCACTTAAAATGAAGAGTGTAGAAAATATCATTGCTCCCAGTGTAACAACACAAAAAAAGCCAGATAATCTACAAAATCATAACTTCCCCTGAAAATGTCTGAGAGCTAAGACTGGAGGTAATCAATTTGCTTAAATGTTAAGGAAATACAGGCACCTGTAAGGAAAAATGGTATAGTGACAAGAGATTCATGCTGAGCAAAGAACAGGAGGAAGACCAGGTCTCCATGCTAGCAGTTAAGAATTCAAATATATGTATAGATATAATATAGCCATTTAATACAGTCATTTTTAACCCAACTACAGGCTCTTCACAGAACATCACTGAATGTTCAGTAGAAAGAATGTGGGCTGGGTGGGTACCAAATAAGGCCTTCATCAGTGGTGCCAGGTTGAGGGAGATGAGTGAACACTACTGCAAAAAAAGCATAAAGCCTTGCAAAAAACCCTTCTAAATTATTACCCCTAGGAGATAAAAGCTTTAAACTGCCATAAAAAGGAAAAAAAAAATCCGTTATACCCTAAGACAAATGTCAAGACTTACTCCTTCTGGGAGAAGGGAAAGTAACATACCCTCTACTAATGAGAAAGGGCCATGAAATTACTGTTATCCAGACCACAAGATAACTCCTACCATTAAGGGAAACAGACATAGGGAGACATAGGGACTCAAGGACTAAGTCTAGAGCAGAGCAAGAGAGAATATCTCTGTCCCTATACAAGCTAGCAAGTATTGAGATAATAACTTTCTGCTGGGGGTAAGGACAAAAGCGTGGAGACAGGCTCTCTCAGAGAGAACTGTGAGGAAAAGCCGGAAGCAGAGGATGGAATAAAACAAAAACCCTTCAGCGATCCAGTCTTCATCTTATGCACTAGTTAACACTAAAACGATAAAGCCAGTGGTGCACCAAAGTAACCATAATAACAGCAATGCTCGAATTGAGGTCAACTTCTAACTTCATTAATTCAATTCCCCCACAAAAAGCAATATGAGACAACATACTCAAGCTTAGATACAAAGTTACCTCAGCCTCTACATTCTAACATATGATATTTTTAAGTTTCAACCAAATACTAGAAGACACACACACACGCATGCACACATTAACAAGAAAAATCACCAAGTATCAAGAGACAAAGCACTTAACAGACCCAGACTTAGATATGGCCCAGTGGATAGAACTACCAGAATTACCGGGTACTTAAAATAATTATAATTATCATAAAGACACTGATAGAAAAAATGTGTATGAACAGATGGAAAGCACAAATGGGAAACTGAAACTCTAAGAATAAAATTAAAATCCTAAAAAAGTAATCCCATCGTAACAGATATGAAGAACGTCTTTGAAGGATTCACTGTGATACTTGGCACAAAGAATCAACCTGTGCACTTGAGGACAGGTGAATAGAAGCTACCCAAACCAAAACACAAACCACAAAAAACTAAAAATAAGTGAAACACAAAAACAAAAAAATTACATCTGAGAGTTGTGAGAGATATCAAAGAGTTCAACATATGTGTGATTGTTCTCAGTAACAAAAGAGAGAAAAAACAAGGCAGAAGAAGTATTAAACAAGATAACTACTGAGAATTTTCCCAATATTAAATTAAACTACAGAGTCAAGAATATCAGAAACCCCAGTAAGGATAAATAAACAACCCCTCCCCCAAATTAAAAGCCCTAGATATACAATATCTAAACTTTAAACACCAAAGACAAAGAAAAAATCTTGAAGGCAATCAGAGGAAAAGACAAATTACATACAGCAGATCTTTGACAAAAATTATACCAGACTTCTTGTCAGAGTACAATGAACTGGCATAATTAAAGTGCTTTTAAAAAAATCTATAAATTTTGAATTCTAAACTAAGTAAAAGTATCATTCAAAAATGAAGAAGTCATCATGGCAGTTTGGGACAAATGAAAACTAATACAATTCATTAACAGCAATCATATACCTGAAGAAATGTTTAAATTCTTTGAGCATGAGAAATATAAGATTCAGACATATCTGCACAAGGAAATGTAGATCTCCAGAAATACTTTTAAAAATTAAAACATACTAGACATTTTTCCTTATTTTAATTCATTAAATGATTACTTCCTGTCAAAAAGTTAGGAGGAATGTAATGTGGGTTTATATACTCAAAATTAAAATATTTTACAGCAAGGGCACAATGGATGAGAGGAAGGAACTGCATTGCCTACTGGCATAGAGTTCTTGTATGTGAAGTAGTATAATATTCAAGAGACCGTAACTAATTAATATTGTAAACACTGACACTCACTAAAACAAGAAATGAAGTATAAAAAATAAGCCACGGGGGGCGCCTGGGTGGCACAGCGGTTAAGCGTCTGCCTTCGGCTCAGGGCGTGATCCCGGCGTTATGGGATCGAGCCCCACATCAGGCTCTTCCGCTATGAGCCTGCTTCTTCCTCTCCCACTCCCCCTGCTTGTGTTCCCTCGCTCGCTGGCTGTCTCTCTGTCGAATAAATAAAAAAAATAAAAAATAAAAAATAAGCCACGGTGGAGATCAAATGTAATCATAATAATCTAAAACAGGCAAAAAAAGCAGAGAAGGGAACAGAGAACTGATAGAACACATAGAAAACAAATAATGCAATACCATCGACAGCTTCCAAATAATAAGAGTGTTGAAGAGAATACACAGAAAAATTTTACCAATATTCCAAAAAGCATAAAAGAAGAAATTAGTAAAGAAAAAGTATAGGCAAAAGAAAATAAGAAATACTATTTAACTTTCAAATCATATTCAACTCATCACTGTGTTCAATCAATATTACTTCCAAAATATATTTTAAGTAAGCTAATATCTTAGTGAAGGCTTGACAAGCTTTTCAATTCATACACTATAAGCCATGGATGTTTAGACTCTGGTAATAAAAGAGACAGAGGTAATTAAAGAAAACATTTTTTCTTGCAGAAGTTACAAGGTATGTTGGTATAGTATTAATTACTTTTAATCAAATAACTAAAGTTTTGACTTGAACCCATATTTCATTATACCAGCATCTTTAAAAAGTATGAAGATGAGACTGCATCTAAAATTTTAAAAACTTTTTTAATTTTATGAAGACTTTTTGCTGAGATAAAACTGGTATCAGGAAATAACTAATTTGGATTAAACAGACTTCTTTGAGAATATAGGCAACTATTTGGACTATGTATTATTTTCTCAACTATAAAAACAAGTCTGGAGAAGATGATTGATCATGGAGGTAATGATGGCATTTTGACGATGCTGTCATGCAACTCTCAGGTAAAATAGTACATCTCGGATTAGAGAGAATAAAGCAATCACCTTTTTGTCCACAGTCCGACCTGAAAACAATATTTAATGTCTGGAAGCTACAATTTCCACACTTGAAGATGATCCTTACACATCCAACATATGTAATTCCAAAATATTGTGAACAGTAATCCTAAGAATCAATCCAATTTGAGTAATACAGGTTATTTTCATAATTGCTGTGAGCACAAATATTATCATTATAAATGAAAAAAAAAAGACTTTAAGTCTTACCTTTTCAGGTACAGTGAAGCAATGTTTTGCAATCACAGTGTAAGAAAATGAGGCTAGATCAATGAGGAACGCCACAAGGACAATGATGAGAGTCAGGTATGGTAATATTATTATTAGGTATTTTATGTTAGCCACTTGCATGGAGATAAATACCCACGGAAGTCCTTAGCTGTTTTAAAGCAGAGTTAGACCCATTTGGAAAGTGCCCAAAGATGAAAAAAAAAAAAAACCCAGCATAGAAATGAGAAGTTTTTCAGGAAAAATGTCACAGTATAGGGACTACTTTGATAGAAAAATATAAATATATGGGCTACTTGAATAAATAGCTTTTGGGGGTTGTTGTTAAACTATAAAAGAAATAATCAAACATTAAATGATTACTGTGTTTAATCTTCGCTCTCTAAGATTGCTTGTATCAATTATTCCAATCAGTTCAAATCAACTGTATTTAATAAGCAACACAGAATTCAGAAAAAAATATAAGCTACAGGAAACAATAAATATGAGAAAACTTTGGTATGTGAGAATGTTCTTTATATTAGAATGAAATATAAATTAGAGGAAACTCTGAAAAGCATGAACATATAAAAGTTATGCCAATTATACATAGGTCCCCCTCACTCCCCAAAAGATAATCTATGGAAGAATATGGAAGAGTATGTAGAAATGTAAAGAAATTTTGGTTTTTAAAAAAATGTTATATCATTTGAATCAAGAAAATATAGCCCATTATAAATGTATGAAAAATAGCCTGATTAAAAAAGGAGTATAATGTAAAGACAATTCACTATCAAACATTTAACCAGCCAACTCCTTCCTCTTATCCCTCATAAAAATGGCAATGATAGTAATAAAGTAATATAAGGAAAAGGAGGGAAAAACTACACAATCCATTACCTGGAGACCTATCTTTCTGAGTAATTAAGAAATTTGCCATGGCTTATAATAACTAACAGATTACTATTTAGGTTTTTTAACAATGACTAAAAAATCTCAGTTCTTCACCCTATACATACAATAAAGTGAAAAAATAGGGTGAGGTTTAATCCTTCTATTTTTACTTCACTCAAAAAACTACAAATAATGTACACTCTTAAGTTTAGTCACTTTGGTAAGTTTCTCTATTTCCAGAGCCAACTTTTAGAAGAAAAAGTATTCTAACTGTTGAGTGAATTCATTAAATTTGGAATAGAGCATCTTCACTGCCTTACTCAAACTCTCAAAATAATTGTACTTTCTACCTAAGAGATCATACAGTCAATTTCTCAAGTCATTTGCCCCTCAGCTAGAAGTTAGTGTTATCTACATCGCCAGAGATTTAATTTTAGGTTTTTGGCAGATGCCATATCCTAAGGATATGAAATAAAGGTGACAAAACTAAAATTTGATCTTCCGTTTCTTCAACTTACCTGTATTTAATTAAACATTTCACTGTACCCCATTAAAAAAAGTCAAATTCTAATTTCATGAAGAGATTTTTAAAAATTGTTTTCAGATATAGAATATCTTTTGGTCTTTTCTATCCATGACACACTAAATATGCTACACCTGTAAAGAATCACATTATCTTTTAAAAAAAACAATTTTTACAGAAGAACTTTATTTTGAAGACAGCCTTATAAAGTCTGCATGCCATATGATGAGAAGAAATCGAAAAAAATCAAGAAAAGATAATTTTCTCATTAAAAAATAGATGTTAATAAACAAAAAATAAACTTAGGTTTTACCAGCAAAACAAAAGTCCATTTTTAAAAAATAAAGAGGCATCCCTTTTAAAATTCTTATTTAGGCCACAAGTGTTCCAATAACAATTATTTCTCCAGTGTTGAGTATTTTATTACCATTTATTATACACAAGTGAATAGCAATAAACAACATAAAAACTTTAATACAGTTAACCTTAATTATACTGCAAGTCTAGTAATCATTATATCATAAACAGCTATCAAGAAGACATTTATTATATGGAAAAACTATGAAATAATATTTGTTATGCAAATCAATCACAGAGACAAACCAGACCTACTCTGTTGCTTGTATTAATTTTAAATTCTCTGAAAGAAAATTTTCTTTAGATCAGTAAGAACAGGATAAACATTAGATGGAAGGACGCTTTTATTGAGTCAACTTATTTATTCACAAATATTGTTCTTTCTAGATGCCTACCTAAAGCAACAACATAATAACATATGCCCTCATAGATTGTATATTCTAATGGACATAAAATCGAAATATTAACTAGGGTTACAACAGACCAGGTAGTGCAGTTTTAGGGGCATGATCAGGAATTTGGTTTTCAATTTTTTTAAAAGATTTTATTTATTTATTGGACAGAGAGAGACACAGCGAGAGAGAGAGGGAACACCAGCAGGGGAGTGGGAGAGGGAGAAACAGGCTTCCCGCTGAGCAGGAAGCCTGATGCAGGGCTCGATTTCAGAACCGTGGGATCATGACCTGGGCTGAAGGCAGACGCTTAACGACTGAGCCACCTAGGTGCCCCTGGTTTTCAATTTGTTACACTGATTATGCGTGTTAATCAACAAATTGGAGATGCGAAGTGACTATTTGTGTCTGAAGGTCAGATTACATTCCAAACAAGATGTATACAACATTTCAGAGTCACCATCATGGATGGATGACATTTGAAGCCATTACGCTGGATGAAATAAAGGAATCAATATGGATAGAAACACTGGTCTGAGGGTCAAGTACAATGGCACTCCAAGGTAAGAAATCAGGTAGATACAGTGAAATCAGTAAACATGATTTGTAAAGGACAGCCAGTGACACAGAGGGCCAGGTCCATCTGTTTAAAAAATTACCTTTTCTCCACAGAAATGCCTGTTTATCTTTGCCAAAAATTAGTTCATGAAGGTCTGGATCTCCATGTAGGTACAATTCTATTTTCCGACTTTCTATTGTTCCATTAATCCATATTTCCATTTTATGGAAACCACACTTTCTTGGTTACTACAGCTTTTAATAAGCTTTGCTATCAGACAGTATAACTGTATTCTTTTTCAAAGTTGATTTGGCTATTCCAGAACATTTGCATTTCCATGTGAATTTAGAATCAGCTTGCCAATTTCTACAAAATAGTACATTTTTGGAATTTTAATTGGGATTCATTTGAATCTATAAATTTGAGGAAAATTAACATCTTAACAATAATGAATATTCCAATTAGTGAACACAGTGTATCTCTTTATTTAGATATTCTTTAATATTTTCTTAATAATGCCTACTAAACTTCACCACGAAGGTATTACACACCATTTCTAAGAAACATCATAAAGCACTGAATATTTTTGATGCTATTGTGAATGTTTTAATTTCAATATTTAATTTTTCATTGGTTGTACAGAGACATACAGATAATTTTTATTTAATTATGATGCATTTTGCAACTTTGCTAAGCTTACTAGATTTTTAACAGAGTCCATAAGTTTTCCTATATAGATGAACATGCTGTGTATAAGAAATGAGAATTTTACTTCTTCACGTTCAATACAAAGGCCTTTTGCTTCATTCCATTTGGATATATTGGAGTCCCTACTGATTTCCTTTTTTCTATCTCATTGATTTCTCTTCTCATCTTCATTTTCTTCTTTCTCATCCTTTGGATTTAATTTGGTCTTTGTTTTCAAATTCCACAATACGGAACCTGAGGTGTTCAGTGTTAAAATTTCCCTCTAAGTACTGTTTTTGATATATCCCACATATTGTAATGTATATTTTTATATTCATTTATTTCATATTTTCCCTAATTCTACCACTTTTTTTTCTTTTTTCAACTTTTGGGTTTTTAGAAGTATACTGTTTAGTTTCCTAATATTTGAGAATTTTCCAGATTTTTCCTTTTTTATTGTTGTCTGGGGAATTCCATTGTAGTCAAAGAATATGCTTTGTATGAAATTAATCCTTTAAAATATACTGAAATTTGCATGGCCACTCAAGTCTTTTAGAGATGTTATTAATTTTCTACTTGTTCTATCAATCATTGAGAGAAGCGTAATACAATTTCCAACAATTAATGAGGATTTATTTCTCTTTGCAGATCTGTGAGTTTTTGCTTTGTGTATGTGTAGGCTCCAATATACATAATATACTTAATCCCTGGCAACATTTTTTTTTGCTCTGAAATTTACTTTGTTGGATATGAGTAAAAATATTCCAGATTTATTCTGATTGGTGTTAATATGGTATATCTTTATCATACTTTTGTTTCTTGATCTTAACAAGTTTCTTGTAAGGATCATATATTTGTATCCTGTATTTTTAAAAATTAAATTGGCAATCCCTGACTTTCAGTTGTTATAGATTATTTAAATTTAGTAAGATTACTTATGTGTTTGGGTTTAAGTCTGTCATCTTGCCATTTATGTTCTATACGCCCCATCTGCTCTTTGATCCTTTTACCTTTTCCTTACACTCTTGAATTAACCAAGTAATTTTTATGATACCATTATTGGTTCATTTTTCCTCTATGTTAGTAATTGACTTAGGTTTTACAGTGTGTATGTTTAACTTATCGGAGTCTACCAAGAGATAGTGTACCTACTCACATACTGTAAAATAATCTTAACTATAGTGCACTTCCCTTTTCCCCTTCCAGTCTGTGTAATCTTTGCCATACATTTTAACTCTGCTTAAGTTATAAACCCCAAAATATATTGTTGTCTATGCTTTAAAGAGTGAATTACCTTATTAAAAGATTTTTAAACAGTAAAAAAAAAGAACCTATTTTTACCTATTTAATGTTTTTGTTTCTCTTCATTCCTTCATGTAAATTCAGTTCCACCTGGTATCATTTTCCCATCTGAAGTACTTCTTTAACATTTTTGTATTGACAATTTCTTTCTGCTTTTATGTATCTGAAAAGATCTTCACTTCACCCTCATTTTTGACATATACTTTTGCTGAGTTGATTATGTATTCATATCAACACTCTGAAGAGGATTCTCTACTATTTCTCTGGCTGTGTCCTTTCAAATGAGAAGTTACCTATCTTTCTTACTTTTGTTTCTCTGTTTTTTTGATATTTTTAATATCCTCTCATCAGTGGTTTTAAGCCATTTCACTAAGATATACTTTCATTTCTTCATTATTTTTTTGCCGTTCTTAGCGTTTGTTGAACCATTTAGAGCTGTCAGTCTATAGCATTTATTATATTCAGATAATTTCAGCCATTGTTTTTTCAAATGTTTTTCTCTACCCTTTCTCTTCTCCCATGTGGTCTAAAATTACAAGCATTTCTGGCTACTTGGAGTTGTCCCACAGCTCCCTAATAGAGTCCACTTTTCCTTAATCTTTTTTCTGAGTTTCAATTTTGATAGTTTGTCTTGCTATGTCTCCACTAATCTTTTTTCTTCTAGAAGGGCTAATCTGATATTAATCTCAACTATTGTATTTTTAAGATATTGTACTTTTTATCTGTAGGACTTTGGGTTCTTGTGATATCTTCTGTATCTCTGCTTAACATGATCAATCTTTCCTCCACCCACTTGAACATATTTGACAGTAATAATTATCTGTGTCACTCATGTGTCTACTTCTATTGAATACGTATCCTCTTCATTATGGGTCATATTTTCCACCTTCATTCATGGTTTATAATTTTTGCTTGGATAGCAGACAATGTGAATTTCACATCATCGTGTATATGATACTTTTGTTTCCCCGTAAAATATTCTCATGCTTTGTTCTAAAATAGAATTGAGTTACTGGGAAACAGTTTGATCTTAAGTTTTTTTATAAAGGGACAGGGGGCTTTTAGGGCCAATTTTGCCAGAATACTGATGCAAAAAAAAACTTGTGTATATTACCTAATGTCCCATGAATGATGACTTTGATTTTTTTGTCAGAAATATGAACTATTTGAGTAATTTTCCTTGACCTTCTTTAGACCTCACATGCATTCACTAATGAGTACTTAGGTGAAGACTCATAAGGGGCTCTCCACAGCTATCTCTATGTCTTTCTCTCTCTCTTTCTGCCTCTGGTTCAGTACTCCGCCATGTGAACTCAAGTTGCTGTGACCTGTGTCTGAAGGCTGTCTACTCAACTCAGGACAATATCTCTATTTCCCTTCTTTCTTCTACAGCCTCAAAACTCTCTTCAGTTAGTAAACTGTGGCAATTGTAGGATTCATTTTGTTTCCCCTCACTCAGGGATCAGTGGTCCGAACTGCATGCAAACCATTTTCACATATATTTTTTGTTTGTTTCAGGTAACAGGATAGATCTCATGTTAAGAAACAAATCCTTTACTCACATTTAAGTATTACCTGTTGTTTTCTTTGTTTTTTCAGTGTTTTCTGTATTTTTTCACTAAATGAGAGCTTCTCTCTGGGGCGTATTTATTTCAAACTTAGACTCCTCCTTTCCTTATTTTCTCTCCTCACAGTTTTCATACTTTTCAGACTATTTCTATCAGAGATAATGTGAAATTTGTAGAACTCTATTTCTTCTAGTTATATTGAATATATTCAATTTGTACGCTTTTGTTTATTCTTCTTTTTCTTATAGTTTTTGAGGAGGTGTTGGAACCTTCAATTTTGTGTGGAATGAATACCTCCAGCTACTCTAGAAATCTTTATTACACTTTTAAATTAAGTGACTATAGAAACAATCTAAAAGACAGAGAGCAACATATTTGTTTAGTGATGGAAGAAATGGTCTCAAATGTCTGGGTGTTCTACCATGATTAAACATTCAATCGAAGGAATTTAATGTACACAACTGCATACTTTTATATTCTGACTTCATACCCAACTGTATGTATATTGAATGGGAGAGACATGGCTTTAAAAAGAAAAAAAAAAAAAAAAAAAAAAAAAAAAACCACTCCACTTAGAAGAACAGTTACAGGCTTTGTTTGACTACAAACATACAAAATGGTATAAGACTACAAGAAACTAAAACACACATAATCTTTGACACATTAATCTCATTTAGAGAATGTATCCTTCAGCTATTAAAGCAACAATATTTAAAGATAAATTCAAGGGTTATTAATTAAATCATTTTTAAAATGAAAAACAAACAAAAAAGAGTGAAAACTACCTAAATGTCCATCGATAAGGGAAATACTGAATAAGTATCAATTAAACAATACCATGGAATTTTTTTTATAAATATAAAACGAACTATATCTACATTTTAGTAATTTTTTTGGCAAGAAGCAAAGGTGAAAATTAAAATGTAAAGTATGCTTAGCATCGGTTTTTGGGTTTTTTTGTTTGTTTTTTACTAAAAATTACTGTCATTTTGTACATATCTAAATACGTGTATAAGAATGTAAGAAAAATTGAAGATGGTTACTCAACAGGCCATTGGCATTAATTAGGTCCAGCAGTAAGATTGGCTTTATAAGAAACAATATACGCTATTAAATTTTCCACTTATCAAAGTATTATTTTAGAATATAAAAACTGATATAAGAAAATAAATAAATGGGCACACAATAAAGTTACATCTTATAATCAATATTAAGCTACAAAAAGCTAAATGTTAGGGAAGATAAGACCTAATCTAAGCTTATCAACCAAAAGCCCAAGATTCCTATCTGTTTAAAATCTGGATGGAGTTGTTGCTCTTCTAGAAAAGAAGAGGTTTATCAACCAAGACCGCACAAAAAGATGCTGACAGCTCTCCACTCCAGGAATATAAGCACTGTTTCTCATTTTGAAGTGCACATTAAAGTAAACTAAAGAGATCCATAAAAATATCAAAGGAATTATTTCAGAAAGAAAACTGTACCAATGAGAAAAATGAAAAAGATTTACAGCTGGTAAGCTTTGAGATAAACAGACTGAAAGAAAACAATGAGTTTCTACAAATATTTAAAGAATGATCAGAGTTTCACTGACACGTATTCATTATATTTCATAGAAGAAAAAACAAGAGAAAATAAAACTGAAACCACAAAATGTTTGGTTAGACTTTAAGTAGGATTTCTTCATTAAAAGGCAATTAACAAATGAAAGACATGTATTAGGAAGCTAATCAAATCATTATTCATAATAATAAACTACCCAATACTTTATGTTAATATAAATCTTTACACGTGTATGTATTATATTGCATTTGCACTGTTTTTGATCTTCAGAATATTCTATAAAAGGGGCAACTTTATTATTTTATCTTCGTATTAATCTATAATTATTTCTCCATTGGAGAAAGTAAACTGGGTCATATAACCATTTTTACCAACAGAACAAGTTTTTACATAGATCGCTGATTACATCTTTTATAAAAAACTGGAAGCATAGGGTGCTCCTGGGTGGTGCAGCTGGTTAAGCATCTGATTCTTAGTTTTGGCTCAGGCCATGATCTCAAGATTGGGAGACAGAGCCCCAGTCAGGCTCCATGTTCTGTGCGGAGTCTGCTAAAGTTTCTCCCTCTCCCTTTTCTGCCCACCCCAACCCAGTTCCAGTTCTAAAATAAATATATAAAAAATGGAAGCATATTTTATTTTTTGTTGTTGTTGCTGTTTCAAGATTTTATTTATTTGTGTATGTGTGAGAGAGAGAAAGAGAAAGAGCACAAGCAGGGGGAGCAGCAGGCAGAGGGAGAAGCAGGACTCCAACCAAGGACCCTGGGATCATGACCTGAGCCGAAGGCAGATGCTTAACTGACTGAGCCACCCAGGCGTCCCCACAAACTGGAAGCACATTTTAAGTTTAGAATTGTCTGTTAATTGATTCTTCAGGAGCCAGCATATATTGCAATTAGACTCAGCAGAGCATCAATAAATACACTAAAGAAATAGTATGTTTTTAATAAAATTTTGAAGTCTCTTTCATTCTGTATTCCAAACACTAAAATCCTACCTATTTTAAAAGAGAAGATGAAATAGATAAAATTAAACAGACAAAATGTTCTTCTTATAGAATGTATCTTTACTGAAGGAAAAATGCATACTGCAGAGCTGACTACAAGCATTTGGCGTTCCAGTATAATCAGTCTCCTTTCCATTATTTCTCACCACAAAAAAAAGGAAACATCTCTCAGAAGTTTCCATATGCTGTTCAGTACTTTAATACCTCAGAATGCCCTTCTATATGTCTCCTAAAGCATAAATTGCTGGGCTCATTTATCTCTGTGGGTTTCTAACATCTATACTTTAACAAGCATTTCCAGTGATTTTGAATCCACTGTAAATGATCTGAATTTTTTAAATTTTTACATTTTGAGAAAATAATTAAACAGCATAACTGGGGAAGAATAAACATTTTCATATATTTATTTAAGAAGATAAAATGCCCAAATTTATGTCACTATAATTATCTATAAAATAACTATTAAGCATGCTCTAATTAAACCCTATCAAGAATAGAGAAGATACATAATTCAAGAAAACTACACATATGTGTACCTCTGACTGCTGAAGCATAATACAGAAAAACACTTTTTAAACTAAGACACTGCAGGGCCCCTGGGTGGCTCAGTCTTCAGCTCAGGTTAAGCCTCTACCTTCAGCTCAGGTCATGATCCAGGGGTCCTGGGATCAAGCCCCATGTCGGGCTCCCTGCTCAGCAGGGAGTCTGCTTCTCCCTCACCTTCCACCCTGTCTGTGCTCTCTCTCTCTCTGTCTGAAATAAATAAAATATTTTTAAGAAATAAAAAAATAAATAAACTAAGACACTGCATGAAAAAACAAAAGAATAGTGTCCTGATTGGATTCTCCAGGAAGTAAAATCTGAGATGGAATTCAATGTGCAGAAAGTCTATAAGGCAATGCCCTTGGGATCAACAGCTATAGAAGAGAGGATAAGAGCAGATTTGAGCAGGTGAACAAATGGAAGTGCAATGCCAGCTGGTATCTGCTTCCTCTGGCTCCATGGGAACCTCTGGAGCAAGCATGGCTAATTAGAGTTGTCCTGGCTTGGTTTCAAACAACTGAACCTTTATTATCTCTTCTATAAATTAGTAATAGTGGATGGGCTGCACATGCGAGGCATGACTTTCAGTAAAGTAGTTCTCTGAACCTGATGCAACTGCTCAAGGGGGCTGAGGGATGAGGGGTATCTATTGACCATACTCCCAACAGCTGGGGCAACGAATCCTCCCTGGATGGTGAATCTTTGCTGAGCTTCACCATGTTAACCACAAACACTTGTGAGTTATAAAATAGGAGATATCAAAAACAACTGTCTGAACAAAACACAATTTATATATTTGAGTGACATGACAGGAAAGAATAATTTATTTTACCACTAAAAGTTAATTTAAATAATATTATTATTGTGTTACAACAAGTTGTGCTAATTCATGGATTTGGTTTTTTTTTAGTTTTGTTCTCTTTTGTTTGGTCCTGGAGTGGGTGGATCATTTTGTTGTTGTTGTTTTACTTTGTTTTTCCCCAAAAGCAAACTCCTTTATTACATACCTTGCATGTAACAACAGAAGAATACTAAATGAGAAAAGTTTATTCAGGAACTTTGAAATTTTTATATCAAGCACATTTAAGTTATATTGTCAAATTTATTATAGTGTTATTAAAACAACTCACTTTCAGTGACTCGAGGACAGCTATTGACTACGGAAATATCACAAATATGCTGTCTTATCATCTTTTTAATGATGTCCAGAACAATCTACACTGGAAATACTCTCTGTGATATTGATGCCTACTGCATATAAACCTAAGTCAGTTTGATGACTCACACTTATGTTCCTTTTGGTAAATGTCAGTCCTTTCTATAGAGGTAGGTAATGAATATTGGCTTCCCCACTGACAATCTACTGTGTATAATGTTACTATTCCAATTCTCACATGGAATACCACCACACATATTTTTAGGAACAAACTGATCCAAAATACATGGATAGCAGGTGTTCTCTAATCTCACTGCAGTCACCGTTCTTTGTTCTTTGGAAGCTATGACAGCACCTTGTATAAAAAGTTCATTCAAAGCAGGTGCAGCCATATTCTAGAGGTAAAATTCAGCTGAGCATTTACACAGAGTCTTGTGAGAAAGGATCCTCTGAGTCGGTTTCTGGACACAAAACCAGTTTGAAATAATAAGCCCAGGGCATCATTCCAAATGGTGTAGATTATAGAGCTGGATACATCCTACAACCCTATTCTTGCAAGGGAAGAAATTCCTTTACACTATATCTGGCAATTCACACACCATGAACACTCATTTCACCAATTAAAGAAATCATTTCTATGATCTATTACACTGACACATCCTCCAGGGTTGACTGAGTATCATATTAGCAGAAAAACTTAAAGTGGCTTATTCTGCATTGCAGACTTCTAAATAAAATCATTTGAATGCATCCAGTGGGGAGTGCCTTTCTAAAGAGGATAGGTCAGAAATTAGCTGCTTATGTGTGGGGAGGGGGTTGGTTAAATCTAATTAATACTACAAATATTTCCTATCCAGGCTGCAATATCTCAAATTAAAGACAATTAAATAGTGACATAAGAACACAGAAGTAAAACTAAACTCAAGAACACACACAAAAAACTAAAAGAATGTGAAATAAAGTGTCAAATGTTATTATTCTAAGTAACTTTGGTAACTGTAGTCAGTCATCACCAGGGTATATCACCAATATACAATGTTTTCAGTATGTTACCTAAAACATGATACCATATTCAGAAACAAGGCAGCCTATTAAATGTCTTTATCTAAGTTACTCATTAGGTCCATGACTAAACACTGAGATACAGATTCCAAAATATGCCTGACATATAACTCCAATGTTTGTTACTTTAGTATACTGGTTTGTACAATTAATTTAAAGTATTTCAATGGAAAGATAAAGACAGAAACCAAACCCTAACTAAGAAAAGAAGTGTGTGTGTATGTATGTGAGACATTGAGACTGAATGTGTGTGTATAAATGTGTGTGTATATGTGTGTGTTTATTTCCGTAACAGAAAAAAAAATGCTCTGGGCACCATGTTATACTATAAACACTAAATATCTAATGTCATGTTTGAGAAAGAGAACAGACTCCTAGGTAATAAAATTATTACAAGGAAGGGCAACTTTTCATACAATCAATGTATCAAAAATGTTAAAATATCAAATAGAGTGCTACGCCAAGCTATTTGAAATGCATATAAAGCTAGGACAATAAATGTATGTCATGTATTGTTAGAGATGGTTTTCTAATGATGATTACCCTGCCACACAGGATGGTGGGTGTTCTTTAGTTCACAAAAGGATAATTACTATCATCTCTGTGTTTCATGTTATTAAAATGTTGTTGTGTGTTTGGGGGTCCCGAGCAGAGATAACCCTAACATAATCAAATTCAAGTCTTTCATCTGAACAGAAAACTAAGTCAACAACCACAGTCAGCTAGTGTTCTATCAGAAACTAGCATCTGGACAAGTAATTTACTCTCCTAGCAGTAGCATAACAAAGAGAAAGTACAAGAAACACAATCATAGCCTCTTAGAGATAGAAGGGTCATATAGTCCAATCTCCATCTCAGTGAAGAAATACCTTGTACAGTGTGCTTAAGAAATGGGCATCAGTCTCTCCTAAAATAAATCCATAGCCGAAAAAGTATGGAGAAGAGGATTCCTTTATTTGGAATGCTTATTATTCTCAGAAAAGTCCTTTATTATTCAGAGTGAAAATATGCTTGCCCATTGTTCCTAGTACTACATTATGAAAATACACTCCATATATTAACTTTCTTCCAAATGTAAAGTTTTCCAGATATTGTGAGATACAGTAATGTCTCTGGTTTACCATTTCTGCTTCAGGCCAAACTTTCAAGCTGCCTTAACTTGTCCTTCATATGAACCCTCCAAAACCTGGGAAAATTTGCTTAGGGAATATCTATCAATTTTCTCTTTCTGTGTGGCACCTACAACAGGATAAAATGTGCCATCAGTGGAATGACAAACAAAAGGTCATGGGCAGAGAATATGTTCTCCATATTTGGACACTATTCTACTGTAACTGTATTTTTTACAGCAGTATGTGTACATTTGTCCTCTTGCTTGCCTTCACCAGGAACAAATCACGTCTATACAACTTGCAGTCAAACAAAAATTTCTAATTTGCATCTAGATTTCCATTCATTCTTGTGCAAGTATGTCATTTATTTTGAAAATGAAAATAGAAATTTTTAGATATAATTCTCCTATTTATGCTTTTTGGTTTCTGTTAATCATTACAGTTATTTATGACCTTCAAAGTCAAGGCATAATGAACTTCACATATGCACAGGCATACCATCTTTGCTCAAGGTCTTTGTACGTACTGTGTTCTCTTCCTGGAAGCCCTCTTCCAAACACACATATTCACACATTCACTATTCTCAACTTCTTTCAAGTAGTTTGCTTTTTCCTTATTCTTTAGTTCTGACTTAAAAGGATCGTCCAGGAGAGCCTCAAAGAACAATACATAAATAGCTTATTTACATGCTGTTTATGCACTGAAGCACTGCTAATCAACATTCAACATTCTCACTGAACAGCCAGCACCAGTCTCCCACGTAGAGCATTCTGTAACTTGAACTCATATTTTCTGTTCTGTTTTACCATGTATACGCTTTACTTTCATATTTAAACAGTGATGTGTTTAGCATAAAAAAGAAGTTACAGAAATCATACATTTCTGTCCTTAATCTAATAAATCAGATTATATTGCCATTGCCATTTTTGGTTCATTTTACTACTATTCCTAAGGATTCAAACATACTTTGTTGTTTTGGCATTTTTCAAAACCCCTAATTTGTTGTGAATCTTTAAGAAGAGACTCAAGAATTCCAGTGCACAACACAGAATTTTTTTCAACATTTATATATCACTGTTTGTGAAGTTTGAGCATTTTTTTTCACAATCTGAGCTTATAATATAGCACCAATAATTTCTTTAGATGATTCTTTTTTCTTTTTCATTGGAATTGTTTTCAAGTTCAGAGCTGAAATTGTATTTTAGAAGCTCTCATTTTTTCAGTTATATTCTCTTTTAGAATTCAAAATCATAGGGCGCCTGGGTGGCGCAGTCATTAAGTGTCTGCCTTCGGCTCAGGGCGTGATCCCAGCGTTCTGGGATCGAGCCCCACATCAGGCTCCTCTGCTGGGAGCCTGCTTCTTCCTCTCCCACACCCCCTGCTTGTGTTCCCTCTCTCGCTGGCTGTCTCTGTCAAATAAATAAATAAAATCTTTAAAAAAAAAAGAATTCAAAATCATAATACTTTAAGTCTTAAAGTAATTTTTTTACAGATTTATTGATTTGAGAGAGAGAGAGAAAGACTGCGTGTGTGCACACACACCGGGAAGGAGGGGAAGATGAAGAGGGAAAGGAAGAATTTCCAAGCAGGCTCCCCACTGAGCACAGAACACCGGGGTGGGGGGGGGGCTGGATCTCACCATCCTGAGTTGAAACCAAGAGTCAGCCACTTAACTAACTGAGCTACCCAGGCACCCCCTTAAAACAATTTTCTAAAAACCATCTTGAAGTATAACCTAAATATGAAAGCAAAAAGTCATTAAATGTGTGGCTCAAACAATTTTCACCAAAGTAGTACACCCACAGAACCAGAAAAACCAGAGATTTTGAAAAGCAGAGATGTATTCCTGTTTGCCTTAAAAACAAAAGCAAAAACAAAAAACAAGCAAACAAAAAAAAACTGTCCTGTGAGAAAAACCACCTGTCAGGAAATAGTGGGAGGCCTTTAGGAGCTGAGGTTCTTGGTTCTAAAACTACATGGAAATGAATTCTGCCAACAACCAATGAGCTTGAATGAAGATCCAAAGCTTTATATGATATTGCAGCCCCTGGCAACACCTTGATTTCAGCCTGCTGAGACACTGAGCAGAAGATTCAGATAACTCATACTCATAATCCTGACCCACAGAGACTGTAAGATAATAAATATGTGTTGCTCTGAGCCATGAGTTTGTGGTAATTAGTCACACAGCAAAAGAAAACATTTACATACTAAATCAAAATCTGCATTTTTAACAAGAATCTCTTGATTCTTATGCCTATTAAAATTTGAAACATTTTAATTTGATCTATGTTGAAGTAACACTCTCAGAAATAGCTCCAAACAAAGGGGTAAGAAATAACAGGAACATATATTATTAGATAATAATACATGTTTTATTATTCAATAATTTTATATTAAAAATATACATGAAATAGAAATTTAAAATTTGCATATATTTTTAAATATTTCATTTTCTATTTTAATGGTATAAAAGGATTTTCTCACTAAATTTATTAGCAGTAATGTTATTAATAACATTATTATATCTATTTGATATTTAAATATCTTACAGAGTAATATTTGTGAGCAAGTTACTAAATGTTCAATATTTTTGAAAACTTTCGGTTCACATGATTGTACACAAATTTAAATGGAAGGATATAAATTCAGTTTTTATGTATTCTTAATTTTTAAAGAGGTAATAGCTACTAAGTTGAGAAATTAACATACATTATAGTATGTTGTAAAAGCTGACAAGGGACAACAATATACCTAGTGTCCAGTTCTTGGTTTTTAATACTACTCTTCTTTTATTTTTTTTAAGATTTTATTTATTTATTTGACAAAAAAAGACAGCGGGAAAGGGAACACAAGCAAGGGGAGTGTGAGAGGGAGAACCAGGCTTCCCGCCAAGCAGGGAGCCCGACGCAGGGCTCGATCCCAGGACCCTGGGATCATGACCTGAGCTGAAGGCAGGCACTTAATGGCTGAGCCACCCAGGCACCCATCTAATGCTATTCTTCAATAAAGGGAACAAGGAATCCTTGGATAAATGGCTGATTCCATAACTGGGGCAGGTAACATAAAAAATAAGCCTGGACCTTCTGGAGCCTCTTGTAGGGCCAGAAAGTAAAGAAGTGCTCCAAACATACACACACACACACACACACACACACACACACACAACCTCACAATATGAGGATATATTTAAAGCACATGGGAGCTGTTTCCCTCTGTCAATAGCCAATACTGGAATAATTATAACAATACTGGAAATTATAAGATAAAAATCGTGAGTTCATACTAAAATAAATGACAAAAAAAAAAAAAATAAATGGGGATGACAGACAAATCTTCAGTACAGAATTATTCTAAATAATTTATGTAGATATTGTTCCCTCAAGGATATATAGCACGTAAGACTCCAAACACCCAAAACAATCTTGAAAAAGAAAAACAAAATGGAGGCATCACCATTCCTGATTTTAAAATATGTTACAAAGCTATGGCAATTGAAAGAGTATGGTGTTGATATATTTAGCCAGTAATATATAGACCAATGGAACAGAATACAGATCCCAGAGATAAAGCCACAAATACACTGTTATTGATCTTCAATAAGAGTGCCAAGCATACACAATGGGGAAAGGATAGTCTCTTCTCAAATAGTACTGGGAAAACTGGTTATTCCTATGCAAAATAATGAAACTGTACCCTTATCTAACATCATACACAAAAATCAATTCAAAGTAAAACCTGAAACTGTAAAATTCCTGAAGGAAAACACAGGGGAAAGGCTTCTTGACATTGCTCTTGGAAATGATTTCTTGGATACGATAGGTGGCAAAAGTAAAAATAGACAAGTGGGACTCTGTCAGGCTGGTAATCAACCAATCATTCAATTAATCGGTCTGCGGTTTGGCGTTTTTGTTTGTTTGTTTGTTGTTGTTTTGTCTCTGTTGATTAGCAAAACAAGGTTCCAAGCCAGCCCACATATAGTAAGAACTCCATCTACACTTGGGGTGAAGTCATATGACCACCACCATCTTTTCTCATAGCAGCCACAGACCTGGTTAGGGAAGAACAGTAACAGACACAGAAATGCAACAATTAAATGAGTCAATATACAATAATAGCTTGAATTTAAATTAAACATCTATTATGTGCCACAGAGGGTTTTAGCTGTTTTACATACCTAGTCAAACGGTCACAACTCAGTAAACTGGCCATTATCCTTATTTTATCTGTAACTAGGATCCAGAAAGATTAAACAATATGCTCAAGGCATGTCTTCACAGGTACTAAGTAGTAAACTTGATGTATGAATCTTAAGAAGAAGGAGGATTCTTGCTCTTAACCACCAGGATACACTGACTACTGATACAAAATTAAATGTCAAGGCACACAAAAAACAAATGCTTTCAGAATTATGCTATGTAAATATTTTTTCTTATATAGGGAAATATGAGCATTTTCTGTTTAGTAAGTAGAAAAAACATGTCTTATATATGTACAAAGATTAAATGTTTATTCTGACATTGCTATTGAAGAGTCACACAAGATAACATCTTCAACAGCTGGAAGCTGATGGTCAATTTTATATTTACTGTGAACCCCTGGATTCAATGACTCTGCCTTCTTTTAGTTCTCAATGTAAGCAGGTATAAAGTCAAATGACCTACGACTAATGATGGTATAAATGTGCAGCAGCCACTCAACTATCTGAAAGTCGCTTATCACTACAGCATGGATTTTCTCACGCTTCTTCCCTCTCTTTTCTCAACTACCTTCTATTTCTTAAGTCTTT
Organism: Ursus maritimus; assembly: GCF_017311325.1. Lineage (NCBI taxonomy): Eukaryota > Metazoa > Chordata > Mammalia > Carnivora > Ursidae > Ursus > Ursus maritimus. The sequence continues at coordinate 30,693,914 of NW_024425563.1, forward strand.
GTGCTTCAGCATGAGAGAAACACATCAAACCAGGTCTCCACAAGGTTGATGTGGACCGATGAGAAATTCAGTAAATCAATGAATGCATGCTACAAAAAATATCTCGTTTACTTTGCCCCCTACACAATGTCATTAGGAGGTACATGTAAAAAGTTGGACATAATTTACATGTTGCTAAATCAGAATTTAAGAATCTTTCAACATCCATAGCCAGATGCCCATTAGAAACATCACTAAATTATGAGAGTCACAGCTACAAAATAAGGAAATAAACATGTGGTGGGATATTTACACTTTATGGTATACTAGTCTTAGCATGTTAGCTCAATAGAATCACCCAGTTCAATTTTTTTGTTGTTTTCTGTTTGTTTGTTTGTTTTTTGTTTGTTTTAAAAAGCTTTAACAGTGCTCTTTGCAAAGATAAATCAGAAGGCACTCTGGATATGCAGATAATTTTGTCCTGTTTAAATACCACATTTCTTGAAAAATTAAACTGCCATAGAGGGAAGTTAATAAAGGTATCTTGAAAACAAACCACCTAATAAATAAATGAACTAAGCACAGATCTGGAAAGAGAAAATGGATGAGTGCAATAATCTTCTTCTTAAAACATGTGAATGTCACTTCCATTCACTTCAATTTGCATGCAAATTAAAATCCTCTTTGAAACTCCTGCTCTCCTTTTTTCTACATCAGAAATAGCTGCTCTAGGGAGAGGCCTTTTCTTCTTGGAACACTATCTTGACATTCAACCTCACTGGTGAGAATCAGGAGTCCTTTTAGCTTCGGTAACAACTCTGGATGTACTTCCTAGCATTCATCATATTGGCTGACTGACTCACTCACTTTTCAGGGACAGAGATTTTTAATAACCACTTCTACATCCAGGGTCTGATAGGCATTTTGGCCATTTGGCTAAGTATCAATGAATGAATGGATGAATGAGTGAATGAATAACACGCAGAAGGCAGAGCAGACTTTCACTCTGTTGTTCTCATGTGCTCTTCACCAATGGTTGGAATTACAGAGACACAGAAATGACTTCCAAAAAATGCTAAGCGAGCTGCAGACTACCTTATAGGCTGTAAACTGATGCCTTTAGTGTTTGTGCATAGGATATCAGAAATGCACTGGATGAGATCCTTGCATTTAGAAGAATATGGAGTAAATAACTTTTAAAATACCTTCTGATAACTTTTTGGGTCCCTTTTTTTTAAGCAGGACATTTTGATAAAAGTCTGCTTTAGCTATACCTAGGCATTTTGGGTAAATCTATTTCACATTCAAATGCTAGTCCATACACAAGTAGTTTTTTTAAAATAAAAAACAATTCAACTCTCTACTGATCACATACCTGCCAGTTCCTTTTTTAAAGACTAGTGTAAGGTACAGTGCATAAAATGAAATTAACATATATTTTATTTATTTTTAGGTTTAGGTTAACCAAAAGTTAACCAAAAGTACTTCTTAATTATATTTCCACTTGTGCCCTGAATTAGGGTATGCTTAAGTAAATCATTTTAACTCCGCATCCTATGAAACACTACAATCTGTCTCACCAGGGAACCCTGTGTATTGACGAACTAAAATTTCTAAGTTAGTGAAGATGTGTTATGACATGTAAAACACAGTCATCAGTATTAATATAATTCTGTTGAGGTTCACTGTTATAACTCTTTTCTTGCCAACCTTTTATTAACTATGCTCTCAGAACAAATTAATAAATTCTGAGTGATCTAACCAAAAGAAAAAATAAAATCTATTACCAATACCAAGAGTTATCCATGCAGAGTTAACAGTAATAAAATCATGACATCAAATAAAATGGCAGAGCTACACAGAATTTTAATTAGCTACCAAACTATACTTCATATTAATTATAAATAAATGATAGAAACATAGATAGAAAACAACAAAATTACATTTTGCTTCAGAACTCTAATGTAAATATGACATGCTCAGAAAATAAACAGATATAAAAGATTTTTAAATGCCCTTAAAGATACTACATTGAACCATGATGAAACTGCCAACAGTCAACTATTTTCACCTTAAAAAATTACAATTTCAACTCTATAAGGTACAAGAAAAAGTCTTTAAAGTTTATACAAAGAATGGGCCCCTTTTTTATTTTTCAGAATACATGTCTTTCTTTAGAAAATTTTAGGTTTGTATCTAAATTGGAAAAAGAAGAGATTTCAGTCTTTATATGATATAGAAAAAAAATCCATCACCTATATTTTGGAACATTTATTGTCATTTACAAATAAACACAAAAGCTCAGATACTAATTGAAAACAAAATATTATGTTTTATCTTCATCCAACTATTCTCCTTGACTTATGATCACCAAATGCTCTATGCACACACTCAAAAAATCAAATTAACCTTCAGAAGTATAAATTTTGAAACATGAAAATATCAAAAATACTAATTTTTCCTTTTTGTCTTGTTTTATAGCATCAGTACGTCTATGTGGTTAAATTTCAGTGTTCAAACTATCCAACTTAATGTTTGATTTGTATAGTATTTTTGACAGATGTCTTAAATTTCAGTCTTTAAAAACAGTTTTAGAACATTTTAATCATGATTTTACTAAAAGTTAAAGTGCTTTATTTTAATATGGATGAAGTTTTTAACAAAGAGAAAGTATTAAAGAGTTTACAATAAAAAATATATAAAAGTTTCATTAAAGAGTCAAAATAAGTCAGATAGGATTCACTATTTTGTGTTTACATTAAACACTTCTAGAGACTGAAAAGAAACAGGAAGGGGTTATGCAGGCCTTCAGAAACTTTATTTACAATTCATTTACTTAACGTGTATACTGTAACACTTGTAGAGTAAATTTAAGTGGATTAAAGTGCCAAAACTACTTTGCTGGTGCAAAGTTACTCTGGGTTAATTGCCCGAAATCTGCATAATACACATTAAATACCACCAGAAATTCTAGTCTTCTCAGGCAACCTGCCCTAAACTCTGGTTATAATATACCTCCCAAGATTTACTTTAATATGATGCCTCATGGTTACCTGATAGCCAATGATCTGGCTCTCTCTGACTGTTCCTTAATAATAAACACTCCTTCAAAGGTGTGGTGTTCATGTATTCTCTCCAAGTACAGACTCTTTACCCCACATCTTTCAGATCCTAAGAGGTGATGTGGGATAGCACACTCCTTCCTAAACCAGTTGATAGGTGTGGACATATGAAAATTCTTTGAAAAACATACTCTATATGTTTTCCTGATCTTGTGGAATCTTATCCCAGTTTTATGACCAAGACTTGAAATAAGAGCTGCTAATTTAATATCTATGATAAATTATAATTCAGTTTCATTGGCTGGGACTTTTCTTAAACCATAATATACATCAGATTTGGGTAACTCAAGAGTTACATTTTTGAGAACTTTATTGAAAAAAATCTACCTATAAGGATATCCAGAAAACTTTCACTTAGGAAATTATCATAAATGCAATGCTGACATTCTTTTACAATATAAGCAGTGGCCATTGCTTTGATATCTGAAATACAAACTTCTGAATAATGACTAGTCTATACTATAGTCTCACAAAGTTAATCCTTTTTTCGTGATGAAGCCTAGTAAAAGATAGTCTTGCTGGGTATGTTTAGCTTTCCTTAAAAAAAATAAAGAACCCAATAAGTATCTCATCAAGAGTCCCTCCTGTGCTTGGTTTAAGATAAAACTGATAAATACAAATTTAGGCATCATGATCACCAATATGAGATTTTTCATTTTGTTCTCAAGTTTCTAGGTCAGCAGATTAAATGAGTCATTATGAAGGCTGAAGAGTAAAGTTATAAATTATAAAATGAAGAAGTGAATACATAAATTCATAAATTATATAATTATGTATAATACTTAAAATTAGCCAATTCACTAATATTTAGCCAAAATAAAAAGTAAATAAGTTACTTCTTACCTCAATGAATTTTTGGTCAAATAAAACAAAGCACCTATAATAAAGTATTACAGATGTATAAAAAAACAACTGGACCTAAAACAAACATAACTGGAGCAAATATACTAGACAGTTCAAGCGGCATATTAAACAGAATTTCTTGTATGGAGCTGTATGCAAATACCATAGATTTTCTTTATTCAAAAGTAAAACCAACCTCTCTCTCTTTACTAGATTCTACCATTATCTATTACTTGAATTCATACGTTTAGCAATTCATTCAGCAAATATTTATTGAACACTCTATGCAAAAAAAAAAAAAAAAAAAAATTCAAACTTGTGAATCGCACAGTCTTTTCTGCATCCACAATAGAATAGTTGAACTCTCTATTGTTAAGGCTAGTGACTATATTTTCACATGGGAAGAGTATTGCTAGTCTTTTCAAGCTGATATGATTTCTGATCCAAAGAACTGCCCACCTGTCCCCAGAATATATATCTCTATCATGTTTTCTTATAGTCTGACTTAAATTATGATCTCCAGAAATGCTAATTCATGGAAACCACTCCCGCGCACACAGTTCAACAAGAAATTCCAGAGGAAAGAACACAAAAAATTCTCAGAGTGAAGTAGAAAGCAACATACAAAAATCTATGGATTTGGTTAGGAAGCTGTAACCAGAATCTTGGCCATCCTTAATGTCTTTGTCAAAACCTTTTTCTGTAACAATTATTGTAAAGTGGAATTTTTACAACGACAAGAGGTTATTGACAGAACCCAAGCCAAGATCTGTCCTAAGAGAGATAGGAATGTGAAACTGGAAAACCCAAAATTGTTAAGAACCGAGTTCTATCGTCCCCTTTGTCCCTTTCTTTCTTCCTTGCTTCTCTTGGCATCCCCGACCCATCCTTTTCACTTACCAATGCACTTGAAAGAGGGTCAGTTTGCAGCCAAACTAGCTGCATAATTTAAGGTCAGGAAAATGGCCCAGTCCAACTTGTCAGTATGTAATATCATGTGATACAAACCTGACTGACAAGGGCCATTAGAATGGGAAGTGGGAGGAGGCAGTACTGCTTTGAGTGAAGAGGAGGTCATCATGGGCTAGACACACATTAAAAAGTGGCTACTATACTTGCCAACATAACATTTCACGGATTTTTAAGGTCTTTTTCACCTTTAAATAAGCCCTTCAGCATTTCTTTTTCTCTTTTTAAAGTGTAATTAAAAAGCAAAAATATATTAATGCCATAATAATTAAGACAACTAATTTCCTAGTATTTAATCCAGGGACATATCAGCTCAAGTGATTCACAAAATATTAAACAATACAACAAAATTACTGTCCAACAGTCTTGCAGTTCCACAAACTGTAATGAAAAATATTAATAAGCTTATTCAGAAACATGAAGAAAACAGCCTATTAAATTAAAAATAAAAACCAAAAATATATATTAATATGAAATGTTTAAGGTTTGTTATTTAAGCTGATAAGAAAACACTAAAACAATACAGAAAACAGGCAAGTGATATGTACAGATAATTAATGCAAAAGGAAATATAATTAATAAACAAACATGAAAATGTTTCATTCACCACAATCTATCAAACTATTTTCGATGCCAGGGATAAAGAGTCAGTGTACTATCCTTTTTTTAGCCCATGTGCCCACAGAAATTGTGTGCAAAATGAGTCCTGAGGACTTAACTATTAGACAAGAAAAAAAAAAGAATTTCTAAAATACAAAGTGTCTTAAATGTTATTTATATTTTGCTTTAGACTTACACTATGTATTCCCCAAATCAAGATGACAGAATTTAGTTCTATTCTCTGTTAATCCCCCCAAAATTCATCATCTTTATATTCTATAGCTTTTAAAACAATAAAACGGCTTTGGCTTTATATTCATTTTGCAAAAATAAGAAAAATTTATTGAAATGTTAGCTTATCAGTAATTTCAATAGTAATTGAGCTCTTGACCATATTCTATCTCATTTTGTACTTAGAATTTTTTTGATGGGTCATGAAGAAAGCAAGTAAATGGACATCATATTCTGTGAGTTTTGCATAGATACTACATATTATTTACATTAATTACTTGTTATCTATGAAATCTGCATCTGTATATAGCCTATTTATATTGTATTTTCTTCTATGTGTATTTTTCAGCTTTCTCTAATAGGAACTCAATGAGAAACAACATAAAGACTAGTTAAAATAATAAATCTGATCATCTGAGGTCCAGACAAAAAATGTTTACTGTAAGAGCTCACTATGAGGGAGGCATTAGACCATTTGCTAAAAATATGAAGATGATAAAGATGCTGGCTATAAAAATGTTAAAAGGTAGTAAGGGGAAGACTGACAAGTAAAAGTAAAATACAGTAAGGAGAAAACAAGACGTTTAAAATAAAGTAGGGAAAAAAGCTGAAAGAAGGAGCTATGGGACTACGGGTAAAGGACCCATTCAATGAAATGAGGAAAAAGTTTTTAGGAGAGATGGTGCTTGAACTGAATCTTGCCAGGGACCTCACTTAAATGATAAGATAGTGATGGTTGATATTTTGCTTTCATCTTTTAGATTTTGATTTAGGAATTATTTTTAATATACATACTTGGGAGCATGACTTTCTTTGGCAAACACCAGCTAGCTTTATGAAAGAATAATCTGTTAGTAGTAATCTAAACTCAGAAACCAAGTACAGCATGCTAATCCTGGCTATGTGATAAATAAATAAAATAAAAATAAATGATCCAGTTTAATCAATAGCACCATTTAGAGAATAAAAATGTCATTTTTTAAAACTTTTAATACATGGACTAGCTGCATTGGCCATAGTTACCCAGAGTTCAAGGATCGGTCAACATTAAATACTAGCAGAATAATAAAATGAGTGATAAACTTTCCAAACGAAATTTCTTCTAAACATGAAGTCAGGGAAATACTGCATGAGTTGCAAAAATTCCTATAAAAATATTAATTTTCCAAAATATCTGAAAGTATGCATTTCTTGAAAAAGAAAAAAAAAAAAAAAGGAACTAAACTCAAGGCTTCTGGTTTTCCAGACTCAATATACTGATTAAAACTGCTACCAACATTTATCACTGAAAGACTGAAACCTGATTTTTAAGAAGTCATTTATGAGTTTCATAATGGGTGCTTACAATGCCTTACTTACTCTGTTTTTCAGATTTATGCCTTTTTCAGATTAACTGCCTGGAGCACAGCCTCCAAACTGATGTGTAAAAAACTGAAGCGCATGCACTTGATAATTACGTGTAAAATGAAGCAGATTATAAGTAGCCAAAATTCTGAAACCAGCAAAATTTACCAGAAGAGAAAGAAAGTGAAGAAAAGAAACAGACTACACAAAGTCTATAAAAGTAGAGCCCATTACTGATGACTACAGAGTCCTTGGGATTGCCATGAGCATCCTTGTTTCAGAGACCTGTTAGGTAACTAATGTTTATGATGGAGAGACAAAGTCATCAACAAAGTTTTCTAAAATACTTATGTCTATGGGGTCATGGAGATACATAATTCATTTTAGAAAATTTCAACTGTAATAGTAAAATACCCCAAAATATTTTGAATATGAAGGAGAAATTATATTTATGCAGAAAAATCACTTCCACGTATCATTATAATTTCAGAAAAATACCTGTAGAATTTTATCTTCCTTTTAATTTTGTTTAGGTAATTTGTACTTATGCAAGCTACACTTTACCAATTTATGATTTAAACATGAAGACCATTTCAAAAATTTTACAATCAAGTTAACTGAAGATGTTCTGTCATATCAAGTCTTTCTCCATCTCTATCCTCTCACTGATCTAAAACTATTAGAAAAATGTTTCCATTAGATAAGCTACAAGAGTCAATACCAGTTCCATAAAACTCAATATAACATGCCCATGATAACTTTCCTGGACGTAGGATGCATTGCATTTTCAAGAAAACTTACTTTAGTATACTTTAATAATTTAATAGTAGGAATTATTTGCACTTCTGGTCATGTAAGTGTAGTTTCTCACTTTATTTTTTCTCTAAACGAAAGTCTTCTCCGAAAATGAAGCTTATTACCAAAAAAATTAAGAATAAAGCATTTTATTTAATAAATGTTTTAGTAGAGAACAGAATCACTCAATCAGATAACACCTGTAAAAAATACTGACCCCTACATCAATCTTTCATTCCCGAATTAGTTTCTTAAACACATTTATATTTTGCTTTAGCATTACATTATATATTTATTAATGTCATTCAAATAAAAACTAATTTATAAATAATGCTCTTTCACACTAACCAAGGATTTAATATTTACTATATTTTCTACAAACCACTCTGGATTAAATTTTTTCTACAGAGAATGAAAAGTGCAGTGATATTTTGAAATTTCAGAAGCATGACAAGAACATAAAACAATCCCAATTTATTTTTCCCCACTAAGATTTCTGTATGACCCAGCAACCATTATTTCAGTTTCTTCCCCCACCTAAAAATATCTTCTTTATGACCTAGCAGTATAGTGCTTGATACATCAATGAGAACCTCCCATTCCTTTTGGTCATATTTTTAAAATATATTCGGAACAGGTACTTACATGAACCAAGACATTTACTCAACTGATTTGAAAACTTATATCCACATAAAACTGCCCATGAATGTTTATAGAGCTTTATTCATAACTGTCAAAAACTCAAATGAACCAAGATCCTATTCAATAGGTGAACAGATAAAACAGTTGTGATCCCCATATCATGGGAAATTACTGAGAAGCAAAAAGAACTGGGTTTATCAAGGAATAGAAAAACACGGATGAATTTCAGATGAATATTTCTATATGAAAGGAAGAAGTCTTTCTGAAAGTCCACATACTGCAAAGGCCAACTATAGGATATTCTACAAAAGGCAAAACTAAAAACATAAAAACTATTCCAGTGGTTGCCAACAGTTCAGAAGAGGGATGAGAGTTGAATAGGTGAAGCCCAGGAGATTTTTTAGGGCAGTAAAACTATCCTAAATGATACTTCAATGGTGGATACATGACACTCTGAAAAATTCAACCTTAACATATGCAAATTTTAAAAATATTTGGAAAGCAGATAATTCTAGAACAGAATGCAGACTGTGACAAAACAAATCCACCATATTACAAACGTATGAAACAATCTCACTGAAGAAGACTGAAGAAAAAACACCTAAACTAGTAACTTTGAAATGAGTTAGTCTGTAAGACTACCCACAACGGGAACTATGCAGAAACCCTATACTCTACTTGATAAAGTTGTTTCCCAATATAGTAGGGGTTAACAATTCTGATACTGCCATACATATATATTAGAATTGAACAATTAAGTAAATAGGGAGCAGATGGTAGGATCTTAGTTTCTCATTATTTGAGTTGGATATTACAGATAACAAGGGGAGAGGGCTGATCATCTATATGATAAGAGATTAGAGTTGGATACATCAGCAAAAACCACATTTAGTTTAATACAAGATGAATATAAAGAGAAATAGTTTTAGATACGTGTATAGAGATCTTTCTCGACTTACTATAGGATTACTCCTGATAAATTTATCATAAGTTGAAAATATTGTAAGTTAAAAATACGTTTAATACACCTAAACTAATGAACACCATAGCTTAGCCTAGCTTAACTTAAACATGCTCAGAACACTTATACCTGCTCGGAATACTATATTAGCTTACAGTTGGGCAAAGCCACCTAACATGAAATCTATTTTATAATAAAGTGTTAAATATCTTATTAAATACTGTACTAAGAGCGAAAAAAACCAAAATGCTTTATGGATATGGAAAGGTTGTCAGTATATCGTTTGTTTACCCCCATGATGGCATGGCTGACTGAGATCTGTGGCTTGCTGTCACTGCCCAGAATCATGAGATAGTACAGTACACCATATCACTAGCCTGGGAAGACAGATCAAAATTCAAAATATGTCTCCACTGAAAGCATATGGCTTTTGTATCATCATAAAGTTGAAAAACTGCAAGTCAAACCATTGTAAGTCAGGGACTGTCTGTATACTGAAGTTATGATATACACATGTATTCTTGCTCAGTCAGTTGGGAGTGCCTAGAAGCAAAGTTACCCCAGCAGCAAAGAACACATTTAGCACTCAGATCTTGGTTTCTAATACCATTCTCCAGTAAATGAAACAAGAGTCCTTGGTGAAATGACTGATTCTAGAACCAGGGTAGGAAGTACACAAGATAAAGATAAGCCTAGAACATCTTATAATGCCAGAAAGTAAATGTGTAACTAAAAAAAAAAAAAAGAAAAAAGAAAAAAGAAAAAAAGCATAATGATGTGGTTATGTTGAAGACACAGAGGAGTCAACTGAAAGATTTCCCAATAGCTAAAGGTGAAACAATATGAAGAAAACATAAGTAAAGTCCATATTGACGAACGAAGAAAGGAAGAAAGCAACAGGCATAGAGACAGACAAAGAGGGAGGAAGATGAGCCAAATTTATCATGTGAATGAATTCTAACTACTGTATGCAGATACTCTACCCTGAGGGGGTGGAGCATGAGTCTTCATCCTTAAATGTAGGTTGTGTACAACAACTTCCTTCCAAAGAGTAGGGCATGGAATATTGGTGGGGGAGGGGACTTTACAGTAAAGAAATCTGACAAACACTACCTCACTCAAGTACTGAGGATGAACACTAAAAGTGATGTTATATAGATAACAGGTAAATCTGAAATGATATGGTAAGAATGTCACTTTAATTCTGTTGTCTTCAAACCCTAAAATATCATTCTGAGGAAATGACCAATCTCAACTAATGAATATTCTCCAAAATACCTGATCAGTACTCCTCAAAACTCTCAAAGTTATCAAAACAAGGAAAGCCTGAGAAACTATTTCAACCAAGAGAAACTAAAGCAAGCATGATGAATTAACATAATACAGTATTCTGGAAGAGGTTGTGAAACAGCAAAAACAATCAGGTAAAATAAAAGTTAATCTGAAAAAAATACAGACTTCAGTTAGTTAATAATAATATATATTGATACGTGATTCATGAATTGTGACAAATTTACTATACTAATACAATAAAAATTAAGGGAAACTCGGTGAGGGGCATATGGGATCTCTGTGTAGTATCTTTACTACTTTTGTTAAGTCTAAAACAAGAACAAAAACATTATTAAAATTAATTTAAAAGGGCACACCTAAATACCCACATAATGATAATATGCCTCACACATAGTCATGCCTATGTCATTCAACATTCTAAAGTAACTTACAACATTGCTATTATATCATGTAATGACATTAATCTAATAGTAATTAAAATTCCAGACTTGTAAGGTGATCTTATTATAAACAATAAATAAAACAACCCATTAAACAGAGATTTTTTTGTACAGCTTAGCTAAATTACCACCAACTACTCATCTGCGTATTATTAATTACAGAAAATTATGAGCTTTTGAATAAATACCAAATTGCTGATGAAGATGAAATATATCTAATTATGTCCTCAGTTTACCAAATGATCTTGAAGTTTATTAACCTCAACTGAATATGGATAGCATATTTTAAATCAATATCTTACCATAAGGTGAATATTGAAGATTAATTGAAATGACTATATTTTTAAATTTAATAAACACATCTGAATTGTGTTAAAGAAAAAATTATTCTGGCACTTGTTAGTATTGGTAAAGAAGACTTATTCAGGCCTATCATGATAGGTGTCAAGACTATTACACTGCATCAGAAAGAACAGGCTCAATGACTAAGACAACAAGGAAAAGTAGTGATTTATAGGCAAGAAGCAGAGTGTGAGGTCAATAGGTACAAAATTACTAAGAGGGAACAGCAAGGAGAGGGAGATTCTTACTAAACCAACTTAATAAAACTCTTGCTGAAGGCAGGCCAGGATGATGAGATATCAAGGGTAATGTTTAGGAATTTGATCAGATAGTCAGGGTAAAGGATTCTGCATTTTCTTTCCTTTTTTTGTGGTAGGTGGCAATTTAGAAAGCAAAGGAACTTACATCCAAGGCTTGTCTCCGGTAGCCTTAAGACAACTAGATTTCTACACTCATTCAACAGAATCTTTAAAGTTTATATAGAGGCCTTCTAAAGGTTCAGTCACATACACTGTCCAGATCGTCTCAACAACACATTGTTCTTGCAAACGGTTTCCACTCTGGGAACAGCAGGCAGAGCATACGTCCAAAGACAGAGGAGGAGCCTCTGATTGCTTGGATCTAGTTTGCATGTCAATTATAAGTTACATCCTCTCAATTACCTCCAACAAGATGTTGAAATAGATATGGAAAGAAGCAATCCACTGGATCTGCCACAGGGCCAGGCCAGACAGAGGAAACAACAAAAACAAAGACAGGAATGCATGAAGCTACATACCATGTTCAGTAAGAAAGAAGGTCTTGTGTGGCTTGGATATTGAGTGGATATTGGGGAATCGTGGGAGAACTCACAATAGGGAGGGTGCATCGGATTATGAAAGCAACCTTTGTGGCCTACAAAGGATTTTGGATTTTACTAGTAGGCTCATAATTAAAATTTTATCTAGTGTGTTCATAATTCAGACATTCATATACCATATATGACCTGTATAACTTTTGTCACCACTATATACTATTATTTACTTGATTTTTTTTGGGGGGGTAAAGGATTCTCTTTAAACTAACTTAGCAGAATTGTTGCTACAAATGAACTAGGAAGGCCAAAGTTCCAAGGACAAGGCAGGTTAAAAGAGGGTTCAGAAAAACCTGTCATAAGTTTATTCAATGAAAGAGTACATATTCGTACTAACTTAGTTAAGACAATATACGAGCCACATTTGTTATTTATGAGGTGACTTCAAAGACAATTTCATGTTTTCAATCCAGATAACTATAGCCACTATCAGTCTATTTTTAGACACAAATAAGAACTGTCATTAGGTTTATACTGTTTAGAAATATATGTTCCTTTGAAGAATATAACTTCTGAGAAGATAATAGAAAACCATGTAATCATTTATTTTAATCACAAAAACATTCCAAGGAGAGCCAGCCACTCAACATTTGTCCTGACCATCAGCCTGCCCAAACCACACACAGGACATTAGCTTCCTGCTTAGGGACCCTTTTCCACCTCTTAGTTCTGGCAGTACTTGCAACATTGACCTGACTCCCTTCAAATGGCTGCTGCTAGCCTTGTTTGATATGTGCCATAGAGGATTGTTCCAGGCTTGCCTGATGACTACGGAGTAGCACTACTTCACTACCCAGTAATCTTCTCTGTAACCCAGTGGGCTGCAACCACAGCTTCTTTAAGAAGGTTTGAACCCCCCTATTGTCCATTACCAGGTCTCCTCCTTCAGCCTTAGGATATCTGCTATTTTTATTTTTTAATTGAAGTATAATTAATACACAGTGTTATATTAGCTTCAGATGCACAATATAATGATTCAACAATTCTATACATTTCTCAGTGCTCACCAAGATATGTATACTTTTAAAACTCAGGGTGTTTTTCAGAGTTCTCTTTCCATTTTAATTGTTACTCTTCTGTCAAGGCTTAATAATCCTTTAGTGTTTCTCTGTTTAAAGTAGTGTATGCTTTCTCTTTCCTGGCTAGACCAATACTGATGCGCACTGTAATACTTTCTCCCTCAGAATTTACACAAAATAGAAGATGAATGAATGGATGGATAAAAGAATGGACAGATGATGATGACAGATAGAAATATAGATACAGATAGGTGATATTTAAATATATATTTTGTCACTTTGTATTTTGCAAATGAAATGTAATATTTATTAACAAATTGAATCAAATACAATGAAATTCATTTTGGTTTCCCACTTAATTCCCTAAGCACCTATATAAATAAGCCATACAACTCAGCACTGTAAACTAGATATAGAAAAGATTTAGTTAGAAAATTTTACATGTCTGCATAAAAAAATTCAAGACTTGAAAAATATCCAGGATATTTACCCTTATTTATTAGAAAAAATTCCCATTATTGACCCTTTTAGAATAAGAATTTTTTTTTCTTCGTGATTCAAATTAATAGAATAATAGGTAGTACATACTATGGACATCTTGGTGAAGAATATAAAAATGGTAAAATGTAGGCCTTACCCTAATTTCCCTGAGATCCAAGAAATGAATGTGCCACTAGACTGTTTGTTCTGTAGTATGTAAAACTAGATCTGTTCTTCGTACCAGTGAAGGAAATGTATATATCTTAATTACCTAAGTATTAAAAGTACATTTCATTTTAATGTATTCAATCAGAGCTGATTATTAAATTCACTTAATTATGAGATTTATTCATTGTGAAGAAAGTTTAATATAAAGACTACACTCTAAGGAGAAAACATTCCATTAGAGGATTTATTTGGAGAACAAGTAAAATGAATCCATATGATTAAAATCTAATTACAAATATACCAAAACCTTCATTACTACTACTTACCCATATTAGCATAATCAAATTTTTTTTAAGTAAAAGCTTATTCTCTTTTTAAATTTTATTTTCAACACACCAGTGGAATTTAATTCAAGCAGAACCAAATCTTGATTAATAACTGTAAAGTATCTCAAAATTTCCCAGAAGAGTCTAGTATTTTTAAAGTTATAAATTAATTATAATATTATACAGTATTAACTATCAAATGTATTACTAAGTTAGAAAGAAAGGATTAGATTATTTTTGCTAAAGATATGAAGCATTCCTCCAGTTAGGAAAACTTTTTAATATTATTTAGAATAAAAAAAATTTTTTAAAGAATTTATTTATTTGACAGAGAGACAGCCAGTGAGAGAGGAAACACAAGCAGGGGGAGTGGGAGAGGAAGAAGCAGGCTCCCAGTGGAGGAGCCTGATGTGGGGCTCGATCCCAGAACACTGGGATCATGCCCTGAGCTGAAGACAGACGCTTAACGACTGCGCTACCCAGGCACCCACAGAACAAAAATTTCTAAACATCCTACATTCTCTAACGTGTGTACTGTTATGTCTGAAACCCCTTATTATGGGAATCTCTTTTAATCTTTGTGATAACAAATATTCATGAAAATAATACTGACAAATTGCTAATGTTAATAGCAGGAATTTTTAAAAAAATCATTATATGTGTTCTGTAATTAAAGTTTACGCAAATAAGACTTTTACAGAGACTGTTGATGAATGCATTTTTTCAGGTGATGAACCAAATGTCTAGGAGTGAGGTATAATTTGGGGAGAATTCAAATATACAAAAAATTTACAAATAGTATCCACTGACTCTTGGCCAATAATAAGGCAGAATCTGTTTCTAAAATATAAACTTTAGCAATAAAAGGTCAAGAAAGCAAATTTCATGAGTTATCCAATTTTTTTTCTACTACTATCAGCTATGATTAGTACATATATTGCAAGAAAACTTTACAAACCATGTTTAATGAACACTGTACTATGTTGATATAATTCAAACTATCTTTTGGGAAAAGGTTAAAAAATACATGGCTTAAAGCTCCTTTGAATACACTGAGATAGATTTAGCAAGTGAAGTATTTAGTTGCATTAAATTTAAATTTAATAAAAGAAGAATCAAGCAGCTGAAGACAGCAATGACATACAGATATCTCTACTCCTTAGAACAGGAAAAAGAGATCTAATGAAGTCCAAATGAAAGGTGAAGCCCTGTGTGACTTTTCTATTCTAGGTAAGTGCTCGACTGGGGATAAACTGTAACTGTAAGGTCTATGTGATTTTTGCAAGATTGATTCTCAAGAATGGTAAAGTTGAGGTTAGTGTAGTTGGGTCTTCCTCTCACTCCATTATAATAGGATTCACCACTTTATGTTATAGCCAAGGAAACTGAAAGAGATACATTTCTGATTAAGAAACTTTAAAGCCACTATAGAGAGCCAAGTAAAATATCTATGTAAAACATCTATGTAAAATATAAATGACAGTTAATAATTTATTTCATGTATGTGATGTGCCCACAAACAGCCATTGTATATTTATCTCAGCATATTTATGAGACGGTCACAAGTAGTATTTTGTTAAACCCTTTCTTCAGTTAAGGAAATTAAATTTATAAAACATCATATTAAAATTTCCAGTAAATAACAAAGGTAGGATCTGTTTGACTTCAAAGCCAATTAACTGAGAATTTATAGTTTTTATTTCTATTTCAAGTTCATTGAGATATAGTCACATACAATAAAATTTAGTCTTTACAAAGTATGAGTTTTAATTCCAGTTTCCTATTATTCATGAAAGATTGCCAGTAATGTTCTGTTTCTTCATCTGGTTGCTGACAGTCAGGTGTGTTCAATTTGTAATGACATCCATTAAACATTATACTTACTTATGATTCTCTGCATGTATACTATATTTCAATAAATAGTTTTAAAAATAAAAAAAAAACCTGTGAAACTTATATAATTTTTCCTCCAAAACACTACCAGTAATTACTGGGCATACAGCTTCATGAACACTGACCTTGCATTCATAGTGTAACCTTTAAAAGCTGTTAAAAAAAAAAAAAAAAAGAAAAGCTGCAAGTAAATAACATGATATGTTAACTACACTGGAATTAAAATAAAATAAAGTAAATAAAATAAAATAAAATAATAAATAAAAGCTGCAAGTAGTCTTCATACATCAAAAAAAATTAATTTTAAGACAGAGTTTAAGAATCATCACTATTCATTTCAAAAAGAAGTATCATAGTCTATTAAACATTAGATGTACTTTATCATTTCTTAGATTTCTCAAGTATTCAATATTTTTCCTGATCAACAA
Organism: Ursus maritimus; assembly: GCF_017311325.1. Taxonomy (NCBI): domain Eukaryota; kingdom Metazoa; phylum Chordata; class Mammalia; order Carnivora; family Ursidae; genus Ursus; species Ursus maritimus. The sequence continues at coordinate 30,710,642 of NW_024425563.1, forward strand.
AACTGAAACTAGATTGGATGCCATGTAAATGGCATTAGACTTTTAATTTGTATATTATGTCACATGTGAAGTACGGAGCACTTTCATCATGTAGATCAGAATTAAATTTCCAGGGGCGCCTGGGTGGCTCAGTCGTTAAGCCTCTGCCTTCGGCTTAGGGCGTGATCCTGGCGTTCTGGGATCGAGCCCCATATCGGGCTCCTCCACTGGGAGCCTGCTTCTTCCTCTCCCACTCACCCTGCTTGTGTTCCCTCTCTCACGGCTGTCTCTCTCACTGGCTGTCTCTCTCTCTGTCAAATAAATGAATAAAAAATCTTAAAAAAAAAAAAAGAATTAAATTTCCAATAGATGCGAGACTTGGAAGTAGATAGTATTTTTAATGTGTGGTGAAAGTGAATATCAAAGGCACCATTTAAAAGAAAAATAAATATTGGGGCGCCTGGGTGGCTCAGTCGTTAAGCGTCTGCCTTCGGCTCAGGGTGTGATCCCAGCAGTCTGGGATCGAGCCCCACATCGGGCTCCTCTGCTGGAAGGCTGCTTCTTCCTCTCCCACTTCCCCTGCTTGTGTTCCCTCTCTCGCTGGCTGTCTCTCTCTCTGTTAAAGAAATAAAATCTTAAAAATAAATAAATAAATAAATGTTATAAAAAGAAATGTTATAATTTGAAATAGGTCACAGCAGGGAAAAAGGATAGAATCTCCCTTATTAATTTTGTGTGTTTTAACTTCTCAGTGCTTCTTCAGCTCCAGTTTCACTCCTGCTTTCTTACCTACAACTATTTAGACTACCTTGTCTACTTCTGGAATCCACAGGAATATCCAAATTCCTGGGAACACATTATATAGTTATTTACACTGGTATTTACCTGTGTCTACATAACTTGATATAATATTTAATATATGCCATGTTCAACCCAAGTATCAATTTGGGCTCACCTACCACTTGATAATTTATAGAAAACTAATTTTAAGCATCAATTTTATCATGTGCGCAAATACAGAATCGTTTCCAGAAACTTTTTTTTCTGTCTGTGCTCCAGTGTTTGCTCATAGTGATGTCTTGATTTTGCTTCATGAAAGTCTGCAAACATATTGGCTCCTTTGCTGGTTTACAATAAAAGAACTAGCCTAAAAATCAGTTTGAAAATCCTAAGGACTCAAAGAATTTGAGAAAGATATTAGGTCACAAAACAGCCTCCTACAATTTCACTGGTTTCTATTTCACATTCTAATGATACCAGGATGAGATCTATTATACAAGCATTTTGTTAGGGGGAAATGCTTGGGAGAATAATGAGACAGAAGCCATCAGAAGTTTGTAAGGACATCACACCACAATGTAGTTTTGACTATTGTGAAGAAGAGGGAAAGGAGAAAGATTAGGTGGAAGAATCTTAGATCACACTGCAGTCTAACAAAGTCAGACAAGACTGACCAGAAGTTATCAAACCAAAATTGCCCATCGGAGCATTCCTGCCTCTCCCAGGAATAGGGCTGCCTTAGTTTTCCTGTTACACTCAGTCACTCACTCTTAGCAGCCCATGGGAAACATTAAAGAAGCAGAAATGCAGAGAAGGATTTTAGAGGAGAGCAGCTCAGGTCATCAGACATCTGTACTCCATGTATTAAAAGATCTGAAGGGCACATTTTCCTGACTGCCAGAGCCCATCCAGGGTACTACACAGTTTATTCACACATCTATGGGAATGATCTCGTTAACCTTGCTTCCTAAAAGGAATATCAGAAGAGGGAGATTAGTGAGATTAACTATAACTCCCCTATCACTACAGTGTATTTCAGGACTACAACTGATGTTTGTCCTCTCTCTGCTCCCCTATCCATTGAAACTCTCCTCAAGCAGACCTAGGTAAGCTGTGAAAACTTTTCCTAACTAAGCATCAAACATGGGCTTCTGTTTCCATCCTTGCCAAGTCTAGCTTTAGCCAAGAACTCTGTGAAGGCATCTTGTTATCTATCACCCTTGATATATGATCAAGTTCCTCATCTGTTACCTTTGGTGTATAAGTCCCTGACTTGCTTTCAACAAGAACCCTGTTGTTGCTTTAGCAAGAATCTCCCTACTCTTAATATCTCCTGTTAGTAATTTTCTATCTATTGACTTTCCTTACTCTCTTCCTTGGCTATAAATCCCCAGGGGTCTTTGCTATATTTGGAGTTGCAGTTAATCTCTCTCCCCTATTGCAACAGACTTGAAGAAAGTCTTCCTCACCATTTTAACAAGTGTCAGAATAATTTTTCCCCTCTGCCCCTCAGCTATTACCTGGATAGGTCTTGGTGGCTTACCTGATGGTAAACAAAACTTCCATCTCTAGGGACGTTTCATTATTGTAAACTTCTCAGGTTGCCATTGCATGTGCCCATTTCATAGTTACACTGGGGCAAGGGAGTACCAGGAGGTACCTACAAAATAACTGAAGTTTCACATGTACCCATCATCTCCATTTTGTAAAAAGAGCCACACCTCTCTTAATAACCAGTGTCAATTGCCTTTGCTGTATTGTGACCCTCTTCTCACCTGCAAGTCTTTATAGACTCAAGAACTCCAAAGAGCCCTGGCAGCATCCCATGGAACCTCTGCATAGTTGTTTGCTTAAATTTTAACTCCCTTGTTAGGACAAAAACTTCCAACCCCACAGAAGCCAGAGCTGGGATATAGTGTGAGACAGCTCAGAAAACATTCCATGTTCTTTCTTCACTTTTCTTTTTTTTTTTTAAAGATTGTATTTATTTGAGAGAGACAGATAGAGAGAACACAAGCAGGGGCAGGGACAGAGGGAGAAGCAGACTCCCCACTGAGCAGGAAGCCTGACGTGGGGCTCAATCCCAGCACCCCGGGATTATAACCTGAGCCGATGGCAGATGCTTACCTGATTTAGCCACCCGGGCGCCCCTCCATGTTCTTTCTTATAAACAACAACAACAACAACAACAACAACAACAACAACAAAACTTCCAGGTTTTCAGGCATCTGACAGTTAGTTGGGCCCATGTAACTAATTCTGACCAATGAATGTCCTGAATCTCTTCCAGGCCAACCCAGTGAAAGACCCGCCTACTGCATTGATGTTTCAAATGGTTCAGATAAGAGGCACCAGAGTGAACTTCAGCAGGGTCAGTGAGGGACTGTGGACCTAATTCCCCACTAAAATGCATCAAACTTTCTTGAGAAAAAGAAAAATTTTTAATGAATTAAAGTCATATTTGATATGATGATTTGATGATATTTGAGGCTTAATTTGTTACATCAGCCCAACATAATCTGAGTAATATATATCTAAAGATTTTTAAAACAGAATTTACTATCAATATTTTACAGAAGTTTATAAAAATGTATATCTATAGGCATATATATGCATATATATACATACTTATATAACTAAATATAAAAAATGCATTGAAATGTTATTTTTCCTCAGAAAACTTTGCTTTTCATATCAAGCTGACATATGGTTGCTCATATTGTGTGTATCAAATAGAAATAGTATTGCTTTTTTTATGTGTAGAGTGAAGATCTGGGTTCTCAAAACTGCAATTTCAATATCCAGAATGGGTAAGTGGGTTGATACCTTCCTCATTTCAAGTTCCATTCATGGGATCCCACTTACACTGTGTCTTAATATAATTTTCTGAGATAGAATCAGATTGTTCCTGCTTACCTGCATAAAACTGAACTGTCCTTGAGGTGCCTGGGAGGCTCAGTTGAGTGGTGGGCTCTTGATTTCAGCTCAGGTCATGATCTAGGGTCCTGGGTCCAGCCCCCCTAGCAGGCTCTGTGCCCAGTAGGGAGTCAGCTTGAGGATTCTCTGTCCTCTCCTTCTGCCCCTCCAATCACTCTCTCTCTCTCAAATAAATACGTCTTTTCAAAAAAATATTTATTTATTTGATTGGAGGGCAGCGCACAAATAGGTAAAGCAGCAGGAGGAGGGGCAGGCAGAAGCAAGGCTCCCACTTAGCAGAGAGCCTGACACGGGGCTCAATCCCGGGACCCTGAGATCACGATCTGAGCTGAAGACAGATGCTTAACTGACTGGGCCACTCAGGCAACCCATAAATAAGTAAGTCTTAAAAAAAAAAAGAAAGAAAGAAAGAAAAAAATGAACTGACCTTGATTCAGGTGTCCACACTGATCCAACTGCATGTGGCCAAAAAAAAGTAATGTGGTATAAAGCCAGACTGGCCCTTCAGTAATCATTATGGATGGGGCATTTTCCCAGAAAAAAATGGTCTAGACTAGGCAGGAACTCCAGACTATTTTCCCTCACCATTCAACTGAATAAACTATTCAGTAGAACATTTTGGCTCCAAAATAGTGTGGGGGAGAGTACGATTTATGGTCTCACCTCTCCCTTTTCCTTACATACAACTGCATATCAACCACAACCTTCCAATACCACCCCTATACTCAGCAACTCAAAGTTTTTTCTTTAATTTCTCTTCAATTTTCCAGCTACTTTTAGGCATTGCCATCAAGTACTGATCAATGCTTTCTTTCTGATTTTATCCCATGTACCTTGCCACCTACCATTAGCAGTCTTATCTGTCAAATGAACAATATATATTTATTCCAACTCCTAAAGCATAGTTTATAAGTATTCAGATTATTGAAAGCAGATGGATTTTTACTAGCAAAACTCTAATAAATTTGATTTCAAACAGTTAACACTGCAGGAGCTATCAGATCTGAAAGCAAGTATAAAGTACTTTTTGTCTAATTCATACAGTGTATCATGCTACCTACATGATGCCAAACAACATCCAAACTTCACCCAGGACAGAATACCAGTGTGACATACAAATGTGTCCCTAACTATAAACTAAGTAACAGCATTTTTTGCCATTATAACCAGTTATAAGGTTCAATTAACCACAAATAATAAATTGGCAACAAGTCCCCCAAATGTGTTCATGTGAATGGGATCATATTGTGTGTGTATTTATTTATTTACTGTCATTTTTCCTTGCCCCCAAAATACAGCATCAACAATTTTTGCAGAAAAGAATGCTGAGTAATTTTGACCAAATATGTGACATAATATTCAACTGGGAAAGCACTGTACAATTTCAAGGGCAAAAAGTAAAGTCATTAATCTCTGAAAACTCTGCAAGATAATTCCAATCTTGTGTTCCCTTTGTTGTAACCAAACAGAAAATAGTCTTCATTATTAAACACTCATCTATCACTAGCAATAATTACTTTTTAATTAATAATTTTAAGTTAATTATTATAGAATAAAAAGCAGACTGATGTCACAGTAACTGACAAGCTGTGCTGCCAGCCTTCTTTGTGTTATGCAAATCATGCACTTGATACTAAACACACACTGTATGGTAATTTTAGAGATAAAACTGAATACACAGAAAGTTATCCTGAATATTTTGAATTCAGCTCCCTTCAATTTTTTTTTTACAAAGATAATAGCAATTCTGCAATTGGTTTAAAGCATATAACTGTAGGAATAGACAGAACTTGAGAGAGCACTAATAAATATTCCTCCCCTCAGAGAGAACTACATGGGATTAATTTCAGGAGGTGAAATATCCCCTACTTTTAGAAACTGACAAAGGAGCTTCTACAAGCTGTTTAAAAACTCTGACTTTCAAAGATTCAATCCTCTTTGTCCTATCACTCATGTTTCATATCACTGATTAAGTCTATTTTCTTTTATTTCCTTTCGATACACAAAGGAGTACTTTAATTTTAAAGAATTGTATTTTTTTCTCAGCCAGATTCTAGTTCATCTGTCATTTTACATGAACAGGCTAATTCCTAAATCAGTTTGAGTTTTTTAGATGACTCCAAACTTTGGCAACTGCTAAGAACTACAGAAGACACAAACATTGCATATCACATAATACCTGACTTTGAGAAATTAAAGCTCTTGTTGAGGGCAATATGTATGCATATGTAGTAATAAAGATTTTTAAAGCAAATAAAAGACGTATAATACTCAATATAACCAGATTCCAAATACATTTTAAATAAAATAATCTCTATGAAAAGTTAGCAAGATAAGAAACATGTTGTTGGGAATTATAAAGGCAGGCTTCCTGGAGCATTTGGAACTGAAAATAATCCTTCAGTAACCAATAAATTACTTTTAAGTGAAGAGGGGGAAAAGAAAACCTTTGATATGTGAGAGGAAAGCAGAGATACACTTCAAGTTCTGCAGAGATAAAGGGTGATTCATTTGAATTTATAAACCATCATGTCTAGAATGTTGCTGAATAGTGGAAAGTACAGTAGGATAGCTTCAGAGAAGAGGAGCTTAGTATGACTGGAATGCAGAGTTGGATCTCATAGGAAATGAAGGATAATAGCAGGTTCTTAAATGAGAAAGTCACTCTTTTATAGCAATGCTTTTGGCATCACTTTATAGATTTCATTCCAAATAATTTTCATGTAATTAAAATTGGACCCGAGCTTTTATTAATTTCTGGTTATGAAAAATACCCCCAAAATGAAAATTAATTTCTTCTTAATTATCTATTTAGAGACATCTATTTCAAGCAAACTTGAAATAAAATGAAAGACATGAGGTTCTATGCCAATTAATCTAGTATATAATCTTCTAAAGAAAGCTTAAAGTTAAAAAATTATATAATGAGATACAAGGTAATATTTTTCATAAAACTGACAGAAAAAAATTAATATGTATAAATGTGAATGTTCTGAGACACAGAGAGCAGAAACATAGTAAATAAAATATATCCTTAGGACTTCTTAAAGGAAGAGAACAGTTTCCTTCTGAAGAGTTATATAAACAATGAATACTCAAATAATATTCTGAATTGTCTTTAGATGTTACTACTTGCATTTCTGGAAATAAATTTTTTTTTAAAAGATTCTATTTATTTATTTGTCAGAGAGAGACAGAGCACAAGCAGGGAAGTGGCAGAGGGAGAGGCAGGCTCCCCCGCTGAGCAGGGAGCCCAATGCAATGCAATGCAGGGCTTGATTCAGGGTCCTGGGTTCATCACCTGAGCAGAAGGCAGACACTTAACCAACTGAACCACCCAGGAGCCCCATGGAACTAAAACATTTTTATTGAGAAATTATTTTAATGGAATGATTATCCTGAAGTACTATACAGATTGTTTTGGAACTTTGTGGGGTTTTTTGTTTGTTTTCCTTTACAAACTATTTTCACCTATTTTAAGCTTTGTGGGTTTTGGTTTTTTTTTTTTACAAAATCATGTTCACCTATTTTCTGTCATTATTTTAAACAAAAAATTTATTACTTATTCCAGTTTTTTTAAATACAGAAAAGCATACTAACAAAGTTTTTTATATAGACATCAGAAATGCATTTTTGACACATTGCTAAATAGCTCAAAAAGAAAAATATCTAGGTCACCTAGGTGGCTCAGTCAATTAAGCATCTGCCTTCGGCTCAGGTCATGATCCCAGAGTCCTGGGATTGAGTCCCACATTGGGCTCCCTGCTCAGTGGGGAGTCTGCTTCTCTGCCCCTCTCCTGGCTCATGCTCTCTCTCTCTCTCTCAAATAAATAAATAAAATCTTAAAAAAAAAAAAAAAAAAAAAAGAAGAAAAATATCTAATGAACTGGCTTTCAAGGTATGGTCCCATGACCAGCAATATCAACCTCATCTGGAAACTGCTGAATGAAAAACTAAGGGATTGGACCCACCAATCTGATAAGCCTCTAAGGTAATTCTGATGGAAGCTAAAATTTGAGAACAATTTACATTAATGCATTATATCTAAATGTTGTTTTAGTAAGATATTCATACTTTTCATTAATAACATCTTATCCTGTTTTGAAAACTTATTATAATGTGGTTGCAATCTATTACTCCTTTTTTCCATAATAATGCATTTTATCTGCCACAAAAATAACCCTTTCATGAGAAATTTATTGGCATGGTACTGAGTTGTTCTAAAAGTTTATGAGTAACAAATTGCTAGAAGAACAGGAAATGTGTCAGTTTTAATACAAAAATCTTGATTAACATATTACCTACATAGAAAATATGATTCTATTTTATAGTAGAATATAAATGTTAGCTTAAGCCAATATGCCTGGCAAACATATATATATGAGAAACATACATGACAGTCTATATTTGTCAAAATTATTAAATCATATATATACAATTAATTCTATTATAGTAATTTATATCTCAATAAAAGGATAAAAATTTAAAGTACTACTTTACCAGTACACATAAACTCTTCTCTCCCATATTTACACAACTCCACAGAAATTCCTTCTGTCCCGAGTTAAAGGTTATTTCTAAATTATATCCTAGATTTATCAACCTAGATGAGCAAAGCAAAGGCAGTCCTGGAAACATTCCAAATTTGATAATTTAGCTTTGAATATGACAAAAGTAAACCGCCCTAAAAAAAGTTAAACCCTAGCCATTTCAGAGGAATCAGGAAATTATTCTCTCTCTTATTGATGCTAATATAATGAATCCATGAACAGAGAGATCAGCACTTTCCTTAATAAGGACAGAAAAGTTCTTATATACCGTTAAAGCATTGTCATCCATTCTGTGACCCTAAGGATGTGCCTATAGGAAAAGCATGGGTTTTTAAGTCAGATGGACACGATATTTAACACACTCTTCAACATGTAATAATTTTGGTCAAATTACTAATTCTCTTCCAGCCTCAATTTTCATAATTGTATGTTAAGACTAAATGCATTAACATCAGTGTAGTACCTAGCATAATATCAGGTGATCAAAAAACCGGATAACATTGCTATTCTTCTTTAGCTGATGCCATGTGACTCTATAGTTTCCCCCATCCTCATTAATTCTGATATAACATGATTGGCAATTGCATTCTATTCTTCTCCCACATCCTCAAAATCTTTTGGTGAGGACTGGTAGCCTAAAGCAAGAAGAGGAGAAAGCAGGTAGTTGAGGGCAAGTTCTCTGCCTTCAGTATTTTCTATTCCCAAATTCCAGTATTGAGCCAATTAAATGAATGCCAGTTCATGGTGTTATTGCTGGAATTGCAGCTGGGCCCCTGGAAGTTGCTGGCAGTCACTGGAATTAGAATAGTTTCCATGCATAAAGAAATAAACAAGAGTGGATGTCCACTCTTGTCCACAGTGGTAGCTATAATCTGAGTGGATTTAATCTGCCCAGACAGACCCTTGGAAATTCCAAGGGATAGCTGGACAGGCTCACTCAGTCTTTTTATAAACCTTTCAATAACTGTATCTCCGTATGTTTCATAATGAAGCTTTGTGGACTCTGCTTATGACATTATGATAGGGTCTTATTCTATGTGATAATGTATTAATCAACCCTTTTTATTTTCTGTTTTTCTATTGCTTTCATATCTTGGGGCCCTGCTGACCCTAGAGAGATTGTCCCTCCCAGAGCTAAATTAAGTTCTAGAAATAGTAAAAGACTTGCCTTGGAACATGGCTTTTACATGCAAAATAACCAATTCTGAGCTCATACCCACAACTCCTTCATAGGGTTCTTATACTCTAAACCACTATTCTGCTCTATTCTCCCCAGGGCCAGGTACCAGACAACTAGAGACAGCCTCTATACTGGAGGCCCACTGACATTACTTAAATTAGCCAATCCTAACCCTGCTTATCCTGCCTCTCCTTGCTTTTCCCAAGGAAACCACAATAAGGGTTCTTGCCCACATTTTCCCCTCATTCCCTGTGCCTTCTGACTGACCTTGGTGCTTCCCTGCATGATCTTCTATATGGCAGGTATGTCCCCTCCTCTATGAGCAACAAACAATCTTTTCAAAAGGCAATGGTCTCATGATCTGTTGGCCTCACCATAACTGAATAATAATAAAATCTACATATTAAAACAAATGTGACAAGATATTTAATCAGTACTTCTCAAACTTTAATATGCAAAAGAATTACATGGACATCTTGTTAAAATGCAAATTATGTATCGATAGATCTCAAGTATGGCCTTGCATTTCCAACAAAACGATGCCAAAGATTCTAGTGTATGGACCACAGTTTCTATAGCAAAGTACTAAACTAGATACACCCAGTTTCAATATTCTGTCGTATGTGAATTTTGGTGAAATATTTTACCACTTCACAAAGGGTTTCCTTCCTTATACAATGAAAATTTTAAAAAAGAAAAAAAGCCTACCTAATAAGGATAACATGAGGCAACGTGGATAGAACAACAAACTTTCTTTAAGCTATAATTATATGTAAAGCTATGAAAAGTATAAACTGCCATGTAAATTATTTCAGAATATAAACTACTTGTATTTCACCCTTAAATACTATGGAAATAGCAATTTACATTTGGAATGCTTGTTATGGATTTTTTTTATAACTGATTATTAAAGTAAGTCTCCAAAGATCACTTCCCTTTAACATCATTATTTCTTATCTTCAAATACAGTTGAAAGGAATAAAATTAAAACTCTCTAAATATACAGATACTATTGGTAACCCTCAAATTCAGAAGGTCTTCAAAATTAAATGTTGTTTTGAGGTTTTGTTGCCCAAAGCACAAAGTGACTCAAAGTATAACTACAGTTAGCCCTTGAACAATGCAAGGATTAGGGGAGCCAAACGCCCATGTAGTCAAAAATTCAGATAAAATTTCGACTCTCCGAAAACGTAACTGCCAATAGCCTACTGTTGACCAGAAGCCTTACCAGTAACAGAAAGTCAATTAACAAATATTTTATATGTTCTTTGTATTATATACTGCATTGTTACAATATAGATTTTTTAAAACAACCAATTTTTAAAACATTTATAATATCACAAATGTTTGAATGTGTAAGTTCAGAGGCACAAAGAGATTTTAAATTATTTTGCTCACTATGGTGTTGTTCTCTCCAAAACGTCTGAAGTTCTGCATAATGAAAACACTTTAATTTTTATGTTCTATGTAGCAAGTATTTCAGCACTACCCCACACTAACCATAATAATTTAATTTTCCTGACTTGTTTTGTGATGAATTATAGAAGTAGCAGTAACATGCTGCTCTTCAAAACAATGGGAGCATATTTATGACACAAAAAACTGTTTAATTAGTTTCCTTTTTCAAGATTAATTACCTGTCAATTAGTTAAACCATCCTTCTGAAAACACATTTCTTGTGGTGGCCATTTAAATTATAAGTGTACTCCTAAAGATACTAGGTGCTATAAATCTTGAAAAAATTCAATGTCACATTTGTTATTTTGAAAAGAAAAAAATAGTCCACATTTCAAAAAAGGTATTCAGAACCTATATTCAAGAGAAAATATTATGTAAAGGGTTTGGGGGTCACTTATTTTGATTAAGTTGTACATCAAGTTTAGTTCTTAATTAAAAGGTAAAATACTTCCTCTACATCATAGAGCCATTCTTCATTTAATATTGCTTAAAATATTGCCATTTTGAGTTTTGAAGGTTTTTTTTCTTTTCAAATAAGAGGCCAAAGAGAGTATAGTGACTGAATATTAATGCTGTAATAATGTTGTAATTCAAAGTAAAGATGAAAGCTATTTTTAGATCTTCCATTTTAGTTCTGCTTAAAGTGATTATAAATTTTCAGTCTGTGGGGACTTCTGTGTGGTAAAACTCATTCATTCTGTCACAAAAGTAAATTTACCTCTATAAAATATAAAACATAATTCAATAAATACTAATAGTATTACTAAAGCTTAACTAAGGTATTTTCCTTAATTCATTTTCCAATAATTCATTATGCATCAATCCAGCTAAATCTAATGGTAATTAGGTTCCAACTTCATAAAGTAAATAACAAATACCATTTACCCATTATGTTTTGTTCTGTTAGATGTTTGGAAAAAGCTCTTATAATGATACAAACAGAAAACAAAGATACCAAAGTCAGATAAGAATGCTACAAGAAAACTACAGGTCAATATTCCAGATGAACGCAGAAATTCTCAACAAAATACTAATAAACAAACTCATTACCACATTAAAAGGATCATACACTACAATGAAGTGGGTTTTATGCCTGAAAGTCAAGGATGGTTCAACATACTCAAAATAATAAATGTGACATACCACATGAATAGAATGTAAGACAAAAGTCGTATGATATTCTCAACAGATTAAAAAAAAACATATGGCCAAATTCAATAACCATTTATGATAAAAACAATCAACACAGTAGGGACAGAAAAAACATACCTCAATATAATAAAGACCATATATGACAAGCCCACAGCTAACATCATAATCAATGGTGAAATACCAAATCTTCACCTGTAAGATCAAGAACAAGGCAAGCATGCCACTATCACTGCTCCTATTCATCGTAATACTGGAAGTCATAGTCTCAGCAAAAAGGCAAGAAAAAGAAATAAAAGGTAGCCAAATTAGAAAGGAAGAAATAACATTATCTTAATTTGCAAGTGACATGATCTTAGAACAAAGAAATCATTAAGACTCCACCAAAATACTCAGAACTCATCAACAAATACAATAAAGTTTCAGAATACAAAAATCTGCATACAAAAATCAGATGGAGCTAAGGCTTACAAATCTTCCTGGAAAGCTGGCCTGGTAATTGGCTTATAATATCCTAGCCTTAAAAGTGATGAGAAAGTCATTTGCACACAAGACAGGAATTTAGCAAATTTTGGAGGCCTCATAAAGAATATAATTCATTCAAATTTATAAGTACCACTCCTAAAATCTAATGAAAACAGTTCCTTTGAGGGGTGCCTGGGTGGCTAAGTTGGTTAAGCATTTGAGTCTTGATTTTGGCTCAGGTCATCATCTCAGGATCCTGGGATTGTGCCCTGTGCTGAGTTCCGTGCCCTGTGCTGAGTTCCATGCTCAGAGGGGAGTCCACCTGAGGTTCTCTCTCTCTCTCCCTCCTTCTCCCTCTGTCCCTTCCCCCACTCATGCACACTTACACATGACCACTCTCTCTCTCTCAAATAAATAAATCTTAAAAAAAAGAAAGAAAGAAAATTGTTCCCTTTAGTGAGTTTGCTAGTAATCTGACTGACTAGCGAAACAATAAATGCTTTAAAAAAAAATCCCATACAAGATTTCTGAAGAAAACTTCTAAAGAGAAATTCACTCTGTGGCCTTAGAAGTTGATCAATTGTTTATGGTTTCATCAAACAAATTCAAGAAAAGCTATATGGATAATTAAGAATAGTGTATCTATGAAATAATCAGGACAAACCTAATGAGAATGCCTTTTTTTATAATCAAAAATAACCTTTGGAAATAATTTATGATGACAAGGAGGACACTGGCAGGAAAATTTGTAGAAGACTTTGTAAAGAACAGAAGAAATTATAGGATGTTCTTTCAGTGTAGTTCTAGAACTTCAACAGATGCTTTTAGGTATTATCAGAATACATAAAAATGTGCACCACAATTGCTCCTATGTTGAATAGGCTAATTTACATGTTGGGATTTTTTAAAAGATTTATTTATTTTAGAGGGGGGGAGGAGAGGCAGATGGAGGAGGAGAGAGAAACTCCCAAGCAGACTCCCTGCTGACACGGGAGCTGAGATCCTGATCTTAGCAGAAACCAAGAGTTGGGTGCTTAACCAAATCAACCACCCGGGCGCCCCTAACATCTTTTTTGATTTTTTTTCTAATTCCAATTCCAATGGTTAATTGCTGGCCTATAAGAAAATAATTAATGTTTGTATATTAACCTTGTATCCTGCAACTTTGCTATGCTTGCTTAATACTTAGGACAGTTCCCTGTAAAGTATATGGAGTTCTCTACATAGACAATCATGTTATCTGTAAATAAAGACAGTTTAATTTCTTTTTGATCTCTACACTTTAAATCTCTGTACTTTATCATACTTTGTATAATTTCTATTATTGTGACTTGTTATGGTGTGTTTTCTGGCTCAGAATGGTAATCTTGGTAAATACTCAGATGAGCCTGAAGATATTACATATTCCTCCACTGCTGAAGTGTTCTAAAAATACAAGCAAACTCAAATTGATTGATAGGGATGTTCAGTTCCACTACAGCCTTACTAATTTTCTACCTGTTGGATCTGCCAACTAACCAATGGAGGAATGCTGAAGTCTACTATAATACTTATTCAACCATTTTTTCTTCTCAGTTCTACAAATTTTTACCTCATGTATGCTGATTCTGTCTTATTAGTTGCATATACACTAAAAAGTATGTCCTCTTAGACAATTGATTCCTTATTACATAACGCTCCTCCTTATCCTGATAACCTTATTTGAAATCTGCTTTGAAATTAATACAGCTACTCCAACTTTTTAATTAGCATTACCATGCTATACATTTCTCCATCTCTTTACTTTTAATTTCTTTGAATCTTCATAAAGTGGATTTCTTGTAGATAATATATATATATATATTTATAGACAGTTAATCAATTCTAACTAAATTGATGTACCTATACAATCCATATTTAAAATAATTATTGCTATATTTAGATATATAGCATATTTGTAATAGTTATTTATTTCTTGCATTTGATTCTCCTTCCCCCACTTTATTGATGTGTGATTCACAAGTATATATTGCACATATTCAAGGTGCAAGACATAATGTTTCAATATATATATATATATATATATATATATATACATTGTGAAGTGATTACCACAAAGTAATTAACATATCCATCATGTCACATATTAACAGTTTTCTGTGTGAGAGGGACACTTGAGATCTTATCTCTTAGCAAATTTCAAGTATAAAATACATTATTAATTATATTTACCATGATGTACATTATGTCTTCAGAACTTATTTACCTTAGAACTTAAAGTTATTTACCATGATGTACATTATGTCTTCAGAACTTATTTACCTTAGAACTTAAAGTTTATACCCTTTAATCAACATCTCCTCCCTTTTTCCAGTGCCCAGCCCCTGATAACCACCATTATACTGTTACTGTGAATTTGACTTTTTATATTTCACATGTAAGTGAAATCACGAATTGTTTGTCTTTGTACTTGGCTTATTTCACTTAAGATAATATACTCCAGACTATCCATGTTGTCACAAATGGCAGGATTTGTGAATAATATTCCATTATTACTGAACTGTATCCATTGTCCAATGACAGGCACTTAAATGGCTGGTCATCTTCTTTATCCACTGTCCACTGACAAGTACCTAGATTGTTTCCACATCTTAGTTATTGTGAATAATGTTGCAATAAACATAAATTACAAATCTTTCTTCAAGATACTGAATTTATTTCCTTTGGATGTATACCCAGAAGTGGGATTGCTTTTTAGTTTGATGTAGTCTTACTTGTTTATATTTGTTTTCGTTGCAAAAGCTTTTGGTCTTATATCCAAAAAATCACCACCAAGACCAATGTCAAGGAGCTTTTTTCCATGTTTCCTTCCAGGAATTTTATGATTTCAGGTCCTACATTTAATTCTTTAATTCATGTTGAGTTGTGTTTCTATGTGTGATGTAAGAAAAAGAATTCAATGTTATTCTTTTGTAACGGACATAGGTAAAAAAACAATTTTCTAAAACTGTTTAAGGTGTACAGTGTAATGATTTAATATACACATACACTGAAATGATCATCACAATCAAGTTAATAACACATTTATCATTTCACATAGTTATAATTCTTTTAATGTGAGAATTTACATTAATTCAGATAGAAGATGGTCTATGTTTAATGTTTACTTTAGCATTATGTTCCAGAGGCTTTGAATTCCTGTTGTGTCCTCGTTCTGGTCTCCACTGTTGACATCTGGCTTCTGTTTGTGCTCTCCTCAGAGAGAGTATGCATCTTGCAGCTCTTCCACCTACAATCTCCCATTATGATGTTAGAAGCCTGTTGGTGTGGTAGTAAGTTGTGGGGGAAGAAAAGCATTCAATGCTCACCTAATTAAATCACAGTCTTTCATTGGGCCTCATCTTCAGATCTGACCTTCACAAGTGTCCAAACGTACTGCTTTTATTTTTTCCCAGCCTTCTGTTCCTTTCTACAGCCCCTGCATTCCTGATTTATATTCTTGAAAACCTGACCCCTCTTAGTAACTATATTTTTCTTTTTATCTCCCTTAGATGAGACAAGAAGACTGGAGGGAGCTGAATTGGGAAGGAATTTCCTTGTGATTAATGGTCAGAATTGAGGTCTGGCAGAGTCTTATTTTCGGGAGAGTAGGGACTTTCTTCCCTTTTTTTTCTTTTTTCTTTTTTCTTTTCTTTCTTTCTTTTTTTTTTTTTTTTTAATGGAGAAGGTTCTTGATGTGTTTTAACGGTTAATCTTCCTGACTACCATAACTACTATTTTGGAAACCCCTAAAGATTTCTTTCAAATTCTTTTAAGCAACAAGTTCTGGGGCACCTGGGTGGCACAGCGGTTAAGCGTCTGCCTTCGGCTCAGGGCGTGATCCCGGTGTTATGGGATCGAGCCCCACATCAGGCTCCTCCGCTATGAGCCTGCTTCTTCCTCTCCTACTCCCCCTGCTTGTGTTCCCTCTCTCGCTGGCTGTCTCTATCTCTGTCAAATAAATAAATAAAATCTTTTAAAAAAAAAAAGGCAACAAGTTCTTTATCTGAGCAAGCATCAGCATCACAAAAAAATTAGCAAATTAATATGTTTATACAATGCCTCATATAAGAATTTGAGCTCCTCAAGTTCAAAAATTTTATTTTATAATCATATGACTACCACCTAGACTTCATGCTAAATGAGTATTTCTCTGCACTATACTATTAAATAAGTACCCAATTTCTTTCATGATGTTTAATAGCCAAATACCCTATACATGGTCATATCAGAATACAGTAGAACGCAATAAAAAAAAGAAAACAAAGGCTAAGTTATCAAAAGAGGTTTTAAGTACTAAATCATGAAAAGGGTTCACTTTATACATTATTAATGTGAGCCATATTCTTTATATGGAAATATATGTCTACTAAGACTACAAGAATTACATAATAGTGGATGAAGTTCCAGGTACCTTTAACATTATCATAAATCTAAATCATGCTGAATTTGATCTTCACTAGCACTGTGGTAGCTTATTATTATTTATTAAACATGTAACCTATAACATTTTGATTAATAAATACTTTTATGTTCTTCTTTATAAAGTTAGGTTATTTCTTTAATTTAATTGCAAAATGAAACACATCATTCATTAAAATTATGTATTACAACCTTGAGGAGGAACAATTCATCCTTTTAATACAGACCTAGAGAAATAACTAATAAACTCAATGTGCAATACCAATAATTGAAGATAATATAGTGGACCAAACAGAATGTTTAATTCACTCAGTATTAAATAATGTACTGCTAAAATAACCTTTGGCTTATAGATTTGTTATATGGACTATAAAACAAAGTGCAGTAGTGCCATCTCCTGGAAGGTCCGGAACAGGAGGTATAATTTAATATGAGTTCTTTATTTGATAAGTATTTCATATTAATCAAAACAATAAGGAAGAGAAGGGATAAGCCTACATATTTCTCTTCTAATAATTATTTTAAGATAAGTAAATATGAGATTAAATATTTCACCCTTACAACATTATGTCTTTGTCCTTTAGAAATTTACATCAACATATATCATTAATTCCTTTAATGTTATATTAAGAACATGTGCTGAGCTTACAAGCATATAAGGTTAATCATCTCAGGTTATGAGATTCTCTTCCTGTCTAAAGTCAGTTAGGACTCTCACTTTGTAGAATCCTATCCCCCCTTTTTTAATCCTATAGCAATTAACAAATATTCCATAATAAGATTGGCCATCAAAGTAATTAGTCTTGTACTGAGAGTCTGTGGGTTTACTGAGAATACTTCTCTGTATCTCCAGATCATTCCCAAACCTGAGCTTTCTCTTGTTAAAAAAATTTTTATAAATAAAAAGCCTTTAATAGGTAGTTTGGAAACATTTTTGTATCCTATCAGAAAAGTCATTTATCAGTCTTGAGCCCTGAACGCTCAGTGTTTAACCCAGTTCTTCTTATTTTTTATCAATGGAGTCATTATTCAGAAATGCATTTTATTTTTTATTTATCTTTAATGTCTTCTGTAATTTTTGCTATTCTATGTTGAACTTTTTGATTGAAAAATATATCAAACTACATACACAACAAAATTTTCTTTCACAAATTACTATTTAGGTTTCACTGTCAGTTTTTTTGATGGTAGGTGTACTATTCATATTACTCTTATGACACTGTTGTTTGATATTATATAAGGAATGCTACAAAAGAGTGTATAAAACTTATGAAGAAAACCATGTTAATAATAACTTATTAACCCCTTATTAAGATTTCATAGTTGACACCAAGGAAAACTACAAATATGCAATACCCAATAGAATTATAATAAAGTAGAATAAACGATATGTAAATAATCCCTGTTTTTAATATAATTATCTACCAAACAACCATAAAATATTAAAAGTACACTATTATCATTAATTACTTGATATTTATTTGTTTCTGTATTGAAAAGCTATGGCAATAATGGCTGAATAAGAATAAATGGAATTTATACTCCACATCAGGGAAATACAAATCAAAACCACAATGAGATACCACCTCACATCAGTCAGAATGGTTAAAATTAACAACTCAGGAAACAACAAACGTTGGTGAGGATGTGGAGAAAGGGGAACCCTCTTACACTGTTGGTGGGAATGCAAACTGGTGCAGCCACTCTGGAAAACAGTATGAAGGTTACTCGAAATGTTAAAAAGAGAACTACTCCAGAAGCCAGCAATTACACTACTAGGTATTTATCCAAAGGATACAAACACAGTATTCAAAGGGGCACATACACCCCAATTTTTATAGCAGCAATGTCAACAAGTGGCAAACTATGGAAAAAGCCCAGATGTCCACTGAAAGATGAATGGATAAAGAAGATGCAGTCTATATATACAATGGAATATTATTCAGCCATCAAAAAGAATGGAATCTTGCCATTTGCAACCACAGGGATGGAGCTAGAGGGTATTATGCTAAGCAAAATAAGTCAGTCAGAAAAAGACAAATACCATATTATTTCACTCATATGTGGAATTTAAGAAACAAAACACATGAACATAGGGGAAGGAAAAGAAAAATAAAATGAGATAAAAACAGAGAGGGAGGCAAACCATAAAAGAGACTCTTAACTACAGGAAACAAACTGAGGGTTGCTGGGGGGGAGGTAAGTGGGGGGTGGGGTATTTGGATGACGGGCATTAAGGCAGGCATTTGATGTAATGAGCACTGAGTGTTATATGAATCACTAAATTCTACCCTTGAAACTAATAAGACACTATAATGTTAACTAAACTGAATTTAAATAAAAAATTTTTTAAAAGGAAAAATACAGTTTTCACAGAAACATGTCATTAATATAAAAAATTATGTTTGATTACTTTGGTTTGTTACTATTATGTGTAATATAGTAATAAAATTTTCAGTTTTTCAATTAAAAAATAAATGGTATTAAAAGAGGGCTTTTTAATTTTAAATATTTTTTAAACCTTTGTCAAGTTTCTTGTGGAATAACTTATATATTATGTACCGCATCTATTTAAAGTAGACAATTCAATGAGTTTTGACAGCTGTGTACACTAGAGGACCTCCAAGCAAAATCAAGGTAGAGAACAATTCTATCAGCCCCAGTATATTCCATCCTTCCCTCTACTGTCTGCCCTAGGAAATATCCACTGACTTTTCTATCACATAAATGACTTTGTTTCTTTGTACAAATGTAATCAAGCAATATAATCTCCTTTGTTTTCAGGTCCATTCACTCAACATAATGATTTGACATTCCTCTATGTATTCATGTTTACCAGCAGTTTGTTTCATTTATTATGCTTATTTCTTTTATTAAGCTATTCAGTGCCTTTTTCCTGTAAGGGGTAAATTTCACTTCATTTCACTTTTTATTGTGCTAAAGACACTTCACTTAAGATCTGCCCTATTAACAAAGTTTTAAGTGGACAATAGAATACTATTAGGTATGGGCATGATGCTGTACATCAGATCTCTAGAACTTACTCATCCTATATAACTGAAATGTGATTAGGATTCAGCACTCTCATTCACTGTTAGTGGAAATTTGCACTGATTTTAGTTTTGGGTGATATAATTACACCTATTGTAAATAGAAGTCTATATGGTTCTATGGGGACATAAGTTTTTATTTTCTCTTAGATAAATATCTAGTGGTGGAATAGATGGATCATAAGGTGGGAACATGTTTAATGAAACTGCAAATTCTTACTTAGATAAATCAGCAAAAAGACCTTTCTTTTCCCACTGAACTCTTACGACGTGTTATGTGTATTTAATTTTTGGAAATACTCAAATTCCTTCTTGTGTATTACTTATGTCTGCACGTGCTTTCTTTATTCTACAAAACTCTACTAAAAACCATATGAAAACACGGACCTTTTCTTATTTTTTCTATTTTACATCAATTTCATGTCCATCATGTATGTTTAATAAACATGTGTTTCACAAACACATAATTTAAATTTTAATACAGAAGTATTTTTTATATCTCAGTGTGGCCTCTCTCCCATCTTATTGACATGAGATTCTTACCACTCTACTTCCTGCTATTTTTAATACTTTCTGTGAGACTATGGACTCTGAGAAACAAACTGAGGGCTTCAGAGGGGAGGGAGGTGGGGGAATGGGATAGGCTGGTGATGGGTAGTAAGGAGGGCACGTATTGCATGGTGCACTGGGTGTTATACGCAACTAATGAATCATCGAACTTTACGTCAAAAACGAGGGATGTACTGTATGGTGAATAACATAATATAATAAAAATATTATTATGAAAAAAATAAAATAAAATAAAGGAAAATTCAGTTTTGCATTTAAAGGACATGTGAATGCTAAAAAGTAGAAGTTGTTTTTCCAGTGAAGAGAAATGAGATCATAACATGTCACCAGACCAATAGAGTACTAAGATAAATAAACTTAATAGTTGGAAAAATATTTTAAATGCCAGTTTTGAAACAACTGGTACATAACAATTTACTGTGAGACAGAAATGACACTAAAAGGAAAGTTCTTACCTGATCTAAATCATCACTGAAACTTCAATATTGGTTGTCCTTACTACCTGCTTTGAAGGTCAAGACTACATGCTGATCAATAAGAGAGTCTGAAAGACAAGAACACATCCACCAAAAATAAGTTTAAATATGTTTTCATGATTATAAAACACCTTCAAAAAAGTTGATGTAATAATTACAAGTACTCTTGGACATGAAAAAGCCAGATATGTATCTCAGCAATATTTACAGATATAATCCTTGCATTACACAAGCCAAATGACATATCCAATATACTTAGTATAGTATATCTTTCCTCACCAGATATTATGAATAGGAATTCTCAACCCCCTTTGGAAAATATATTCGTCATGATCAACAATAAGCAATTTTCAGTCTACAAGAAGGTTTTAAAAGGTCTTTTGAGGGCAAAGATACCACCATAAGATACTATGCTTTGAACTGTTATACTGTAGGAACAAAACATGTTTATAATTATTTTAATAATAACTAATTTCTAAAATGGATTCATTTCTACTATTTCAAAAGGCTCTCTGTTTAAATATTTTAATGGAATGATTAAAAATCTGCTGAATATTACTGAAATTCATTTTTTATAATACAAGGGGGATTTTAACATCTTTGTTTAAAAACTTTAAGTAGAATATCAGAAATACAACTATTTTCAAGTATACAAAAACATTTCTAATAAGTTTGCCATGTAATTTTTTTAAAGTGACTGAAGGTTTGCATCAACAAGTATTTAAATTCAGAAGCCAAATGGTTAATTAAATTTTGATAATTAAATATATATTCCAGATAATGGAATTAATATTAATTAAATATGTATTATCAAAAAAGACAAAGATGATGTTAGAGAACATTATTCCTATGAAAGAGATGAGAAAGAAAGATTTCTATAAACCCAACATTTTCAGAGCACTGATTTAGATTAGCAAAGTGAATAATTTTAAAAGGCAAATTTATTTTGGAATATTTTTTTAAATTTTTTTAATTTTTAATTTTTTTTGATGTAATGTTCAATGATTCATTAGTTGCGTATAACACCCAGTGCACCATGCAATATGTGCCCTCCTTACTACCCATCACCAGCCTATTCCATTCCCCACTCCCCTCCCCTCTGAAGTCCTCAGTTTGTTTCTCAGAGTCCATAGTCTCTCATGCTTCATTCCCCCTTCTGATTACCCCCCCTTTCTTTATCCCTTTCTTCTCCTACCGATCTTCCTAGCTCTTATGTTCCACAGATGAGAGAAACCATATGATAATTGTCTTTCTCTGCTTGACTTATTTCACTTAGCATTATCTCCTCCAATGACGTCCATGTTGCAGCAATATTTTAATCAATCTTAATTTAATATAACAGTCATTTACACCTTATGGTAAATTAGTTCGAACACAAATAATCTTACCCTTTACTTGGTGCCTATTTTTATTACCTGTTTATTATCTCTATATTTTTCTATTTATTTTTTTCCCTCTTATTTATTCTATCAAAATTTATACTCTTTCAAGGCAATGACTTCAGGTAATTTTAAAGAATTTGTATTTGTTGGGGCGCATGGGTGGTTCAATTGGTTAAGTGCCTTCAGCTTAGGTCATGATCCCAGGGTTTCTGGAATCAAGCCCCACATCAGGCTCTCTGCTAAGCGGGAACCTACTCCTTCCTCTCCCTCTTCCTGCTACTCCCCCTGCTTGTGGTCTCTCTCTCTCTCTGTCAAATAAATAAATAAAATCTTTATCAAAAAAAAAAAAAAAGGAATTTGTATTTGTCCTGGTATTATGGTTAATTTTATGTGACTTGAATGGCCACAGGTATATTCTACTGATTCTATTTCTCTGGATACCCTGACTAATACACCTGGTTTGAAATGTATACAAACCCATACCTACATAAAATTTTAAAGCCTTCAAATTCACTTATTGCTAAGAGAGCCTCTCTTTTCAGAAACAGCATTGATCACTATACACTATCTGTATTCAAGCTTAAAAGCAAATAAAACAGCCTGATATATATCAGTTCAAAGCCTGATTTGAACACTTAATTATGTGATCTTAAGTGAGTTATATCACCTTTGAGACAGTTTCGATATCTATGAAAAGAAGACATTAACCATTGCTTTGCATGGCTTTATTGAAGATTATATATTATTTATTTAAGGAACCTGAAATCCAATAGTGGTCCAATAAATAATATTTTTTATTCATTAGTCTAATGATAGAATCATTACATTGCCAAAAACACAAAGTCCTAATTCAGAAGGATGGTGGTGTTTTTTTTTATACACAGAGAGAAATATTTATCATCAGATTTTTTAAATTTTTACAATTTTTTATGTTATCAGATTTTTATATAACATATCCAGAATTTATGTGCTAAGGAAATTTTTAATAAAGAATTATTGACACTGATTGAAGACTGTATCAGATATTTGTATTTACCAAATCATATGCATCTCAAGTAAAATAGAACGTTTATAATTTGTTATTGTAAATAACTTGACAGAATTTACTTTTCCTAATAATGAATCTGTTCACCTAAAGGAAAGAACAACAATCAAGTAGTTCCATTTAAATATGAGATAATACTTCATAGAACATACTGCAGTTGTTATATATAATTAACCTCTTCTTCTACAGTATAATTGAGAATCTCTAATGTTTTCCAAAACTGCTAAATGTTCACTTTTTACATCAGAAGCATCTTCATTATTTATCCATTGTGCTCAGTGTGTAATCAGGCTTCCTCCTATATTTATGAGGTTAATTTGATACTTTTAAGCATAAGTTAAGCATAAGTAGAGACCACCTATGTGAACTGCTTTATTGTTAAAAGTGTGGTGAAATAACAGCACATATTGTATACACTCTAGACAGTCTCATCCATTTAGCTCTGTAAATTAATTGTGTGGCATCCCCTCAGAAACCGTATGTAGAAATATTCTGAAAATCTTTAAGGTTTGTCTAGATTTTCACATATCTAAATAATGCATGATTTCCTGCATTTTCTAATCATGTCTCATTTCTGTTTAACTAAAACATAAGTTGGTGCTATATTTTCATCTATCTTTTCTCCTTAATTTACTTCAGAATAAAGCTTAAACCAATTCTCCATTACTTTCATATGTTAGTTTAGGCAATAAAATATTGACTCCTAGATAACTAATTATGTTGACCTCTTAGGGTTAAAGTATATTGTAAATCTAGAGATTTATAATAAAAGTATATAAACAAATATTTATATGTATGCAGCTACATATATATTAAGACATAAGTTGTCAACATCAAGACTGGCATATTCAATTAATTAATGAATAAGACCAATTGGTAACTCTTCATGTTTATATGTAACAACTACTGTATAATCAAATTTGTTCACCCATTATGTAAATTTTACTATGTACAGGACACCATAATAGGCCCCTGATATATGTAAAGTTTAATAAAGTTATTTAATTTCTAGAAGTCCATAATGTGAGGAAATAAAGAGAAATCTTAATAAATAGCAGAGAGTCAATAACAATCAAAAAATAAAAATTAGCATCATAAATCAGAATGCGTAAGAAAAATTGTCACATAGTCTAAGTGTCTCAAAGACTAACAATGTGCGATAAAATGAGGTAAGAAATCTTGAAGGAAATCAAAGAAGAGGACCACATTTTTTGGCAACCCTGATTATCCAGTTAAGCTAAGGTCTATGAATTAGGCAGTGAAAAAATTTCAAAGATTTATAAAAACAAAAATGACATGGCCAGAGCTGTATTTAACAGTATTAATCTTGCATAAGAATGGAGTATCTTGAGTTCATAGAGGAGAGAAGAGTTGAGATCAAAAACAAGGAAGTCATTAGAGGTTCTTTTAATTAACTAAATGAGAAGCAGTAAAGGATTATTTATATAGTAGAGAAATACAAATCAAGCAAAAAGATAGATTTGAGAGAGCATATGAAGATAGAATTGAGAGGTTTTGGCAACTAATTACCCACCGGCTATCAGGCAAATACTAATTCTACAAGAAAAATATAATTGTGGAAATATTAAAAAGCAAAGCTATATATTAAAATGCCTACCTTGGTTGAAGATATATGTTATAGCCAAGTGTATTCTGGAGGAAGAAGATTATAAAATAATTTTAGGAATGCATCTACTCTATTAGGCTTTATCTACATTTTATACAGATGATTCTTAAATTCACTCAGGTATTCCACACTTCTATCTAGAGTTTGCCAACAGTTTTCCAAACATTTAAAGCTGGACACTTTGTTGATGTTTCAAACTCAAGAAACCCAAAATTTAGCATTTCATCCCTCTA
Source organism: Ursus maritimus (assembly GCF_017311325.1). Lineage (NCBI taxonomy): Eukaryota > Metazoa > Chordata > Mammalia > Carnivora > Ursidae > Ursus > Ursus maritimus. The sequence continues at coordinate 30,735,963 of NW_024425563.1, forward strand.
CAATCTGCTCTGATGTCTATGTTCTCTAGCCCCATTAATGATTTCACTGTAAATGTGCTTCCCAGACATGAACAAAACCAAGTAACAAAACTTCCAGCCATCGGTGATGAAAACTACAGTACTCTCTTAGACTTGGCCCTTCACCTTTACGAGAACTTTTAAGGAACTGAGATTTTACCCTACTTTTAACCTAAAAGAAGACATATTTCACATTAACTTTCATGACAAAAGAAGACAACACTTCTTAGTTTGAGGTAAGAACTTCATTACTCACATCATAACAAGCAGCATGAGCTTTTTGTCACATTGGTTGCCTCTGCCCTCCAAATACAACAAGGGTGACATGAGTGACCCCACTGAAAGCTGCACACACAGTAAATCTGTGTCATGGCTAAGGAACTCCAAACTTAGGAAATCCTAGTGTTTTAAGGAACTGCTAGAAAACCTCCTTCATCGTTGCATTTGAGGAAGACATTATCTTCATTATCACAGTCAGGAATCAAATCTTTCCTCTGTCCTGGAGGGAGAGAGTATCTCTATTTTCTAAGGTTGCTTGCTCTACAAACATCATTGCAAAGAAAGTCCAGAACAAAAGCTGATCAAAGACATGCAGAAATGTCAGGAAGAATTATTTCCCAACACTACTTATCTGCCATGTCTGGTTTCCAATACTGTCAATTAGACTTTGAAAATATAGTTTCCTAATTAGGAAGGAAAGGATTAAGGGAAATATGGCAAGAGAAGATGAAGAGATTCATAGGGCATATCAGCTACCAGCTTTTGAATCTCACCTGAGCCTTCAGAATTTGCCTAAATATTATATATCCCAATTAAGTGATAAAATACCTCTTCACTTGCTGAAACTTGTGGTTTGTTATATTAACTAATATCCAGTTCACTTATGGGCTAGTCAATGTTCAGGTTTCACTGTGTTCTATATAAAGGCCCAGATATGAACTACTGCCCAAAAGCTTTGCGCAGAAGTAAATATTGGTCATAGCTTGTAGGAACATACCTATTGTAGTACAGTGCTATTAAACACTGAATCTCAAGACTAACGCTCTTGCTCTGATTCAATTCATTCTAAGAGTATTCAAGCCATTTGATGTAGCATGCTTACTACCAGTGAATGCACTCATTTGAGCAACACTGATATCTAATTCGCTTTTACATTTCATATTATGAATGAATAAATTGAAATCCTGATTTTGTTTTTCTAATTAGGTTTTTCTGAGCTTTGGTAATAAGTTAGCTTCCTTGAATACAATTACTTCTAAGCACACTGATGTTATGGAGTATCTGAATCTTGACACCCAAGAGCCCATAACCAATATAGTGAAGACTCTGCAAGGTGAACACAACCTTATGGACTGAAGTTATGAAAAGCCAGGTCTCTCCAGGAGACACATCCCTCGGCCTCATCACAGATGTTCTTCCTCTCACTGCATGTTCTCTTCAGTCTGAAACAACCTTCATTCTGCCGTCTTTAAGGCTCAGCTTAAAAATAAATTGACTAACCATACTTCATATTCAAACTCAGTATTAATAGCGTGACTCTGTATAGGCTTAGTACTTTATGTTTACATCTATTTCTCTGTTTATATTACAGCCAGTTTTGGTGAAGAATTATACCATATTCAGATGCATGATCCAAAGAGCCTCTTGAAGAGCACCTTGCAAATAGAAGTAATTTCAAAAACATGCTGGATCAATTAGAAATAATTCAAGCTCCATTATTAAACTTTGACTCACATGAAATTATAGAGTAACTTGAGATCAGGCATATTCTCAACAGCATGTATTATTCTTAACAATCAGGAAAAAATAAAACACATGCAAAATGTGTAATTCTCAAAGACGCAACCCATATATGCACAGAAAGATTTATGAAATACTTAAACCTCGATTTAAATTTAATCAAAAATAATAAGGCACTGTTTTTCACCAAAGCATTGGCAAACATGAAAAGACTCAATACCTTGATTGGGGAAAACAGACATGTATATGAGTATTATGAAAAGATACTTATTCATACTGTTTGATAAGAGTGCAGTTTACCACAATCTTTCTGGACAGAGATTGGGCAATATGTATGAAAAGTATTAAAATATGTATACACAATAATTATACTTCTGTGGGTTTACCTAATTGAAATGTGTGCAAAAATATCTTTATGGATATTCAACACAGCATGCTATATCCTTCTCTTCTCATATAACATTATAGCATGAACATTTTCCATATCAGTAAGATATTCTTCACAAATATGTTTTATTAAAAGCTATATATTATTTCATATTGCAATACTATACTTTAGCCATTACTCAAGTATTGAATATCCAAATTATTTCTGCAATATTATCAGTATAAATAATGTTGTAATGGATATCTTCCTCTGCATATTTCTTTAGGCTCAAGCCTTAGAAAAGAATCAGTAGATAAAAGAGTGGGTGCACTTAAAACATTGATGTATATTTCCAAATTTCTTTCAAATTAATTTTGAGTGTTCTAATTTAAACTTCCATTAGTAGTATATAAAAAACTATCTCACCATGACATCATTAGCGTTATTACATTTCTAAACATACTTTTTAACCAATAGAATTTTAAAATCTTGCTTTTATTTTCTGTTGTTCATTTTAATCTTTTACTACATTTGTGGCAAATTTTCATATATTTATTGGTAGTATGTATTTCCATTTTTGTAGTTTTTTTATTCACTGTCTTTACAGCCTCTGTATTGGTCCCTAAGTGTTTTTGTCTCATTGATTTGTATGAACTTTATAAATTAAAAAAGTCAACTTTTGTGGCATACTGCTTCATAACTTTATGTAATTGCAACTACATATCTTTTCCCCCTTGAGACAGAAACAAATGATTACATATTTTAAAGACACTTATTATCCACAGATTAAATAAGTATTCATCTATATTACTGTTTGTTGCTTTACATTTATGTTTTTATTTATTTGTAATTTACTTGAAAGATACCATTTGCATGAGAGAGGTATGATTCCAGTTCCATTTCTAACTAATGTACAACTCTTCCTTTATTTTATATTAGTTTCCTATACCTAGCTTTATCACAAATTAATTTTCTATACACACCAGGGTCCATCTCAGGACTCTTCCATTCTACTGCCGATCTGTCCTTATACAAGTTCAATAAAATATTTCATTATTTTTTTCTTTTTAATATTTTTATGCATCTAGGAGAATAAATATTCCTTTATTACACCTCCTTTTCAAATAGGCACAGTATTCATGTCTCTTTTATTTTTAAATAATCATTTTGGTGAAAATCCATCTTATCTCTTGGGAAGAAATATTAACTTAAACACCATGAAATTCCCAGGTGCTATGTTTTTAGCTATGAAAACATAATTCTTCCCCCAGAATCAGTCTTTAAATCAAAAAGCCATCTGTGTCTGGTATGGGATGGCTGTTTAAAGATACTGTAATGAATAATGTCTGAGGCTGTAGGGAGGGAGATGGAATGATTTAAAATTTTTTTTATCAGGTATGGAGTTAATGTCTACTGAAGTGCCTCCTATAATAATAAAATAAGAGATGAAAGATAAAGTTCCTAAGACAGCAAAATCCTAAGGACCAATAAAGAAACAGTAGATACAATAAGAGTTGTAAATAACAAGGTTCAGTAGCCTTCAGTGGAATTCTTGAAGAGCTGACTTTACTAGAGGATGGAAAGACTGGAATCCTCAAAATTGAGACACACCAAGGGCTTAAACTAACCTTAAGTCATTCACTAAGCAAGGTTCTACTTCCTGAGATGAGACAAACCTTCTTGAAGAAAGGAGAGGAAAGAGTTATAAATTCTGTAGACTCACAAAAGTATGATGATAGTTCACCTCCCAAGGTTAAAGGCATTCTAGCCTGAAGCTCAGGAGTTGACAACTGGATTGAACGTCAATCACATTTTATTTTGTTTTTTTTAGAAAATTTCTGCTGAGATGAACTATAAAAATAAACACAAATGGATTTATGATAGTTTTTAGGAGATGCCTTAGGCCCACTTTCAGGATCAATGAATTTGTTTCTGACTTTAATGCTTAGAATGACTCCTTTATATACCTTAGAGTAAATAGCTTGTCTAATGTTAGCCTTTTGGAACACAAAATAGGTAGAATTTTCTTCATCAAAACAAAGTGTTTATTATTTGAATCAAGTTAAAGTTATTAATTCTTACCACAAAGTTGTTATAAATCCTAAGATAGTACTGACTCACATAGGTCACAAAGGACTTCTTTTTTGAAATATATTTATTTCTCTACTGGAGCCTAATTTCTAGAAATAATCCGTTAGGTGTCAGGAAGCAATGACAGAAGCTACACAATCTAGTAAAGTGATGGTAAATGGAAGTGGTTGAGAAGCACCCAAAGGAGAACAAAACACAAATGCCACAATTCATTTTCACTTGATAAAAGATTCCTAAAGTTAACTTATGTTAAAAAAAAAAAAAAGCATACTTAAAAAATACTTTTAGGGGGACCGAATTAAAATGAACATTGCTTCATATATATGATCACTAATGCACATATATACAACCCACACACACTTTTCAGTTGGTGTATATTAATGTAAAAACTAAACACATTGTTCTAAGTATCACGTATACGTATATTCGGTGGGGAGTGAACTTGGTACTGAATACCTAATAATGAATCACAGCCAAAATGTATCAATGATTCATTCATAAATTTCTTCACTTATTTAGAGGAAGTTACTAATAGCACATAATAGAAAACTGGGAAGATCCCAGAATTTCACTGCAAATGAAATATATTTATTTATTCACTCTTTCATTTAATAAGCATGTATTGTGTGCCCACTATATTTTCAGGCACTGAGCTGGTCCTATGAATAAAAGATGCATATGAAACAGTTTGGGATTTTTTTGACAGAGTTTTTAAAAAAAAACCTCATAGCCCAGGCAGTCTCAGTGGAGCTTACACTACTGAGAACAAAGTTTCTTTTTTTTTTTAAACAGTGGGAAAATTTATTTTCTTACTAAAGTAGAGTAATTCTTGAAAAACTTCAAATCATGGTATTAAAAACTGGTAGTGACATCAGGGTCACTTTATAGAGGAAGAAACTGAATGCTTATTTAATGACCTAGAGGTCACGAAATGAGAATGTAACCAAGCTAGGTCTATGGTTATGTCTTTTCAACTATTCTTTCTGTTGGTTCCTATGGCCCAGTCAGTACAACATGCTCAGTTGTTTCCAACCACTGCGTTGAGGTTCACTCATGAAAATTTTAGAGGTATGGTGTTAAACTTTCATTAACATTAAGAATGTAATTTTACTAGTATTGAAGAAATATACTGACACAGGGTAATATAAGTAAGAATAATAAACCATTACTTAACATAGAAAAACATGTTAAATATAGAAGGAAATACAAATTTCCATGAATAAAAAAAGTAAATGAAAGGTGTAGGGAAATCATTTTCAGTCTCTTGTTAGAAGACTTTACCCTATAAACTAAGTAATAAAATTTGAGTGGAACATTTTATGCCATCACAGTATTTCTGTAAAGAACAAAAACTAAGGGAAGAAAGTAAACAAGCTATCTGCATATTCTAAAGAGAATGACAAATCCACCAGGATTTTTAAAAAATGACTAAAACAGTCCTGCATCTTGCAACCACAACCCATAACTTACCTTCAACCTACATAAAAAGATGATTTAAAATTTACGCCTGGGTGGCTCAGTCATTGGGCATCTGCCTTTGGCTCAGGGTGTGATCCCGGCGTTCTGGGATCGAGCCCCACGTCAGGTTTCTCCGCTGGCAGCCTGCTTCTTCCTCTCCCACTCCCTCTGCTGTGTTCCCTCTCTCGCTGGCTGTCTCTGTCAAATAAATAAATAAATAAATAAATAAATAAATAAATAAATCTTTAAAAAAAATAAGAAAATAAAAAAATAAAATTTACAAAGTAAGGAAATTCATAGTAGCAGAGTATGGTGGTATTTGTCTTCTCCTACATGAAGAGGATTATTCCCCACCAAGCAAAAATTGCAAGACTCCAAGAAAATCACTCAGAGGTTGAAAGCCCTTGTTCCTTCTTGTAGGAAGGAATGCTTTACATATTTTTCCTAGGACATAAGTAAAAATATAAATGTGGTACTTTCTTCACACCTGGATATATATAGAGGCAGACAGCAGACCAAAACGTTCTATAATGGAAAAAAGTTGCATCATTATAGTTGACTGAATTTATACCATTTGCTTGACAAGGATGCATTAATATCCTGTGAGGCAAGTTAACAATGTGTATGATAGCAATGCTGGATCACCTAGAAGGTAACCAGCTCAAAATTGTCCTATTAAGGGTAGAGAAGTGGTAAGAGACACAAGTATATAAAGCTGGAAGCAAGAATTGCAAATCTGTCCCTAAAATTTAGGATTGTGCACTGCCTATGCTGACACTGCACAGTGCAAAGTTCCCCATGGGGAGCCTAGGAAAAAATCACTTATACCTCACAGAAAGATTCACATTTAGACACCTATTAGATTGATGGTTGCAACAGATACCAGCTT
>NW_024425563.1:30742535-30792911 GCF_017311325.1 Ursus maritimus
ATTCCTAAAGTTAACTTATGTTAAAAAAAAAAAAAAAGCATACTTAAAAAATACTTTTAGGGGGACCGAATTAAAATGAACATTGCTTCATATATATGATCACTAATGCACATATATACAACCCACACACACTTTTCAGTTGGTGTATATTAATGTAAAAACTAAACACATTGTTCTAAGTATCACGTATACGTATATTCGGTGGGGAGTGAACTTGGTACTGAATACCTAATAATGAATCACAGCCAAAATGTATCAATGATTCATTCATAAATTTCTTCACTTATTTAGAGGAAGTTACTAATAGCACATAATAGAAAACTGGGAAGATCCCAGAATTTCACTGCAAATGAAATATATTTATTTATTCACTCTTTCATTTAATAAGCATGTATTGTGTGCCCACTATATTTTCAGGCACTGAGCTGGTCCTATGAATAAAAGATGCATATGAAACAGTTTGGGATTTTTTTGACAGAGTTTTTAAAAAAAAACCTCATAGCCCAGGCAGTCTCAGTGGAGCTTACACTACTGAGAACAAAGTTTCTTTTTTTTTTTAAACAGTGGGAAAATTTATTTTCTTACTAAAGTAGAGTAATTCTTGAAAAACTTCAAATCATGGTATTAAAAACTGGTAGTGACATCAGGGTCACTTTATAGAGGAAGAAACTGAATGCTTATTTAATGACCTAGAGGTCACGAAATGAGAATGTAACCAAGCTAGGTCTATGGTTATGTCTTTTCAACTATTCTTTCTGTTGGTTCCTATGGCCCAGTCAGTACAACATGCTCAGTTGTTTCCAACCACTGCGTTGAGGTTCACTCATGAAAATTTTAGAGGTATGGTGTTAAACTTTCATTAACATTAAGAATGTAATTTTACTAGTATTGAAGAAATATACTGACACAGGGTAATATAAGTAAGAATAATAAACCATTACTTAACATAGAAAAACATGTTAAATATAGAAGGAAATACAAATTTCCATGAATAAAAAAAGTAAATGAAAGGTGTAGGGAAATCATTTTCAGTCTCTTGTTAGAAGACTTTACCCTATAAACTAAGTAATAAAATTTGAGTGGAACATTTTATGCCATCACAGTATTTCTGTAAAGAACAAAAACTAAGGGAAGAAAGTAAACAAGCTATCTGCATATTCTAAAGAGAATGACAAATCCACCAGGATTTTTAAAAAATGACTAAAACAGTCCTGCATCTTGCAACCACAACCCATAACTTACCTTCAACCTACATAAAAAGATGATTTAAAATTTACGCCTGGGTGGCTCAGTCATTGGGCATCTGCCTTTGGCTCAGGGTGTGATCCCGGCGTTCTGGGATCGAGCCCCACGTCAGGTTTCTCCGCTGGCAGCCTGCTTCTTCCTCTCCCACTCCCTCTGCTGTGTTCCCTCTCTCGCTGGCTGTCTCTGTCAAATAAATAAATAAATAAATAAATAAATCTTTAAAAAAAATAAGAAAATAAAAAAATAAAATTTACAAAGTAAGGAAATTCATAGTAGCAGAGTATGGTGGTATTTGTCTTCTCCTACATGAAGAGGATTATTCCCCACCAAGCAAAAATTGCAAGACTCCAAGAAAATCACTCAGAGGTTGAAAGCCCTTGTTCCTTCTTGTAGGAAGGAATGCTTTACATATTTTTCCTAGGACATAAGTAAAAATATAAATGTGGTACTTTCTTCACACCTGGATATATATAGAGGCAGACAGCAGACCAAAACGTTCTATAATGGAAAAAAGTTGCATCATTATAGTTGACTGAATTTATACCATTTGCTTGACAAGGATGCATTAATATCCTGTGAGGCAAGTTAACAATGTGTATGATAGCAATGCTGGATCACCTAGAAGGTAACCAGCTCAAAATTGTCCTATTAAGGGTAGAGAAGTGGTAAGAGACACAAGTATATAAAGCTGGAAGCAAGAATTGCAAATCTGTCCCTAAAATTTAGGATTGTGCACTGCCTATGCTGACACTGCACAGTGCAAAGTTCCCCATGGGGAGCCTAGGAAAAAATCACTTATACCTCACAGAAAGATTCACATTTAGACACCTATTAGATTGATGGTTGCAACAGATACCAGCTTAACAGTGAGATCTTCATCCCTTTCTGCTAATATCCATTGTCTAAAGCTAAAGGGGAGATGGAGAGATACACTGCATTGCACGAGACTGATGAAATAGATTGGTTTAGAAATTTTAACAGCTAGAAGTATGTCATAACTATCAAAATAAGTTATTCTTATAGTCCAAAGTCACCAAAACCTACAGAATCATAAACAAACTTTTGTCTTTTTCTTACTATATTTAACCAAAATCAAACTGTTCAATTAACTAGATATACTTAAGTAATATCTTTACACAGCAATCAATATTTTTCCTGACATATTTAAACATGAAATTTTCTATTATTTGTAGCATATAAAACATATGCATATGAGCAAGATTATATAAGCTCTTTGGGAGAGATCAAAAAGTTTTCCATTTTCATTTTCAAAATAAGCAGCTAATAATTTAAATGAGTGGCTAGAGCCCAACATATGTAGGACAAATGGACAACTACATAATAGCCTCAGCTTCACCAAAATGTCATGCATAGGATGCTAAAATTTTCACTGAATTCCAGTTCACATCATTGTTGCATTAATTTTTCCTTTCTAAAACTACTCTTGAAAATGTACAAAAAATAATATATTTAGCAAACTCTTTGTATCTTAAGAAACAAAAAGACAGGAATGCCTGGGTGGTTTAATCAGTTAAGCGTCTGCCTTCAACTCAAGTCATGATCCCAGGGTCCTGGGAAAGGGTCCCGCACTGGGGCGGGGGGAAGAGCCTGCTTCTCCTTCTGCCTGCCATTCCCCCTACTTGTGCTCTCTTTCTCTCTCTCTCTGACAAATACACAAAATCTTTAAAAAAAAAAAAAAGATACAAAAAGATAATTGTATTTCTAAATACTAGAACAAAAATTTAATTATTATTTACAAGATAATTATTATTTATCAAGTCCTTAAGTACTTATAAAATATGTGAAAGACCTCTACACCAATAAAGTAGATTTTATTTTCCTAAATGAATGCAACAATATATATGATACTATAAGTGCTTCTTACAACGTAAGAAGCTCCTTCCTCTAAGAGATAGAATCCTGCTTCCTTCCTACAGGCAGTGAGCTGGAACTGCTTTAATAGAATATGGTAAAAATGATGCTATCTGACTTTCAAAGCTAGGTCATAAAAAGATTAAACTTTGACCTAGCTCTCTCTTGAAACACAGCCATAAGTTAGTGAGGAATCCCACAGTACATAGACAGGACATGTGCTAGTATTCTGGCTGACAGCCACAGATGACATCAAGGTGACTGCTAGTACAACTGCAAGATCTATAGTGATGAGCCTTCAAATGATTCCACCCTCCTGCCTTTGAGATACCACAACTCATATTCAGTAGAATATTGATAAACTCTCCTCTTTAAGCTTTGCTTAAATGCACATTCATGAACAAAATAAATGCTGCTTTAAAACTTTAAACATTGAGGTGGTATGTTGTATAGCATTAGAACAGTGAACAACCTAAACTGAAAACTATAAAACACTGATAAGACAAAGAGGTTCTAAATCATTGGAAAGATACAATATTCAAGAAATTGTGCCATTTTGATTGTGGCTAACATATTAATTCTTCTGAAAATTCATATATTGATTTAATGTAGTCCCAACCAAAATTTCAGCAATTTTTTAAAGAAATTGACACTTTTTCTAAAATTATATGCAAATAAACATTACCTAGAAAGCCAAAATAACTTTGCAAAGGAACAGAGTTGGACTTACAGTACCTAATTTTAACAATTTAAAATTTATAATAGTCAAGACATGTCATGTGAGGGTAAGGACAGACATCCACATAAAAACATTAAGGAGTCCAAAAATAGATGGACACATAAATATTTATTCATTTTGGACAAAGATGTCAATGTAGAGGGAAAGAAGATTCCTTTCAAAAAGTAGTGCTAAAATGGCTGGGTAAACAAAAGAAAACACAAAACTGAAAAATTATATTTAAACAGAACACAGACCTAAATATAAAAGCTAAATCACCTAAACATCTAGAAGAAAATATGAGAAGCCACCTTCACATCCTTAAGTTAGACAAAGTGCACTAACAATAAAAGAAAGAAAAACTGATAAATTGGATATTCTCAAATTTTAAAATTCCTGCTTTTCAAAAGACACCACTATAAGAATATAAAAGAAAGCCACAGAGTAGGAGATATTATCTATATTGTTTGTGAGAAGGTTATAATCACTCTGAGAATTTCTTTCTTATAAATTTAAACATATACTTACTATATGTGACCCAGTAGTTCTATCCCTACATACTTGTCCAAGAGAAAGAAAAGTATATGTATATACAAAAACTTGAAAATGGGGGCGCCTGGGTGGCTCAGTCAGTTAAGTGTCTACCTTCGGCTCAGGCTGTGATCCCAGGGTTCTGGGATCGAGTCCCACATCAGGCTACCTGCTCAGCAGGGAGTCTGCTTCTCCCTCTCCCTCTACTCCCTGCTTGTGCCCTCTTTCGTGCTTTCCCTCTCTCTCTCAAATAAATAAATACAACCTTAAAAAAAAAAACTTGTAAATGAATATTCACAGCAGCTTTATTCACAAATAGCTCCAAATTGGAAGCATTCTGAATCCAAGAAGTGAATAGATAAACTGGTCTACTTATACAGACTACAGAACAACAATAACAACAGAATGGAATATTAATGCTCATAACAACACTGATGAATCTCCGAAACACTGTTGAATTTATAAGAAGTCAGACACTATATGAATCCATTTATATATAATTCCAGAACAGGTAAAACTAATAGTGACAAAAAAACAGATCAGTGGTTGCTTGGGACTGGGGCTAAAGTAAAATGACAAAAAATGAACACAGCAGGACTACTGGGGATGATGGAAAGGTGTGTAATGTCTTGTTTGCAGGGGTCACATAATGCATAATATGTCAAAACTTATTCAGCTATACATATAAAATCTATGCATTTCATTCTATGTAAATTGTACCTCAGTAAAGTCTGATAAGAAAAAAACTACAGCTGGTGGTAATATTAAACTATTAACAGCTTGAAGTGTGAGTTTATGGAGAAGTTGCCTGGAGAAGTTACATGGTGACACTCTGAGTAGAGCTTACTATTTAACTCTAACAGTGAATGACATTATCTCCTTGTTCTAGAATATCCTACTATCCTGCAGCCTACTTTTAGCTCTGTGAATGTGATTAATTAGCTTCACTACAAATGAAGAGGTTTTAAGCAAGCAAACTGCTGCATATTAATTGCTGATTTATAAATGAGGTTTACCTGCTTGTCCACAAAATGTCTAAATGAGATGAAAACTGTATAAATAATTATATGACTATTCGCATCTGTGTGCTTGTGTCTACAAGTCACATAGCCTGCTTGACAAACTAAGAAACTGAACTTTTTGGGAGGCTTTTCATCTAATCAGGTTATTTACTTTCTTATTATAATCACAATAAAATTGTAGTGTGTTTGAGCCTTGTGTGAGTCACTGTTTCTAAAAAATATATAAAATCATAATACCACCTCACATATACTTCAAAACTATTGATAATTCATCATATAAAGAAATAGTAGCATGCAAAAGAAAGAAATAACAACAATAAACATTATTTCTGTGACTTGTTGTGTGTCAGGAACAATTTTAAGACTACAGTTATCACCTATTTTATCATCATGACACTATGAAAAAATTATCATAATTATTATTTGCCATTTATGTGAATGAGAAAATAAATGCTGATGAAGTTCAATAACTATATGCAGTTTTTTTAGTAATTAAGAACCACTATAGTTATTATGTTTTTACTTCTTAAATGTGAAGTATGTATTTTTAAGAATAATTGTCTGAGACTAGAAACTGATAACTGTTACTTCTGTAAGACGATTAAAAAATAAAAAAGATATTTAGTTATATTTGCCTGGGTTACCTAGCCATGTAGCTTATCAGATTTAAAAGTGGAGTCCTCAACATGGCACTTTTATGATCTATCTCCTAAAATTCCAATCCCTGCTGTTTTTATCCCTTAGGAAACATGGAGTCTATTAGTTCTTTCCTTCTGGTCACATGGGAAACAACACTTACCTGGGGAACTTCCCCAGTATGGCAAAACGAAAGCTAATGCTTTCGTTTCTTTATTAGTTCAGGGAGACTGAATTCCACATAGTTTTAGTATAACCACTGCACCAAGAATAAGACAATTAGACTAAATATATGCCAAATTAAATTTGTAAATGACAGATTGAAAACATTTCAGACTGCAATGTGGCCTTTAATGTTTTGGCATATTTACTATGATTCAGATAACAAACGTGAAATACTGAGAAACTAATTTTGAAAATATCTGGCAACTTTTACTTTAGGATTATATTGAAAGAAAAATATCCAAGGTGTTATAACATTTAAAAGACTGAGAATGTTACATCAAATTATGCTGGGGATATATTTGTTTTTTTGGTTTTTTTTTCTTACTTTTCCTAATAGTATAATCAGTTGTGTCAACATTTTGTAATGTAAGCTGATGTAACACTTATTGAATAAATTTGAAAAGTGATCTTATATAAAAATTGCTGTTTCCAATTCAGAACCAACTTGTAACAACTGTATGCCAAATATAGTTTTAGGTGATTTGTTCAGATGTTCATATATTTAGCATCTAGTTTTTTTTTTTTTTTTTTCCTTTTAAGTATTCAAAGCCCCAGTAGATGGCCTATTTCCAAAAGGATCACTAGTAAGCAAGCCCACTCTAAAATAATGGCTAAAGGAAGCCTGTAAACAGAAGGTAAATGATACCAAAACAAACAAATAAAAACAAACAAAAAACAATCTTGGAAAATCAGTTATTAAGAAAGTATAATAGAATTGGTAAAACTATGGATGAATATATCTTCTTGGGTTCTTTAAAATACATTGAATGGTTGAAGGCAAAAATTATGAAAGTGTACAATGTAGTTTTCAATGTATGCATATGTAATAGAGAAGACTAAAAGACCTATATGGTGGTAAGTATATGTAATATAAAAGACTAAAGGGCCTATATGGTGGTAAGATTTCTCCGTACAACTTAAGGTGGTAAGATATTAGTTCAAAATTGACTGTGTGTAGTAAAATATGAATTTTGTTATTACTAGAAAAAATACTAAAAATTACAAAGAGATATAGTCACAATCACTGTAGGTAAATTAAAATGATGTAATAAAGCAAAAAATAGGGAAATAAAAAGAGGAATGGAAAACAGAGAGAACAAATAGAAAACAATAAAACAATCAACCCCAATTCAAGCATATCTATAATTATAACAAATTTTAGTGGTCTAAAAAAGAAACCAATTAAGAAACAGAGATTATGAGAACAGATTAGAAATAAACCTAAGTATGTGCTGTCTACAAGAAATTCATTTGAAATAAAACCGTATGGGTAGGATAAAAGATAAAAGAATGAAAAAAAAATATGTCATCCTAACACAAATCAAAAGAAAGGAGTGGTAGTGCTTACAGTCAGCAATACTGATTACGCACTTAAAATTTTATTACGAGGGTAGATCTCATATTAAGTGTTCTTACCACACACATGCACACAAAAAGACACAAGGAAACTTTTGGGAGTGATGAATATGTCTATTACCTTGCTTGTGATGGTGGGTTCATGGGTGTTTGCATATATACAAACTCATCAAATTATATATATAAAATACATGCAGTTTTCAAAATATCAAATACACATCGATAAACCTGCTCCTTAAAAAAAGGCAGTAGTAGTGGTCATAATGTAAATATACGAGAGCTGAAAAACTGAAAATTAAAAAATAAATCACTTAAAACAATCATAACATAAAAGAATGCTTAGGTATAAATCTAATAAAATGTGTAGAAGATGCATATGCTGAAAACTATAAAACACTGATGAAAAACACTTTTAAAAGATCTAAATAAGTTGAGGTGTGAACCATGTTCATGAGTTGGAAGGCTTAAAATAGGAATCATAAACTATCCATGAATTTATCCATACATTTCTTGTAATATAAATCAAAATCTGAGTTTTGTAGAGATAATTTGATTATAAAATCTTTTGGGTTAAAAAACTTCAAGGGCAAGAATAATTAAGTCAGAAAAGCAAAGGAATTAAAGTAGCTAATGCATTTTAATAAAGAAAAATTCATTTAAATGAGGCATATTAGCCAGAATTACAGCATACTTTAAAGCTACAGTAATCAATTCAGTATGGAATTGGTGAAAGGACACACGTATAGATTAAACAAACAAACAGAATCCAGAATCCAGAAATAGGCACATAAAATATGGCCATTTGATGTTTGACCAATACTCAAAAGAAATTCAATAGATAAAGGCAAGTCTTTTCAACACACAACGGTGGACCAGTTGTACATCATTTGCAAAAAATGTTTGTTGAACTAAATCTTATACTTTATATTAAAATTAAGTCAAAATGAATCATAGATCTAAATCTAACACAGAAAACTTAAACTTTTAGAGAAAATCATTTAAGAAAACCTTCGTGATTTGGGATTAGGTGAAGAGTTCTTAGATATAACATCATAAAAGTAAAAAGAATATTGATAAAGAAAAATTTCATCAAATTTAAAACTTTAGCTCTGTGAAATACCCTTTTTAGAGGAAACATAAGCATCAGACTGGAAGAACATATTTACAAAGAACTCATATCCAGTGTACATAACAAGTGCTCAAAATGCAACAACAAGAGAGCAAGCAACCAATTAAAAACTGTGAAAAGGTCATGAACAAAAATTTCACCAAAGAAAATATAAAAATGGTAAATAAGCTGATAAAAATGTTTAACATGATTAGCCATTAGGATCATGCAAATTAAAACCACAATGAGATACTATTATACACCGATCAGAATGGTGTATAAACTGACATAAAACACTGACAACATCAAGTGCTGGTGAAAATACAAAGAAAATGGGATCCCATATATTGCTGGTGAGGATGAAAAATGTTACAGGCACTGTAGAAAACAATCTATCTTTTTCTCATTCAGTTAGACATATCCATACTATATAACCCAGCAATCCGTCTCTTAGATATTTACCCTAGAAAAATGAAAATTTATTGTATTAGTCTGCTATGACTATCATAAATACGAAGACTGGGGGTCTTGAACAACAGAAATTTATTTATCACAGTTGTGGAGGCTGGAAGTCCAAGATCAAGGTGCCAGTGTGTTGGCTTCTTGTGACATCTCTCTTCTTTCTTTGCATACAAATCCCTTCTTGGTCTTTCCTCAAATGGCCTCTTCTCTGTATATGCATTTGCATAGATAGAGTTCTGATGTCTCTTCCTCTTCCCATAGAAACATTAGTCCAATTGGATTAGGACACTACCCTTATAATCTCACTTAACCTTATTACCTCCTTAAAGGTCCCATCTCCAAATGTTGGGGGGTTAAGGTTTTGACATAATTTGGGGGACTCAATTCAGTCCATAACATTCTACCCTCTGACCCCCAAAATTCATGTCATTCTTGCATCCAAAATACATTATCCATACCAACAACTCCAAAAGACATAACCCATTCTAGCATCAATTCCTAGCTCAAATTGTCATCTAAATGTCATCTAAATCAGGTAACGGCGAGAGTCATCCTGAGGCAAAATTCTTCTCCAGTCATGAATCTGTTAAATCAACAAGTTACATACTTACAACATACAATGGTAGGACAGGCATAGTATAGACATTCTCATTCTAAAAGGGAAAAAAGGGCAAGAAGAAAGAGGTATTGAACACCAAGGAAGTGTAAAACTTGGCATGGCAAATTCCATTAGGTTTTAAGACTTCAGAATAATCCTCTTTAGCTCAATACTTTGTCCTCTGGTCCAAATGAGGTGTCAGCATTACTCCTATGGCCCTAGATAGTAGCCTGTCCCCATGGCTCTGCAAGTTGACCTTTCCCATGAGGTACTGCATGGAGGCATCTTAGTCTGCTGGAACCGAGGAGGTAACTTCTTTTGGATGCAATGCAATGAATTTTATAATTTTTACACTCAGCATCAGAAATCCTCTTAATGGAAGATCATACATGTTTTGGAAAATACTTAAATATTTGTCTGACTTTAGTAATCAAAATGAAAAAGCGAGGGATCTAAGAAACTTGTCAGTGTACAAGAAAACTAAGCTGTTCTGACTTAAATCTAAAAAAAAAAATAGAGGATGTTGGAGGAGAAGAAAAGGAAGGAAAAGAAGGAAAAAGAGGAGCCATTGAGATGATACAAAACTACGTACTGTTGGGAATAAAGCTAACGTTAAAAATGCCAAAATCTGAAGGAATTTTAACAGTAATTGAGTGGATGTTATGCTGCTATGCTATAAATTTCTTTGCAGTCTTCCCATTTCCTCAGAAAAATCTGCTAAAATCAAATGCCTTATGGGGGGAGTGTTTTGGTGAGGAAGGTAGTGAGTTTCACTTTAGGCTCATCCTGGCTTGAAAGAGAAAAAGCAGCTACAATATCGAAAACAACCCTCTCCCCAGACAAACTTTTGGGAACTCAATCTTAGAACCAGAAGTGACCATGAAAAATAAATCAAAGGTCAGTGGGTAAGCTCAAAGAAGGTATGGGAAGGCAAAATAAAGTCAGTGAGGTTAAATATAAATCCATAGAAATGACTCAACAAAAACAAAAAACAAAGAGAAAAACAACTGAATAAAAAATAATAAAATCTCAGGAACCAATGGGAGACTATAAAAAAGGCAAATAGACAATCAGAGTTCAAAAATGAAAAGGAGAAAAGCAAAAAGAAAAAAAAAGATTTGAAGAAATGATGTTTGAAAGTTTTCCGAAGTTAGTGAAATAAACTTTAGCATATAGATTAAAGAGATTCAACATACACCAAAGAAAAGAACCACAAAGAAAACAGGCTCATCAACATCCAACTTATGAAAACCAATGATAAGACAAATCTTGAAAGCAACAAGAGATAATGATATCTTACATACAGGGTTGGTGGTTTTAAAATGTTTACAATTTTTTTAAATATTTATTTATTTATGTATTTATTTATTTATTTATTTATTTATTTATTTATTTATTTTAGAGAGATGGGGGGACAGAGGGAGAGAGGGAGAATCCCAAGCAGACTCCCTGTTGAGTGTGGAGGCCAATGTAGGGCTTGATTCCAAGACCCTAAGATCATGACCTGAGCTGAAATCAAGAGTTGGATGCTTAACCAACTGAGCCACCCAGGCACTCCAAATGTTCACAAATTCTTTAATATTCCTCCCCTTTAGGAGTAGCAAGAACTATGTTGTCTCTTGAGTGTGGACTGGACTGAGGGACTCTAATGGATAGAATAAAGTAGGAGTGATAGCGTGTGACTTCAGAGATTAGGTCTAAAGGAGCTGTGGTTTTCTGCTCTCTCTTCCTCTCCTTTACTCTGCCTCTCTCAGATCATTTGTTTTGAAAGCAGCCAGGTGCAGTGTCATAGTTATTCACTTGTGGAGAGGCCCATGTAGTGAAGAGCTAAGGCTTCCCTCTAAGAGCCAGCATGGAACTGAAGCTTTTGCCAACAGCCAGATGTGTAAGCTTTAACACAGATTTTCCAGCCTAGTCAAGCCTTCACATTACTGTAATTATAGCTAATCTCTTGATTGCAAACTAATGAGAAAACTCAGCCACAACTACCCAGCTAAACAGCTCTAGAGTTCTGATCCTCAGAAATCTATTGAGACAATAAATGTTTGTTGTTTCAGCCACTAAATTTTGTTATGGTTTGTCACATAACAATAGATAACTATTACAGATATTGGTACATGGAAATGGGGTGCTATCAAAAACTTTAAAATGAGGGAGTAGCTTTGATACTAGGGAGTAGGTGGTTGCTAGAGAATTTTGAGGCACGTTCTTCTAAAAACAGACTAACAATAATGCTGGAAATTTTCATTGAAAGGGTCAGAGACAATACAAAATTAAAAGAAACCTATAGAACCCTAAAATTCTACTGGTAAGATGCTTGCTTATAGCAGCCAAGATATAGAACCAACCTAAGGATCAATCGATAGATGAAAGTTTAAAGGTGATGTGGTATATCCATCCTATGCTCCACTTGGGGTTCATGTTCATCTTTACATCACCCATTTTCTACAGAAATCCTATCAAGTCAGTTTAGCAAGAATCCCCATCTTCCACATCTGCTCAAATTCATCATGCCCGACCATCCCCGGGTAATATCTTATCACCCTGCCTGCCTTCAGAAAGAATCTTGTTAGAACAGCCCCAGCTCCTTGGCTATAAATCCTCACTTTTCCTTGCTGTATTTGGAATTGAGCCCAATCTCCTCCCTCCTTCAAACCCTCCACAGCTACAGTCCCCTAAATAAAAGTCTTTCTAACATTTTAAAACAAAATAGAAGCCCTCTGAGAATTCTCAAAAATCTAGGGAGGGGTTTTGGAATTCCACTGGCCAAGAACTGGGAAAAGTGGTATTATCAGACAAGCTCATCTAGGTCCCAAATGGCAGGAAGGGAGACATCAGGTCAGTTATGGAAATAACTGTAACATGGATAGTTTCTGTAACATGACAATTGCTATTTAAATTATGGCTCACTTGTAGACATATGTGGTTCATTAGTTTCTATATTTTAAATCCAATTTTTGGTTCTACTTTGTATCACCATTATAGATTTTCCTTCCACTAATGTGCTACTTTTTATTATAACTACTTTTAAATTATGCTAATCCACCTGAAATTGTGATTCCACATGACTTGGAAGGAAAGAAACAAGAGAAACAGGGAAGAAGGGAGGAAAGGAGGAAGAAAATAGATTTCAAAACATTTTGCCCTGATTATCTCCTAGATTTCTCAGTTATCTTATTGTTCTTCATCAGTTTGCCATCAAGGCTCTTTGCCATCTCCATACCCCTTGCAACACACATACTTAAAATCCTTACAATAAGTGAATTCACATCCATTCATCTATAAAGATGATATAACTGGTCTTCAATGTAAGTAGAATGGATTTTACTCTCAACACTCTACAGTCCTTTTTACAAACAAAAACACATAATGATGATGATTTTCTAGGACGTGGAGCTCACTTTTTAGTTGGGAAACCAAAAGTGTTTCTGACCAGAACAGGAATAAAGTGATGGCCCTGTAATCAGTAATAACACAATCTAATCAAGGAAGGTCATTATTCTTACATTGTTCAAATAAATACAAAGTAAAGTTTATTTTTATAGCTGTCTTTTCCTTTTGAAAATCTGTTCAATCTACTGGTGTCCTAATGATTGTTTACACTGTTCTAGAGTTTTCTATCTCCAAATAACTAGTTGTCTAGTGAACCCAAATGTGCAGCCCTCCTTGCCTTGGTCCTTCATTGCAGACCTCATCTCCACTGGACTTACCCTGTCTCCTTTCCCACTGACAACATGTCTATTTTTCCAAGTTTCAAGATCTCAATCCCATTCTTCTCATTCTGGAAGAGATATGAGTGGAAGTAAAGGAATCTTCACAGAGGGCCAGCATTAGAATTACAGCAGCCTAAGTGCCTCATTTCCTTCATCAAAGAAGAAATTATCTAGCACTCTCAGTAATTCAAAGATAAAAGAGCCTGAAATTCACATCCTTTGACCCCCTCAGGACCTAAACCATCAGGCTTTGGCAGCTAGGGTGTAGCTAGTCCTCAGAGTTGTCAGGGGAAATGTAATAGCATTTTATAATCTGAAGGCACCTTGACTGCCTTGACTTGAAATTCTCTTTATTCAGTAGAATTTACATCATCTTTAACAAAGATTCTCTGACTTGATTTTTTTTTTTCACTCGGTAACATAACATCTGCATTACTCTCCTCTGACATCCTAAGAAGGTCTCCATAAATATGCATTTTCCATTGAATTTATGATACAACCACACTGAGTGCATTCTTGACATCATGTCACTTCCTTAGTCGTGCACTGACATTATAATGTTATTTACTACAAAGTCGCATTGACAGCATCTTGGGAACACTGTGACAGCATTTTAGTTGCCATGAAAATGAATACCAAAAGCACATTTGGACAAAAATCACTTGTAGGAAAAAAAATACCAAAGAGGACTCAGATATAGTTTTTTAAAACAATTTAACCATCTGAACACTCACTAGAAGTTTGTTCTAGTTCAGTGGCACATTAGAGACCAAATGTTGCTCCTTTTCAAAATACTGAAAGGAATTTTGCCTGAAACTGAGAAGAATAGAATCTAGAACTTGGTGATAGTTTTGTAAATGCAAGATACTTTATTATCCACCTATTGTTTTTCATCAGACTGCATCAGTATAATGTCAATCTACATTAAAATGGACATCTTACAAGTATATATTTAAAGATATATTTTAGTACAAGCAGTATAGACTATCTTTAACCCAGTGATTCATTTTGGATGAAGTTTTCATGCATCAGCTATTAGTATTATCTATTACATGTATTTTTAATTGCCTTGATAGAATATAATAGATGCTTCTAGGTAATATTTGCAGGAAAGGGAAAGAAGAAAAAATAAAATAATAAATAACATTTAATAGTTTCCACTCATGCCAAAAACTACTAACCAAACTTTTTTTTGTACCTAGGCTCATTTAGTCATGACAAGAACCCCATAGGGTATGTATAATTATAATTTTCTACCAATTAGAGTTAGCCTCCAAGAGGTGAATCATTTTTGAGGGCACAGAGCTACGAAGTAATGGAGTTAGAATTTGAACATGTCTGACTCAGTGACCATGTTACAATGCTTCTTGAAAGAAGAGAAAGGGAAAAAATGTACGTAAAAGTCTGCATACAGAGAGGTGTGCCTGAGCATATCCACTAATGGTTCTAGTTCATGAAGACAGTGTTTTCATTTGCTATTCCTGCAAGGAGGCTGGTAGAAGCCAAGTGTTTCTGACATACAGCAATGACTGATAAACCCACAGTAAATTGTCCAGTAGGATATCATGCCTGATAAGAATTGTTGAGGGTCATCATCTCAGGAGTATGAATGGGCTTCTCTAGAACCATACATAGTATCACCAAGTCCTTTGAGTTTTAGGCTGCTGCTACTAGTATTCTAGAAATTAATGGTAAATAATTCTATTTTATAAATTCTTTAGGTTTAGGGTTCAGCACAGTGGAATATCTAATTCCAGCTTAGTTATTAGCTATCATGTATTCAGAAATATTAAAGTCATTTTCATACTGCATTATCACTTTAGTTATAGCTATTTATGGCTTAGTTAAAATTTAACTTCATATTTTGATTCCTTTAAACACACTTTTTGCTAAATGTTATTAACTTGCATTAATCATATTATCAAAGTGGCAGACAAAAATTTTAGTGACCCTTAAATATAGTGTTTCAAAACATATCATTAGAGCAAGGGAGCATGTAAGACCTATCAAAAACCTCATATGTGATTTGAGAGGCAGAAAAATGTGGACATTTGGACAGAGATCCCCCTGGATAAACACCAGAGACAGCAGCAGCTGGACTTCTCAGTCAGGTAGTTTGTGCAAATTCATTTAATGCTCAAAACAATTTAAATGTATTTTATTTTAGTCACGATTTTTTTTTTTTTTATCATTAGCCAATATATTTGTCAGGATCGACTGTCCACAATGAAATCTCATCAAATAGCCTTCACCTTCAGCTCAGGGTGTCAATGAATATTTTTCATAAAATGACATTCTGTCTCTGCCTAATCCTGCAAGCAGCCCTAGCAGGGACTAGTGAAAATCCAAAGTGAATCTGCCCTGGGGAGAGGAGAAGACAACTACACACATACCAGTTTGGCTGCAGCCCCAGCAGCAGAACCCTATAACTGGCAGTAAGAGAGAGTGCCATCTGCAGCCCCAGCAGATGAACTAGGGGCAGACATCTGTTCTGACTACCAGCCCTGCCCACCAAATAAAGCCTCTCAGGAAACAAGGCAAAAAGAATATTCTGCAGAACAGTGCTACTACAGCCAAAACAAAGAAACTAACGTCTGCCATGCAGTTTCTCTGCAGGCCCTGCCCAAGAAAAGCCTCTCAGGGGATAAGGCAGGGAGAGTATCCTGCAGTTCAGTGCCACTGCAGCCCTGGCAAACAGGCTGAGGGCTAGCATCTGATCTGACAGCTGACACTGCCCAACTATAAGCGCACAGCAGCCCCAGACTTGCCCCTTAATGGCACAGAAAACAAAGCTAGCCCACAAGAGGCAAAGTGTGCCATTATAGCTGACCTGACTGAAGGCTAATGAAGCTCAGTTAAAACAAGAGAGCACAAACAACCTACAAAGAAGACAACACTAAAGCACCTGATTCTTGTGAACAAAGGACATTGTACTACAGGGCACCCAGGGCCTTTTCTTCATACACCCACTACTTTCAAGATCAGGAGAAATAACTGACTTTCCTTATATGTAGAAACAAACACAGAGAGTTAGACAAAATGAGGAGACAAAGGGATATGACCCAAATGAAAGACTAGGATAAAATTGCAGCCAAAGAGCTAAATGAAATAGAGATAAGCAATATACCTAAATAAAAAATTCAAAATGATGGTCATAAAGATACTTACTAGACTTGAGTAAAGAGCAGAGCATCACAGTGAGACCATCAACAAAGAGACAGAAAATACTTTAAAAAGTCAATCAGGATGAATTTCAATAACTGAAATTAAAAATACAATAGAAGAAATAAATAGTAGCCTAGAGGATGCACCAGAATGAATCAGTGAGCTAGAAAACTGAGTAATGGAAAGCAACCAGGCTGAATAGAAAAAGAAAAAAGAATAATAAAAAAAATGAAAATAGGTTAAACAAACTCATTGTTACCATCAAGAATAGTAACATTTGCATTATAGGGATCCCAGGAGAAAAAGATGGGGGAAAAGGAGTCAGAAAATTTATTTAAAAAAAATAATATCTGAAAATATCCTTAAATCTAGAGAAGGAAACGGACATCCAGATTCAGGAGGCAGAGAGACCCCCCCAACAAAATTAACCCAAGGAGGTATACACCAGGACACATAATAATTAAAATGGCAAAAAGAAGTGATAAAGAAAGAAAATTAAAAGCAGTAAAAGAAAAAAATATATATATTACATACAAGGGAAAGGCCATAAGGTTATCAGGCGATTTTTCAGCTGAAACTTTTCAGCCCAGAAGAGAGTGACATGATATCCTGAAAGTGCTGAAAGGGAAAAACTTGGAACCAAAAATACTCTACCCATCAAGGCTATCATTTAAAATAAAAAGAGAGATAAACAGTTTCCTAAGCAAACAAAAGTTAAAAGAATTCATCACCATTAAACCTTACACTGAATCACTAAACCTTACAAAAACGCTAAGGGGAATTTTTTGAGGGGAAAGGAAAGGCCATAATCAAAAGTAAGAAAATAAGGAAAGAAAAAAATTTCACAGGTAAACACAAACATAATAAAAGTAATAGATTAATCATTTATAGAAACCAGTAGAGAGGGAAAAACACAAAAGCAGTAAAATCTTTTTTTTTCCCCTCCCTTCCCCTATGATCCTCTGTTCTGCTCCTTAAGATGAAATCAGAGAAGCAGATGAACCATAAGAGACTCTTAACTATAGGAAACAAACTGAGGGTTGCTGGAGGGGAGGTGGGTAGGGGTATGGGGTAACTGGGTGATGGGCATTAAGGAGGGCACGTAATGTAATAAGTACTGGGTGTTATATGCAACTGATGAATCACTTAACTCTACCTCTGAAATTAGTAATACTGTATATGTTAATTAGTTGAATTTAAATAAAATAAAAATTTTAAAAAAGAAAAAAAGCAGTAAAATCAATTCTATCTACAAAAATCAAATCAAGGGATTCACAAAATACAAGGGTGTAAAGTATGACATTATATACATAAAATGTGGGGAGGAGAGTAAAAATTTAGTGTTTTTAGAATGAACTCAAACTTAAGCAACCATCAATTTAATACAGAGTGTTACATGCATAATGTGTTATATATGAACCTAATGGTAACCACAAATCAAAAGCCTGCAACAGATACACAAAAAATAAAATAAAGAGAAAGGAATGGAAGCCTATCTCAAAAGAAAGTCATTAAACTATGAAGGAAGAGAGCAAGAGAACAACAGTGAAAAACTACAAAAACCATAAAACAAGTAACAAAATGACAATAAGTACATATCTATCAATAATTACTTTGAATATAAGTGGAGTAAATGCTCCAGTCAAAAGACACAGGGTAACTGAAACCGAGACTATAACAAAAAACAAAGAAGGACACTACATAATAATGAGAACAATCCAACAAGAAGATATGACAACTGTAAATATGTACCCAACATGGGAGCACAAAAAACACCTAAAGCAACTATTAACAGACATAAAGGAAGAAATCATCAATGATACATTAATAGTAGGGGACTTTAACACCCCACTTACATCAATGGATACATCATCCAGGCAGAAAATCAACAAGGAAACAGTGGCTTTGAATGACACATTGGACCAGATGGACCTAACAGATGTACTCAGAGCATCCGATCCAAAAACAGTGAAATACACATTGTTTCTAACTGCACATGGACCATTCTCCAGAATAGATCACATTAGGCATCAAAACAAGTCTCAAAAAAATTTAAAAGGCTGAAATTATATCATGCATCTTTTCTGACCACACTGGTGTAAAACCAGAAATCAATCACAGGAAAAAATCTGGAAAGAACATGAACTCATGGAGGTTAAATAATATGCTACAAAACAACAAATGTGTCAATCAAGAAATCAAAGAGGAAATCGAAAAATACATGGAGACGAGTGGAAATGAAAACACAATGATTCAAAATCTTTGGGATGCAGCAAAAGCAGTTCTAAGAGGGAAGATTATAGTAATACAGGCCTACCTTAAGAAGCAAGAAAATTTTCAAAAATAAAACAACTTTACCTTACACCTAAAAGAGCTAGAAAAAGAACAAAGCCCAAAGCCAGTAGAAGGAAATAAACAATAAAGGTTAGAGCAGAAACAGGTGAAATAGAGAGTGAAAAAATATTTTTAAAAAAGTCATTGTGTAGAGAGAGCCACTAAGTAACACTGGAACATTTTTTTTATATATAACCTCAAGTTTTTCAAGTCAACAATTAAATTAGTTTCATTCTGACTCCTGTCTTTGGCCCTATGATGTGAATCCACTCATTTAAACATTCAAACCATGGAATTAGCTTAGTGATGTCTCTCTCTTTTTTAAAAAATATTTTATTTATTTATTTACTTATTTATTTAAGAAAGAGAGAGATAGTGAGAAAGAGAGAGAGCATGAGCAGGGGGGAGAGGGAGAAGCAGGCTCCCTCAGCAGGGAACCCAATATGGGGCTCAATTTCAGGACCCTGGGATCATGAGCTGAGCTGATGCAGAGGCTCAACTGAGCCACCCAGGTACTCCCATAGTGATGTCTTTAAACAGTTTAATGAAAGAATATTTCCATATATATATATATATATATGTTCATATTATCAGTTCTGATGTCAAACTGTCCCCCCTAAACATTAAATACCAGATAACTACTCCTGAAAAGGAAAAAAAAAATCATTCAACTGAATTTTTTTTTTCAATTAGGCACTCAAAGGTTCAATAAAGTATGTTTCCCAAGGACTTTTAAATGAATGGGTTTGCCTGGTTATGTTCAAATGATTCCTACACATAGGAGCTGGATGATATTCAACATAAATATACTACCAGTTTGTTGCCTTCAGTTTAGAAAAATATTTTCCTTAAATAATTAGCTTGAAGGTGAGTGAGTGTTACCTGAATCCCTAAATCCATTTCTATTGCTAGAAATTATTTCTAGTGATTTTTCTTTTCATTTAATATATAATGTGAAAATATGATAACAGTTGTTTGTTTTGTTTTGATAATAGATTCATGCCTCAAACAGGTTATTAACTATATTGGAAGCCTTGACCAAAATATAACAAATACACATAGACCCAGACAGATAGACACACATTCCTAGCAATTCATTATCCTCTCAAAATGAGCTGCTTCATTCATTTTTTTAAAGTTAAAGTAATATATCCCATAGGTGGTTATCAGAGAGTCAAATAACACAGAAATATTTACAATGAAGAGTGATAAATTCCTGTCAAAATGTTCCTCTTTTCACCCTCAACTCACTTCCATTTCCTCTCCTCTTAGAATCAACTTTTTTCATCTTTTGTTTTTTAGTTCATTTGTTGATTACCTCCACATCTAAAATAATATCATTATACCAATTACTATTTTTTCAACTTCAGGTATTTCCTACTGGCTTCCTTATAAACAAGGTAAGGGATCCCTCTCCTACACCATTAATATTTTCTCCCTCTGATAGTATTGTTTTATCACTAATGTAATTTTTAACTCTTTAAATTCAAAAGACAAATGTAAAACTACATTTCTCATACCATTCAACATAGTCAGTATATCTTGGCTCACCATTTTGAAATATGAGAACTCCTATCAGGACAAGATGGAGGTTTATTATATTTTTTATACTCTATTCTAAGCCATGGATAGGATGATTCTGAAATTTCAAAATCAATATAGAATATTTACATTACTTTTGTTATGTTTTATAGAATTTATTCTGAAAAGACTTACTCCTTTAGATTCACAACAAAACTAAGTGGAAGGTATAGAGATTTCTGATATATCCCCTACCCTCACATATATAAAAGTCATCACCAAACACGAGGTAATCCAGACTTACTCCTATTATCTTCTAAGAGTTTTACAAATTTGCATTTTAATTAAATGTGACCCATTTTGAGTTTATTGTTTATAAATATTGTAAGGTCTGTGCCTAGATTAATTTTTTTGTCTGTGAATGTTTAGTTAAGTATTCATTATTTAAAAACCTTTCTCCACTGTATTGCCTTTGCTCTTAGATCAAAGATTAGTTGACTATACATATTAAGTGGATCCATATCTGGGCTCTCTATTCTGTCCCACTGTTGCCTTTTACTATTTTTCCACCAATCTTGATTACTATAGCTTTATCAGTTTTGAGTTGGGTAGTATCAGTCCCTTGACTTTGTCCTTCTTCAACAGTGTGGTAGCTATTCTGAGTCTTGTTGATGTCCACAAAATAACGTGGTAGAATTTTTATAAGGATTATATTGAATCTACAGAAGAAGTTGGGAAGAACTGGCATCTTGACAATATCAACTCTTCTTAACAATGAACATGGAATGAATATCTTTCTATTTACTTAGTTCTTTTTTGATTTAACTCTTCAGAGCTTTGTAGCTTTATTCATGTTAAGTCTTATATATATTTTGATAGATACATACCTGAGTGTTTCACTTAATGTGAAACAAATTCCACTTCTTCATTGCTGGTATATAGGAAAGTGACTGGCTTTTGTATATTAACCTTGTATCCTGCAACCTTCCTGTAGTTCCAGGAGTTTTTGTTTGTTTTTTGTTTTGTTTTGTTTTGTTTTTATTATTATTGATTCTTTGGAATTCTCTAAATAGGTGATCATGTCACCCTGGAAAGAAAGCAGTTTTAGTTCCTCCTTTCCAATCTGCATACTTCTTATTTCCTTTTTTTTATCTTATTGCATTAGTTAGGACTTCCAGTATGATGCTGAAAATGAGTGATGAGAGGGGACTTCTTTGCATTTTTCCTATTGGCAAAGTTTCTAGACTCTGATGATTAACTATGATATTTCCGATAGTATTTTTGTAGATATGCTTTATCAAGTTAAGGAAACCCCCTCTATTCCTTGTTTACTGAGAGTTTTTATCATGAATGAGTACTGAATTTTGTCAAATGCTTATTCTGCATCTGTTAGCATGGCCATTTGATTTTCCTTCTTTAGTTTATTAATGTGATAGATTCCATTATTGATTTTGAAAGGCTGAATCAGCCTAGAATACTTGTAATAAATCCCTTGGTTGTGCTGTATAATTCTTTTTATATATTTATACATTGCTGGATTTGCTTTGATAATACTTGTTGAGGATTTTTATATCTATGTTCATGAGAAATATTGGTCTGTCATTTTTTGTTTCATGTAATGTCTTTGGTTGATTTTGGTATTAGAGTAATACTGTTCTCACAGAATGAGTCAGGAAATACTCATTTTCTGAAAAAGATTATAGGGAATTGATATAATTTATTTCTTAAATATTTAGTAGAATTTACCAGTGACTCCACCTTTCTATTTTGGAAGGCTTGGTATGCTGTCTATAAGTTATTTATCAATTTATTTTTTTTAAGATTTTATTTATTTATTTATTTATCAGAGACAGAGAGAGTGTACACGAGCAGGGGAAGCGGCAGACAGAGGAAAAAGCAGGCTCCCCATTGTGCAAGGGGCCTGATGCAGGACTCAATCCCAGGACCCTGGGATCATTACCCAAGCTGAAGGCAGTCGCTTAACTGACTGAACCACCCAAGCATCCCATATTTATCAATTTCTTTAATAAACATAGGGCTATCCAGATTATATATTCTTTCTTCTGTGAGTTTTGGTAAATTGTACCTTAAAAGGAATTAGTCCATTTTCATTTGGGTTTTCAAATTTGTGGGCATAGAGCTATTCACAGTATTCCTTTATTATCCTTGAAATGTCCATGGGATCAGCAGTGATACCCTTTCTTTCATTTTCATTTTAGCAATTTATGTTCTCACTCTTTTTTTCTTAGTTAGCTGGCCAGTAATTTATCAATTTTATGAATCTTTTCAAGAAACCAGCCTTAGGTTTTATTGATTTTCTTTTGAATTCCTATTTTCAGGAATCAATTTCATTGATTTCTGCTGTAGTTACTATTTCTTTTCTTCCAGTTACATGGGATTTAATATGTTCTTCTTTTTCTAGTTTCCTAAAGTACAAAGTTTGATGATTCATCTTATATCTTTCTTCTTTTCTACTATATGCATTCAATTTTATACATTTCTCTCTAAGCACTGCTTTTGCTGCATCTCACGAATTTTGGTAACTTGTACTTTCAATTCCATTTAGTTCAAAATATTTTTCTAAATTTCTCTTGCAATTTATTCTTTGATCTATGTGTTATCTAGTAGTGTGTTATTTAACCTCCAAGTATGATAGAACTTTCCAGATATCCCTCTGAACTTGATTTCTAAATTAATTCCACTGTGGTCCAAGAGCATTGTTATGATTTCTATTCTATTAAATTTCTTAAGTTGTGTTTATGATCCAGAATGTGGTCTAACCTGGTGAATGTTCCATGTGAGTTTGAGAAGAATGTGTATTATGCTGTTGTTGGATGAAATAGTCTACAGATGTCTATTACGTCCAGTTGACTGATGGTGTCATTGAATTCAATTATGTCCCTACTGCTTTTCTGCTTGCTGGATCTGTGCATATCTGTCAGAAGATGTGTTAAAGTATTCAACTATAAGACTGGATTCAGCTTTGTAACCTTGAAGTTCTACCAGTTTTTGCCCCATATATTTTGACACTCTGTTGTTACACAGATTTAGATTAAGGTCCATTATGTCTTCTGGCCTAGGCTAACTTCTTAACTCACATGAATGATTACAACAATGGAAAAACCAGAGACTCTCCAACTTAAGGTGATGGAGGAAAGAATTTGTGACTGGAAAATTTAAGAAAGGAACCTTGAAAGAAAGAAAACAACATGATAGAAATCCAAAATTTCAGTAAAAATCCAGTCCAAATCCTCAGACTAACAACTAAACTATATACATGTAAAGGTGACACAAGTGAACTAATGAAAATGAAGACATGCCCAGAATAGAGCCTAATGTTAAAAAGAGAGTGATACCACATGAGGTTTGTGAATTTCTTTTAAATCTTTTTTAAAAACCGAATGCATTCCCCAATCCATTCTTATCTCAAGCAGCAGAACATTGAATCCTTATTGACTTGAGACATCAGGATACAGAAAAGCCTGTGTCTTATAGAACAGCTAAAAATTCCCAGAATCTAAAAATAAAATCTGCCCAAACCCTTAGCTGATTATCAAACCAAACAAACACAGCAAAGACCCACTGGACTAAGATAAAATAGTAACAGCTGGATTCTGCCAATACTAAGCAGAAATAGCTGCTGTACACTGTGGGAGAACAGAGATTGCAGTTTAAGAACAAGCTGACTAACTAGATCAAAAACAATAACAACAAGTTTTCAGAATACAACCAAAATCCAGGTTTAACACAATCTATCACCTAAAAGAACAAGTTTTTATGGATGAAAAGAAACAAGAAAACAGGACACATACTCAGAGAAATATACATCAGTTAATAAAAATTGACTGGAAGCAGTTAAATCTCACACACTAAGACTTCAAAGTAACTACTTAACTACTGAAAATAATGTCAAAGAATTAAAGGGAAATATTTCCAAATAATTAAAGGACAAAATAGTCTTACTGTGAATAGTAAGGAAATATTAACAGATAAGCTGTAACTGCACAAAATGGAAATTCTAAAATTGAAAAGTAATACTGAAATTAAAAATTCATTGCATGTCATAAGCAGAAGACTGGAAATGGTGGAATAAAACACCAGTGAATTTAAAAATAAACTGATATAGGTTACTCAGTCTGAAATACAGAGAGAAATAAGACTGAAGAAAAATTTAACAAAGCCTTATAGATATGTGTGGGACAATGTCAAGCAGTTCAACATATATGTACATTTAGTCACAGAAGGAATAAGAAGAGAAAAAGAGCAGAAAAATATTTGAACTAATAATGGTCCAAAACTTTCAAAAGTAGACTGAAATTATTTACTTACAGATACAAGAAACACAAAGAAACACATATGCTAAAAGGAGTGTTCATATAAGGTTAAAAATTATGGTAATTTAATATTGGGTTTATAACGTGAAAAGATACAATATGTGTCAATAGTAGCTCTGAGTATGGTAAGTGGAAATACATTGTGGTGAGTTTCCCATATTGTACCTGGATTAGAATATTAACTCAAAATAGACTGTAATTAATAAAATAAAGAAGTGTACTGCAATATCCAAAGCAACCACTAAAAATAATGCAATGGTATACAGCTAAAAAGTCAATGGAGATATTAAAATAAAGTACAAAATTATTATTATTTTACTGACCCATAAGAAGCAGAAAAGGAAGAACAAAAGAGCCAAAAAATGGGTGAGGCAAATAGAAAATAAATAACAATGACAGACCAAAATATAATCAAGTAACGATAAATGTAAATGGGCTAAAATCTGTAATAAAAGACAGCAAGTGTCACACTGGATAAAAAGCAAGTTACAGCCATATGCCATGTAGAGAATATTATAAATATAAAAGGAAAAATAAGTTTAAAATAAAAAGATGGAATAAGATTAAGACACAACCAGTAACCTTAAGAAAGCTCAAGTGTTATATAAGGGGGGAAAAGACTTCAAAACCAGTATTACTACATAGAGATTCAGAGTCCTGGGATATGCCTGCATCAGGCTCTGCACTCAGTGGAGAGTCTGCTTCTCCCTCTCCTTCTGCCCCTCCTCCCACTTGTGTGCTCTCTCTCTCTCTCAAATAAATAAATGAAATCTTTAATATATATACATATATATATATATATATATAATTATTATTAGAATCTAGAACCTATTATATACTCTAGGACACTTGAAACTTCCAAAGAAGATAGTAGAAACATTTTTTTAGAGTCCATCTGCTTCTTAATAAAGTAATAAAGTAGGAAAACAATTAGCTCAGACATGATTCAGAAAATTAAAACGTAGCAATTTCATGCATACATACAAAGGTAAGTCCATGAAGTTTTCTGCTGAGTCCAACACATCAGTTTTATAAAAGTTAGTTTGACAGTATAGAATTTACTCTTAGGAAAATACTTTTATCTTAGACCTTGAAATGAAGAAAAATTCACCATGGATGAAGAACAGACTCCACTAAAAGGTGAGAACAACATTGATTGAGCATGCTATATGGCAAGCAATCTGTTATGTTATTTCACTACCTGTATAGCAATTTTTAAAATATTGTAATTTTACTGCTTTGGAGAGGAAAGGAATTGAGAGTCTTATAGAATATATTTAAGTTTTGATATTAATTTATTTTAAGATGTACTACTTTGGCTAAATGAAGTAGATATAAACTGAGTAGAAATTTACTTACTAGTACAATAATATCTACCAGTCAAATGTTTTAATTAGGAATATTAAACTTAATCTTTAGAAATGAAACATTGAGCCAATAATAATAGACCTTTGCTTCACTGAGGGAGACTTAGAGGAAAAAATAATCCAGTAAAAGATACCACTTCTGACATAGTAAGTTTTAGAAATATAACACTGTTTTTGTTTTGTTTTTGGGGGGTTTTTTGTTTGTTTTGTTTTTCTTTCTTTTTTCTTTTGTTTTGTTTTGTTTTTGGGTTTTTTTGAGAGACAGCACAACCTGAGGTGGGGAGGTGGAGAAGGAGAGAGAGAGAATCTTAAGCTGGCTCCATGACCAGTGCAGAGCCTGAGTCAGGGCTCAATCTCACAACCCTGAGATAATGACCTGAGCTAAAACCAAGAGTTGGTCACTTAAGCAACTGAGCCACCCAAGCACCCCAGAAAGATTACACTATTTTTGATGGTAAAAGAAAGGAGGTAAGGAATAGCATAAAAGTCTTGTCAGAAATGGAGACTAATGTTATTGGCATATACTTCCCATTTAGACAAAACTCTGAAACCACCCAAACTAGTCAGTATTTCTTAGATAATATCTTTGGTAGGGAGGAACTGAAGTTAGTATTGTTTTCATCTCAAGAGGAGTTGAAACCATACCAGCCACAGTAATCTGGAAGAAGACATTCAGGCCACAAACTACCTTGTTTTTGGTGAAGGATAAGAGAATATGGGCAAGCAGGTGGTTAGTCCCAACTCTTGCTCTGTCTAAAACACTAATAAATATATCCCTTTCCTTTCTTTTTTTTATCTAGACACACATAAATGAGATAAGGTAGGCTAAAATAAGATCTTCTCAGAAACCTTAAAATTTACATCTAATGATTAAGGACTCCTTACAGTCACAACTTCTTGAACATTACTCAAAACCATTCCTAAATTAACTTGCCAAGGTAATTCTCTAGGTAAAGAGCAAGACCAGGAGGGTATTGAACCCATGGTGGCTTAACTCCAAAGTTTGTGCTCTAACATTCCCTGATGAACCTCAATAGAACAGAAAAATTATAATGACATTATTCAGATAAGCAGCAAATGTCTTACTTTCCCCTGAGTATTTCATGAAATGCTCCTTTTCATGTTCACTTGATCTTACATTCTGCAGTGTTATATACATCTTCTTTTAAAATATGTATCATGCACTCAAATTATTAATTACAGTTAAATTCTCCAAGAGCACTTCCTCTGCATCTATGGCTCCTTTTAAACTCACTGTAAGTTTTAAGCAGAGGAAAGGGCAGAGAGGAATTTCCCTATGGGACTGAACTGAAACGTCAAGACACATGCATGGACAAAGACATAGAAAAGCTAGAATCAAGATAACAAGATGATAAATATCTTTATTTTCTGATAAGTATCTTTTCTAACAACCTCAAAGTACTAAAACTTCTATACATTAGATGTTACGTTAGAGAAGAATGGCAACTCCTTTAAAATTAATCACTCATAACTTTATGAAAAATGAAATACTGTAGATATGCATCATAAAGTTATGTATTCAAGTATTATATGCGGAATGCTTATTGCAAAGAAAATGGAAAACAAAGGAAATATAAAGCAGAACAAAAGTCACTAGAAAAGGCATGGCATTATTAAAAATATCTAATGATATTTTATTCTCCTAGATTCTGGGATAATGGAATTTCATAGTAAATCTTTATCGATATCTAGTACACTTAATACAAATTTTAAATTTAAATCCTGGATTTGTGCCGATGGGACTGATGAGTCTCATTGCCATTCAGCACCACTCTCATCTTGGCTACAAAAACATAGTATTATTAAAGGCAAGATGCAAAAGTCATATTCAAGAAAATTGATTTACTCTATTGAGCAACATTGACTTTGGATAAATGAAAAATGCATAAACCTTGAGATCTCTGAATGTGAATTTTTTTTTTCTAATTGCTTATTTTGCCTTTTATATAGAATTAAATATTCAGAATCAATCACAGACACTTAATTGACTGCTAAAAGTTTCACGGTGCTATTTCCCTTACAGAACTTAAGGGAAGTGGAAGTGGAGATTACTCATCAGAGATTACCCTGGAAGGTAGGAGAAGCTTCCCTCCATCTGCCCTAAGAGAAGAAAAGTTCATCATACTGCCATTCTACACTACAATGAACATGATGTTAGTTAAAAAACATAATAATATTGTTTTCCTATTGTATTTTAAAGCTGATAAATCTGGTAAACATCTAACATTTGTTGACTTCTTATTATGAACCAGAACCAGTACATAGTCTGAGGAATCAGATAAGCAAAGAGGATCCCTGCCTTATAAGAGAAAGCAATCTAGTAGGAGACAGATACTGTAATAATGATAATAATAACGGTGTTAATATTACATGCTTAAGATGTGTAATGCATTATGCCAAAGTAGTTTTTTGGTTTTGGGGTTATTTTATTTTTTTTTTTAGAGAGAGAGAAAGAGCATGAGTAGGTAGAGAGGGGCAGGGGGAGAGGTAGAGAGAGAATCTTACGCAGGCTCCATGCTCAAAGCGAAGGCTGACATGGGGTTTGATCTCAAGACCTTGAGATCATGACGTGGGTCAAAATCAAGAGTCAGAGGCTTAACTGACTTGAGACACCCAGGTACCCCTAGGCCAACTTACTTTACATGTATTAACTCACTGAATCCTCTATGCAATAAGTACTATTATTATTATAAATATCCCCACTCTACAGATGAAGAATGGGAAGCTTATAGAGAGGTTAAGTTTATCCAGATAGTAAAGGGCAGATTGTAAAATCAAACCCAGACCCATCGGAGGCCAAGACTATCAGCCATGCTTTTTGCCCAGCCAACCAGAGAAATGTTAAGAGTCCTATGTAAGCCTAGATCAGGGGAGCTTATCCCAACTGGGATTCAGGAACGGTTTCCTGAAGATGGTGTCCAAACTGAATTAAGCCAGGTGAAGGAAGAACAAAGATTTTTCACAAGTAAAGAAAGAAAGAGCAAGAGGGTAGAAGTGTGACATAATCCCAGTAGTCTCTCCTTACTACATCATGAATGAGGAGTTTACTAGTGAGCAATGGGGTAGGTCAGGGCATGTTTGTGTCCTGTGCTAAACAGCTTGACCTATGGTCTGAAAGCCTTCACAAGATTTCCAGTTTAAAACAGATTCAGATTTGCATTAAGAAAGATCAACTTGGTAGCCATGTGAGTAGTGATGGGAAGTGAGTGAAACTTTAAAGATGAGGGATAATCAGTACAGAGTTAGGATAGCAATAAAAGACGATATGTTAACTTTCATGTTTATAGTTGCACACATGGAAAACACTAAGAATGCATTAAATTATTACACATTTCCCTTAAATAGCTCAACCCTTAATAAATAGTTCATTAATTTAAACACAGAACATTTGCTGCTTCTGAGTGGATATTAACCTAAGTCCAATGTAAGAATTTGGTATTCTTTCAAATGAACAGAAAATATGAGATTTTCTTCCATTACTTTTTAAGACTGTGGAGAAAAGCAAAAGTCTAGAAACCCAATGCCTACTCAGTTATCTCAGTGTTAGTCCCTGCCTCCTTAGCAAGAAACAAAGCTCATAAGTTTATAAGCACAGGGATTCTGGATAAATGACAAAGCACATTAAAATACTTAGAAACTTAAATTTCTAAATAAATACTAATATTTTACACAGTTTTTAGTATTTAGTAAACACTAAATATTTAAATTCACCACCTCTTCTTTGATCCACCAAGTTACACAAAGATTAGTGGAAAAAGTGGATGGAAAACTTGTTCAATCAATGTGAGAACCCTGTAAGAGGTGGTCTTCAAATTATAACACAAAAATACTGTACCTAGAAAGCGTGCTTTTATGATGAATTTCTAAACCTGCTGAGACAATAAGGCATGTACAGTTAAAGAGTCTATTAAAGTTAATGAAACTTGTAAAAGAAGCTAAGTTTTTGCACATATAATTGTTGTTTTCTTTCAACCTATGACAACAATATTATTAGCTACCTAAAAATGCAAAATATCAACAGTGAATTCTAATTATTTCATTTTTGAGGAGGGATGGGCAATGGGAAAGGGAGAGAGAGAATCTTCAGCAGGCTCCACACCTAGAGTGGAGCACAACACATGGCTCAATCTCACCACCCTAAAATCATGACCTCAGCTGAAATCAAGAGTCAGACAATGTCTGAGCCAACTGAGTCACCAACTGAGTCACCCAAGCACCCCTAATTATTTCATTTTGAAATCACCAGCTCAGCTTGGTTAATATAGGATATCTCTTTTTTGGACTTTTTTATATTAGCAAAAAATTAAATTATTATAAATTATGGAATTTAGAAAATATAATTAATTTAAAAGGGAATACAAACAAAGTATGGGCTACTTTACTTAAGCTCAAATTCCTTTTAATATAAAAATGAATTAGCTCCATGGAGCCCAACACATGGCTTGAACTCACCACTCTTAGATCAAGACCTAAGCTGAGCTCAAGAGTTGGATGTTAAACTGAGCCACCCAGGTACCCCTATATAAATAGATGATTTTTAAACGTACACATATAATGTATATATTGAATTATTTCTAATATTTTTAAATGTACACATATATATGTATATATTGAATTATTTCTAATATTTATATATATACATTTTGTATATATATAATATATAAATATATATATAAAATGTATATATATATATAATGTGTGTGTGTGTGTGTGTGTGTATATATATATATATATATATATATATATATATATATAATCTGTCAGGAACTTGGCTGGGCCCGGACAGAAAGAGTTGAGCTGTCAGGTGGAGGAGGAGCCTATTAAAGCAACAAATCATACGTGAGTGAAGTCTTTAATCACTGCAATGAGTAAACAAGAGTCTAACACTAAATCCCAAAAAAACACTGATCACCCTGTCCCATTTTTCCCCACAGATCAGTCACACTGTTCAAGGATCAAGTGGATCAGCATAGGTGTGAAGGTCACCTCACTACTGAGGGAGCCCCAAATAAAAAGCAAAGGTCATTTTATGGGCTGGAAACAGGGTTGGAGGAAGGGTTAGGAGTGGGAAAGTACTGGGTACTGAGTCAGAATGGGGAAAGATGTGTTTAAGTTTCCTCTATTCCCCCTTAAGGAAACCTCAGGAGGTGCTTGACAAGGATCGCCTCCCCAAGGTCTCAGATAAAAAGACCTATGAATAAGGCACCTGTTCTAGCAATGAAATTATGTGAAAGACCATGACCAGCCAGCAAGGCCTGAGGCTTTCACTACAACTCCCTTCAGAGATTGCAATGATTCTGCACCAAATGTGATGTCTGGAAGGCAGTTTTCCTCTGAGACCTGTGAGGTAAAGACTTTACAATTGCCTATGGTCAGGCTTAAAAATGACACATATCTTTCTACTAAAATTCGGTGTGGAAAACAGCCACATCAAATAAAACATCTGCTTTCAAAAGTAAGGAAAGAAAGAGCAAGAGGGTAGAAGTGTGACATAATCCCAGTAGTCTCTCCTTACTACATCATGAATGAGGAGTTTACTAGTGAGCAATGGGGTAGGTCAGGGCGTGTTTGTGTCCTGTGCTAAACAGCTTGACCTATGGTCTAACAAAATAGGTCATTTCTACAACTTGATTTTAGAAACATCAGTATATTGGTAACCCATGGACATATGGCATATAAGAAAAAAACCTGTCTAGCTGAGGAGCTGATCTCTTTTATTCTGAAACTAGGATGTTATCTTCTTGTATACAGAAATTACCTCTTCCATGCTCCATTTACAATATTCTCACTACCCAAATTCAGGCACAGAATAAATAATCATCATTAAAGAGAGGGATGCCTGCTGGGGCTCAGTCAGTGGAGCATGGATGGGGCTCTTGATTTCGGGGTTGTGGGTTCAAGCTCCACGTTAGATGTAGATATTACTTAAAAATAAAAACTTAGAAGGGGCGCCTGGGTGGCACAGCGGTTAAGCCTCTGCCTTCGGCTCAGAGCGTGATCCCGGCGTTATGGGATCGAGCCCCACATCAGGCTCCTCCGCCATGAGCCTGCTTCTTCCTCTCACACTCCCCCTGCTTGTGTTCCCTCTCTCGCTGGCTGTCTCTATCTCTGTCGAATAAATAAAAAAAAATAATAATAATAAAATAAAAAAAATAAAAAAAATAAAAACTTAAAAAAAGAAAGGAAAGAGAGGGGAGGGGTGGGGGGATAGGGTAACTGGGTGATGGACATTAAGGAAGGCACATGATGTAATGCACGCTGGTTATTATATAAGACTAATGAATTAGTGAACTTAATCTCTGAAACTAAAAATACACTGCATGCTAATTAATTGAATTTAAATTTAAAAAATCAAAACAAAAAAAAAAAACAAAAAAGAAAAGGTAGGATTAACAGGAAGGAAAAGCTAAGTATTTTTACTTGTACACCTCTGTGCCATTTGAGATGTTAAAATGAGCATGTATCATTTCATTTTAAAAAATATATTAAAAAAAGGAAAAAAAAAGGAAAGAGACTTAGTGGGATATCAGTGAACATCCACTTATTAGAATTAGATACCCCTCTCTTGCCCTCTTCTCTCACTTTGGATATATTAATTACACAAATAAATGCAACCATCAAATCCCAAAAGTTGCCATTTATAAAAAAGCAAGAATCATATCAAATAAACATTTTTTTTTTAAATACATGCCTCATAGAGAGTACTGTGCAAAGACTGCATAGAAGTTGGTGGATGGAAATAAATTTCAAAGTCCAAAATTCAGGAACTAAAGATTTGGAGTAAATCTGCATCAGAAAAAAACAAGCAGATAGACATTTGCAACTACTGAAGGGTGAAAGCTACGGGCCCTTCAATTCAGTGACAGAAGCAAAAGGGAAATCAGCGTGAGTGATTAAATATATGAGTAAAAAATAATTTTACATTTATGTATATATGTAAATTTATATATATGTTAAATTATTTTTTACTCATATATTTATATGTACAACAGGAATAAAGGTATTCAGAGAAATTCAAGTAGTTAGGTCAGGAAGATAGGAAGAAACAAATGTCCCTATGACATACTATGACAGAAGATGCTTATTTCAAGTCATAACTTGTTCAGAGGTAGTACTTTATACCCTGCCTTCTAAAAGTCACACCATTCCCAGGAAATGCACATTCAATTTTTTTCTGTTACAACCATTCGAGAAATTCTTCCATATATATGTGTTAAATAACTACAAACCAAAATCTAAATGTCACCTATAACTGTGCCAAAAAAGAAAAAAAAATACTAAGTCAGCAGAGAGCTCCCATTAATTAGCACCAAGCACATAGTACAGCCAATTAATTTAGAAAAGTTGTTCATTAAAAATGCTAAAAATAAAAATACCCTGGAAAAGTTATATAAGGTTTGTATAATAACTTTTACTTTTTCCACAGTTCTAACACAAAGCTTTATTACAGTTAACTGTTTAAAAATTGTGAAAGCAATGGTGATGAAAACCTAATGTTTATTTCTCCCTTACTAAATACCAGAAACTGTGCAAGGTGTCACCTTATTTAAGAGTATTTACTTGAAAACTATGAGGAGACTACATTTCTCACCCCACTGAAACTGAGAGAAGATACTGTGTGGATCATGATTCAAGAGGAACTTGAGGTCATAACTGCTATAGACAATTTTCTTTGGTGATAAATGATTATACTTATAATCAGTTTAAATCACAGCTTATTCTCTTTCCTGTGTTTAACTGTTTACTCCCTGTGGTTTTAGCAAGATGATGAAAGACTAAGTAATTTAATTATTCTCAATTCATGACCAGTTAGTTCAATCTCAACTAATTTATTGTTTACATATTCCCGACTATTTTACATTTGGCTGCTAAGAAATTATAGTTCAAATGCATCCAAAATAAGAGTAGGGATTTAGTGAATAAGGAATGAACAGTTTGCCATATTGGGGGCATATGTAAATACAGAATTTTTTTACCCATCATTTCACTGATGCAGATCCCAAAACTTGTTTGTTAAGGTAAAAGACACTTACCCTGAGCCATTTGAATTTAATTTTTCACTTGTGTATGTTTCAACTGTAGTTTGCAAACCAGATTCATTGTCCCTTACTCTCTCACTTTCTTTGCTATAACTTTATGTTTTCTTGTTGTTATTTGCCCTTTGGAAGGAATAGACTTTACCTGATGATGAGAAAAGTAAATCAGAAACTGTAACTTACTAAACTTACTTTCAACTGAGTCACTTATATGGTGTGCACATTAAAAGTTACTTGATTTCTTTTTTATCTATTTATTTGAATATGGATAGCAATGCTTACAATAATGTTGGGAAACATAACTTTCCTTTGTAATTTTACCAAGGATTTTTTTTCCAAATAAATTCCACCAAAACTGTTTATCAAGCAAGAAGGAAAAAATATATTTCTTGAACCCACATAATAAAAGAAAATGGCTTCCAAGATAGGCAACATGTAAGAACCAAAATTAACTATATGATTCTTATTACTCAAGAGATAGGTCATTTCTATCTCCCAGTTTCCATATTATAACATCAGAGGTCTATTTTATACCAAAAGTTCATAATGCAAACTTCCTTCCCTCAATTAAGAAGATCAAAAAAGTATAAGGACGTGTCTCATTACATCCACTTAAAGCTAAAGCTTAGAAGAACCCTTTGTCATCAGTTGCCTAAAATGACTTGTCAGTACAAAGAAGGTTCTGAGAATTAATTCAAAGTTCACTGAATGCAGTGCTTTTTAATTTCAAAGTAATTTCAATAGTAATTTCAGGTGGTGCCTTCTATTTCTTTTTGTTTTCTTTTGTCTTTTGTTCTTTGGGGGGGGGTGCTTCTGTTTGTTTTTAGAAATTAGTTGATAAACCTCTTTGATTGTGGTAGGCTACTGCTCCATCAGTACCTCCATTATGGCCCAAGCAAGCACAGCTTGAAAGAGGGTAAAACAAAGGGAAAGCTAAAAGGCTTTGTGGAATTAACAGGAGAAATTTTGAATTTCTAGAAATGACCCAAGAGGGAGGATATAGAGAACCAAGCAGAGCAAAAACAAGTCCCTGCAAAAATGGTAAGATGAGAGGAGTATTCAAAGGGATATGATAAAAGAAATACTCTCTGTTGGGTAAAGAAAATTGCTAATAACAGTGGATAAAGATTGATTTTAAAACTGTTTTCTAGCTCTCTTTTATCCCCAAAACTTCAATAAAAGTCTGCAAGATGTGACACCCGTGGGGAATATGCTGTGGAAGGTAAGAGTGCATTGGATACAATTATCCATTAGTGCAGAGGTACTAACAACCTTTTGTTCTAGACAACTTTTCAAGGGTATTTGTACAATGCACAGCCTTGAAATTTGAACTAATATCTCCCTGAATAGGATAGAGCTGCTTTATTTGCTGTCTAATGTAATAAAAATAGTGTCACCCTCTGGAACAAATGTTGTGCATGTTTTCTTAGAACCCACTGTATAAGACTGGTATTTCCTAAACTCAGGGTTCCACCTTTTTTTTTTTTTAATGTTTTTTTATTATATTATGTTAGTCACCATACAGTACATCCCTGGTTTCTGATGTAAAGTTCGATGATTCATTAGTTGCGTACAATACCCAGTGCACCATGCAATACGTGCCCTCCTTACTACCCATCACCAGCCTATCCCATTCCCCTTCCCCCCTCCCCTCTGAAGCCCTCAGTTTGTTTCTCAGAGTCCATAGTCTCTCATGCTTCATTTCCCCTTCTGATTACCTCCCCTTTCTTTATCCCTTTCTTCCCCTACCGATCTTCCTAGTTCTTATGTTCCATAGATGAGAGAAATCATATGATAATTGTCTTTCTCTGCTTGACTTATTTCATCTAATGCACCCTATCATCATGTCACCATGAGGGTAACTGGGGCTTAGGGAACTGACATAAGAAAATGGTGATACTCTGGTCATTGATATTACTGTGAGTAATAAACTAGCATGTGTCTCTGATCCAGGAGTCTTAAATATTCTACCAGCACCCATGAAACTGTGGCAAACTGACTTCTTAGCTTGCAAGCAGAGTAAAATCTAAGACTCTCCACGATCCTTACAAAAGACTGATGTGCAGCATGAGATGAAGTTGACCAATGAAAAATGAGAGCAAGTGGTAAGTGCTCAGAAAAACAGCTAAGACAAGAGAGTAAACATTGGCTGATATACATCAAATGTAACCCCATGTTACCCCAAAACAAAAGATATTAGGGAAAACGCCAAAGAACGTCTCCATGTAAAGTGTATGAACGCAAATACACTGCATTTGGATATTTTTTAAACGACTGGCCTGAATAAATCAGAGGACTAAGAGATACTGGAAAAACTAATTTTATATCTTTTAACTCAACCTGATGGTTTATTTTTTCTAAAAGCAATGACTGTTTCAAGATCCACACGGCTGTAAAAGTACTATGGCAGAAAACCTTTTTTGTGGCAGTGTATACTGCTTTAAACAAACTATAGTCATATACTGTTTAGATGAAGATAATCTTTCTGAATATTGATACACATATTCCATTTGCCATATTCTATTGTTTAAGAGACTATTATTCTCCAAAATAAACTTTGGGACATCATTGTAGATGACACGTTAGTGAATACTAAGAACAATTACAGTATTATAATAACATCATTTTCTTCTAATTTTAGAAGTTTGGAATTTGTGATGAATTTAAATAGGGAGTGAATTAAAACTTACTTTTGCCATTTCAGTCATAAAGAGTAACTAAGAAATTAGCAAAGAAATAGGAAATAACAAATTTCCTTCTTTACAAAAAAAGTACCAAACATTAAGGGGATATTATGGGTGTTGAAAATTCAAAATTGCACCTGCAGTGGAAACTGAAGGCTGATTATATAGGTTGGTGGTTAAATATATCCCTTCATGAATTATTTCTATTTAGTAATAAATACAGGTATTTTATTAAGTGAATCTAAGTAATTGCATGCCTTTAAAATGAACAAACTGCCTTTTCTTAATTTTTTTTTTTTTTGCAATTCAGTATATTCATTCATCCAGACCATAGTTCTACCAGATTTGAGGCATTTTTATTTTTAGTGAAATGATCAATGTCAATTCTCACCTCCTGCCTTTCAAATGAACTCCCAGGTAATAGAAGAGCTAAAAGTCAAGAAAACAGCAGACTACCAACTATTTAGCTCTCTGAGATTTCATTTCTGGTTTAGTCAATCAAAAAATTCACCCATTAATATCCTCCTCTGATACCCAATGAGTCTCAGTACAACAGCTTCTCTGTATGTATGTATGCTCAGGGCATCTACTTACCATACATAACTTCAGGTGATGGAAACAGAGGGGTTGTCCCTGAGAAGTGTTCAGTCACCTTCTCTGAACACAATCCTTTTTTCGTGAATGTGAATAAAACAGAATTAGTGTTACTAAAAAGCTCTTTTTTGGGGCCGCCGAGGTGGCTCAGTCAGTTAAACGTTAGACTCTTGATTTTGGCTCAGGTCATGATCTCAGGGTTGTGGGATCAAGCCCTATGTCAGGCTCTGTGCTGGTCATGGAGCTTGCTTAATTCTCTCCCTCCCTCTCCCTTGCCCCTACCTTGCACTCACTTA
Organism: Ursus maritimus; assembly: GCF_017311325.1. Classification (NCBI taxonomy): domain Eukaryota; kingdom Metazoa; phylum Chordata; class Mammalia; order Carnivora; family Ursidae; genus Ursus; species Ursus maritimus. The sequence goes on from NW_024425563.1 coordinate 30,780,374, forward strand.
CTCTCTCAAAAAATAAAAATAAAAAAATTTAAAAATTAAAAAAAAGAAGTTCCTTTTTATTCTTTTCAGGAAATCAAAGGGGTAAATGGTTCATGGACTTGTGGTCTTCTAATGATTTTTCTTAGGAACTATCAGAATGAAAGAGGTGATCACCCAATCCTTGAAGCCCAAAGCAAAATTATTCCTAATCATTAGTGTCATCTAGCCAGTGTTTCCCATGTCCCTCCCATCATGTCACATATATAACCATATTTATAATGTACACTGGGATAACTAGACAAGTCTGTTGGCAGCCCAAGAGTGTATACTCAATCACACAATGGGTGGGAAGCTCTGAGGAGGCCATTCTATTCAAAGTATTAGGAAACACACTGCTTTTTATAGACACAATTACTAGATAATTCCTTAAATCTCTCAGAGAAAATAAAAGTGTGCACTATTCCTTCTTCAAATTTCAGCATTCACTTAATGAATGGCATTCATTACCTGGAAAACCATAAACTGTATGCCAAAAAAAAAAAAAATGAATACCTTTCTATATGTTCTTTACCTTACTATGCATTTTCTCCATTCTTTTAGCTTGCTTTCTCCTACCACACTAAATAAATATTGGTCGTACACATAAGCACAAGCACTATGAAAGTTAATCATATATTATACATTAATGTATAAGATATTTTTTTAAATGCAGGGTAAACTGGCAAATCCATTGCAGTATTACAAATTTTGCATAGTAGTAATAAAAACTCTAAATCAATCTCACATTAAAATCATGAATCCTGATGAATATAGGCATGACCTCAAAAGGGTTATAAAATGCTATTCCAAACCAATAGCCAGGTAGTTTAATTCATTCTGTTCTTATTATAAGCTTAGTTCTGAACTTCTTTATATTTTCTTCAGACAACAGAAGAAACAGAAAAAACTTCCTTCAACCAGTGTGGGATTCCACAGAAGCTGGCAAATATGCAACTCACCAAATTTACTTGTTTCTTCTAATTATAAATCTAACATACATATATAATTATAATATGCAAATATCATTATATATGTATATATATAGAGAGAGAACTGTAATTATATATTCTCATTTTCTCTTCATGACAGCTTTTTAAGAAGCAGTGAAAGGAAGGAAGAGGTGAAACTGTGGTTGAGGGAGAGAAATGGAGAGGGACGTGCAGGTATTGAGGGACATAACAACAAAACTAGAATGAACCCTATGAAATTGTTGATATTCTAAAATATTCATAAGATAGTATTGATATTTATAAACATGCTATTTAGTTATATAAAGTTCTAAATATTTTTACAATGATCTATTCTCTAATAGATCAATTCTACTTAGTATAAAATAATGCTTTGTTTTAGATAAATATATATGAGGAATATATTAATAAAGAATAAAAAATGTATTTAATATATTCAACAAAGATGATACTGGTAAGAATTCCCTATACCAAAAATATGCTCCTCTCCCCTTCAATCTCCCTCTTTATTTATCCCTAGGTCTCCAGCTACTGCCACATGGCTGGAAAAAAACACATTAAATATTAGTTTAAAAGATTTTATGAAGTCAAAAGAAAACTGGCCAACCGAAACGAATATATTCATAAGCAACAAGTAAACCGGTCATTGGATAAATTGGCTTTTGCTTAAGTAACTTCGAGCCCAGTTCTGTTTAAGACTGGATCTTCTAAAGGAATAATGGCCAAATTTCCTTTGGAAAGGTATGGAACTCAGCCATGCTCAGTCTACACAGAAAACAGTACTCTGTCTATTCTCCATTACAGTGTCTTAAATATAATTTTCCTTGGTGTCAGGTTAATTTTTCTATGTTCTCTTCTGGCATTTTTCACTTAACACCAATGCTGCCAAAACAAGCAGGGAAACTATGTAACTCTGTATCAGGTTAACAGAGCCCACCCAATAGGCATACAGATCCTTGTTTAGAGATTTAAAATTTGTTTTGTTTTTATAACAAACGTTCCTCATAATTCATTTTCTAGTCCCAGTTTGCTGAATATTTGTTCCTTAGAAGAGCACTTAGTTATTCAGCAGAAATTCTGCATTTCTGCTGAATCTTCATTGCACAAAAATTATAGTCATTTGCACATTTAGATATATCCATCTTCATTCCCTCATCTCTGACATTTCATAATAGATATGCTATACCCTACAGCCTAAAAGAATTTCTCATAGGATGTCATAAAGCCAGCTGCTTATAAGCTTAAATATACTATATTAATAAAAACCTATTACTTTGATTCTCCAACTAATTTTCATTTGCATAATTATAGTTTCCCCAAGGTTTTAAGTGTCACATATGAAAACCAAAGTGCTTAAAGGTATAATAATAGTTCAATATCCATAAAAAAATTAAATTCCAAAATGCATATGAGGGCTTTTAGCATCACAACTATGATTCCACAATAGTGAAAAAATTAACACTGTCTGCATTTAAAATTAATCTTTTCATTTTCACTTAAAATATATTTTATACATTATATACATTATATTGATAAATTGAAATATTTCTAGTATTCTAATAGAGTGAAATTTCAAAGCACTACTTGATATGTAGCAATTTTAATATTGTGCATTATGAAGTAGTTGAAATGCCCATGTATTATCTAAGCGATATAAATAACATCTTTATAAAACAGAGCAGCTACAGCAACTGTTTGTGTAAAAACATTACAGAACTTCGCAGAATTATTACCAAACTGGACTGGCATTCTCATGCTTCATTTTTAATGGACTTAAAAGACAGTGCTTTACAAAATATCCTACATTGATAAAATTGTATGTTCAAGTTAAATAAAATGTTTTATTCATAAGTATTTTATAGTTTCTATATTAAAATAAGGCACTGAATGTCCTTTGAATTGTTTTTTAAGTACATAACTTCCATCCCCTTTTCAAATTGATAAGTTGCCAGCTCGTTTTAGAAACAACCTAAATGGAATAGTACAAGGAAAGAGAAAGCAAGAAGCAAAAGTAGACACTTTTATGTTAACTTTATAAAACTTCCTTGAATTTTCATAAAGAGACATATTTACACCTAAGGAGCTATTGTTGGATCATTTCTCCATCATGGGATGGTATAAATCTCTCTTCACAATAACAGAGAAAATCAAGAACAGAAATCAGAACAAGGCAATGGTCCAAGTGAGGTGTTTGTTGAAGGCAGGTCAGAACCTAACACCTCTGAGATTCTGGGCAGGCTTCCCTCCAAACAAATATTCTTTAAGTATTTCGTTCAATCTAACTTGAAGTAGAAAACTGATCACCCACTTACTAAAAATATGTTTTTTCTTTATATTAAAAATAATGGTTATATACAATTAAATGTAAAATTCCATTTTAACTGACTACATATTTGGAATCACATCTGTATCACTGTTTTTCCACCATTCGTGAAATGAAAGCATAGTCACTCAGGTTCAGGGCTTAGATTAGTAGACATTTACTTGCTTTCACCTCCTAAGTTGTCAGATCTATCAGCAATAACAACAACAACAAGAGGATGGCCACTTAAATTTAAAGTTCTGATAAACAGGGGCACCTGGGTAGCGCAGCGGTTAAGCATCTGCCTTCGGCTCAGGGTGTGATCCCAGTGTTCTGGGTTCGAGCCCCATATCAGGCTCCTCCACTAAGAGCCTGCTTCTTCCTCTCCCACTCCCCCTGTTTGTGTTCCCTCTCGCGCTGGCTGTCTCTCTCTGTCAAATAAATAAATAAAATCTTTAAAAAAAAAAAGTTCTGATAAACAGAAAATAATGTTTAGTAGCAACATATCCTAAATATTGTACATCCTATATTTTAGTATAAGTATGCCCCAATTTTTTGAGACAAACTAAAAATGTATTCATTGTTTATCTAAATTCCAGATTTAATTGGATGTCCTATATTTTATCCGGTAACCATATGACCCACATTTGAAACTGATGCAATCAATTTGAATTAAAATAAAATAGCAAGAAATGTTTCTTCATCGGACACACATTTTTAAAAGGATGAGATGCAGGCTAAGTATCTTGGGCAAAGAATGCTTCTGGGTAGTAGATGCAGCTGGAGAACTTAGGCTGTTATCTATTCCAGACAGGAGATTAAAGACTTGAACTCATAAGAATAGCGGAAGAGCTCAAGATAGAATTATAGGATATGAAAGTGGTAAAATCAACAGGGAAGGCTATTTGTCTAAATAAAGGAAGCTAAAGCTTTAGGGTGCCAATGTAACAAGGATGTTTTCTGGGGAAACTGGACAGCCTCTAACTAGTCCACCTGCATCATTTCAGCTCCCCTATAATCAGTCATCGCACAGCAGCCAGAGCAAGTTTCAAAAAGTGAATATGAAAAAATTTGCTAGAACTGATACACGAATTCAGCAAGGTTGAAGGATAAAAAAATCAACATACAGAAATCTGTGGCACTTCAATACATCAAAAAGGCAGCAGCAGGAAGAGAAAGCAAGGAATCAATTTCATTTACATTGCACCAAAAACCATAAGATACCTAGAAAAAAACCTAACCAAAGACGTAAAAGATCTGTACTCTGAAAACTACAGAACACTTGTGAAAGAAATTGAAGAAGACAAAAAGAAATGGGAAAACATTCCATGCTCATGGATTGGAAGAACAAATATTGTTAAAATGTCTATACTACCCAAAGCAGCCAACACATTTAATGCAATCCCTATCGAAATACCACCAGCCTTTTCACAGAGCGAGAACAGTCCTAAAATTTGTATGGAACCACCAAAGACCTCAAATAGCCAAACAATCTTGAAAAACAAAAGCAAAGCTGGAGGCATCACAATTCCAGATTTCAATCTCTATTACAAAGCTGTAGTCATAAAGACAGTATGGTACTGGTGCAAAAACAGACACATAGATCAATGGAACAGAATAGAAAACCCAGAAATGGACCCACAACTGTATGAACAACTAATCTTCGACAAAGCAGGAAAGAATATCCAATGGAAAAAAATCCCTTCAACAAATGGTGTTGAGAAAACTGGACAGCAATATGCAAAAGAAAGAAATTGGACTACTTTCTTACACCATACATAAAAGTAAATTCAAAATGGATGAAAGACCTAAATGTGAGACAGGAAACCATCAAAATCCTAGAAGAGCACATAGGCAGCAACCTTTTTGACATTGGCCATAGCAACTTCTTACTAAACACATCTCCAGTGACAAGGGAAACAAAAGGAAAAATGAAGTATTGGGACTTCATCAAGATAAAAAGCTTCTGCACAGGGGCGCCTGGGTGGCTCAGCCGTTAAGTATCTGCCTTCGGCTCAGGGCGTGACCCCGGCATTCTGGGATCAAGCCCCACATCAGGCTCGTCCCCTGGAAGCCTGCTTCTTCCTCTCCCACTCCCCCTGCTTGTGTTCCCTCTCTCGCTGGCTGTCATTCTCTCTGTCAAATAAATAAATAAAATCTTTAAAAAAAAAAAAAAGCTTCTGCACAGCAAAGGAAACAATCAACAAAACTAGAAGGTGACCTTCAGAATGGGAGAAGATATTTGCAAATGACATATCCGATAAAGGGTTAGTATCCAAAATCTATAATGAACTTAAAAAATGCAACACCCCAAAAACAAATAATCCAGTTAAGAAATGGGCAGAAGACATGAATAGACATTTTTCCAAAAAAGACATCCAGATGGCTAATAGACATATGAAAAGATGCTCAACATCACTCATCATCAGGGAAATACAAATCAAACTATGAGGAGATATCACCTCATACCTGCCAGAATGGCTAAAATTAACAACACAGGAACAGCAGATGTTGGCAAGGATGTGGAGAAAGGGGAACCCTCTTGCACTGTTGGTGGGAATGCAAACTGGTACAGCCACTGTGGAGAACAGTATGGAGGTTCCTCAAAAAGTTGAAAATAGAACTACCCTATGACCCAGCAATTGCACTACCAGGTATTTCACCCAAAAGATACAAACACAGTGATTCAAAGGGATGCATGCACCCTGATGGCTACAACAGCACTATTAACAATAGCCAAAATACGGAAAGAGCCCAAATGTCCATCAACAGATGAATTATACATGCGTGTGTAATACACACACACACACATATATATATATGTGTGTGTGTGTGTGTATGTATATATATGTAATGTATGTATGTAATGGAGTATATATATATATGTGTGTGTGTGTGTGTGTATATGTATATATATGTAATGTATGTATGTAATGGAGTATTACATAGCCATGTGTACTATGCCGAGTGAAATAAGTCAGTCAGAGAATGACAGATACCATATGCTTTCACTCTTATGTGGAATTTAAGAAACAAAACGGATGAACTGGATGTATGTTAACCAACTACAATATAAATAAATAATTGACATACACACAGTAAAAAAAAAAAAAAAGAATATGATTTTGGCATTTCTCCTACATAAGACCCTTCAAAGTCTTCCTATTGCTCTTAGGACAAAGATCATTCTGCATCTGGCCCTTATCTCATTCTGCAGGGCATCTACTACCTTGTCTCCCCTGGCCATCCCAAGCACTCCAGCCACACTGCTTCTCTCTTTCAGACCTGATATTGCTCCCTCTGCAATAGGGCTTTGAATCTTTTGTTCTTAATTCTTGACGCCACATAATTCCTATTCATCCTTCTAGTCTGAAGTGTCACTTTCTGTCAGAAGCCATTCTAGATTTCCTTGGCTATATCAAATTCCTCTTTCATATGCTCTCCTCAAACTGCATATCTGTCCTCCTTGCTACTTGTCAGAACTGAACTTTTTCATGTTCACTATTTTTTATTATAGCAAATATTAAAAACATACACAAGTAGAAAGAATAAGATAATTAAGCCTCATGTTCATATTGCCCAGATCCAGCAAACAGCAATTATGGCAGTCTCATTTCACTATGTCCTCATTCAGACATCAGTCATACTTTCAGACAATTTCCACTTCCTCTCAAATAATAAGTATCTCTAAATGATACTCTTTTTAGGAAACATAAACTGAACTGGACTATAAATTTCAAGAGGACAGGAACTACATCTGTTTTCAATATTCATCATACCACAATATCTAATACAATTTTGAACACAGCAGTTTCTGTGACCTATAAATAGATGTTAATTGAAATATTTTTTCATTTTATGTTACCCTTTTTAGCCTACATTTTTAAATTTTATTATTCAATTGTATCATATTTTGTAACTAGAACAGAAATTACTACCATAAGATAACATCAGTCAGAACCTCAGAGGGTGGGGTGCCTGGGTGGCACAGCAGTTAAGCGTCTGCCTTCGGCTCAGGGCATGATCCCGGCGTTCTGGGATCGAGCCCCACGTCAGGCTCCTCCGCTATGAGCCTGCTTCTTCCTCTCCCACTCCCCCTGCTTGTGTTCCCTCTCTCGCTGGCTGTCTCTATCTCTGTCGAATAAATAAATAAAATCTTAAAAAAAAGAACCTCAGAGGGTTGATTAGCATGCCAAATGAATTTACTAGTCCTGATTCAACTGTAGCCTAAAGACTTCCCTCAAGGGAAGGTTGATGGATGAATGCCAACACAACAGCACCTCAAATGCAGTGGAATCAGGCAGAAATTTTCCGCAAATGCTTACACGGCATTCAAAATTTGTGAGGTAGATATTTTAAAGAAATAAAATCTAACAAAATGAAATTTAACAAGAAAAAATTGTAAAGTCCTACATATGGTTTAAAAAAAACACTTCATAATTTCTAAGTGGAGACCATGGTTTAATGAGGGCTCTTATGAAAAAGAAAAAAGGGATTTCATTAAATGTACTTAACTAAAATTTATAAGCTTACTGTTCAGTTTATTTGCCTACAACACCCCCTTGTACTCAGCAGATATTCACTAATACTAGATGAATGCAAAAGTAAATGAATGAGTGAATTGTAAGCTCTAACTGCTACAAAAAAGTCATTTAAATCTTGGACTACATTAACAGAATTGCAGGCAACAGAACAACAGAGGAGACAGCCCTGTTCTGCTCACTAAGCTTGACCACAATTCTAGTAGGTCTGTGTCTGAACAATGTACTTAGAGTAGATATGTAAAGCTAGATTATTCAAAAGGAGGTTGCGAAAATGATGATGCCACTGAAAACCCAATAGGAATAGCAGAAGATGTGACTAGAGGTGAGGCAGCAGGGTCACGGTGTTTATTTATAGTTTGAAGTTTTTGTTTAAATTCCAGTTAATATACAGTGTAATATGAGATTCAGGTATAGGATTTAGTGATTCATCACTTACATATAACACCCAGTGCTCATCACAAGGGCCTTCCTTAATCCCCATCACCCATTTAGCCCATCTCTGCCACCCCCCTCCTTCAACCTTTAGTTTGTTCTCTATAATTAAGAGTCTGTTTTATGGTTTGCCTCTCTCTTCTTTTTGTCCAGGTTCATCAGTTTTGTTTCTTAAATTCCACATATGAGTGAAAGCATATGGTACATCCACGTTTTCTTTACCCATTTATCAGTTGATAGACATGTGGGCTCTTTCCGTATTTTGGCTATTGTTAATAATGCTGCTATAACCATCAGGGTACATGCATCCCTTTGAATCACTGTTTGTATTTTGGGTAAAATACCTGGTAGTGCAATTGCTGGGTCATAGGGTAGTTCTATTTTCAACTTTTTGAGGAACCTCCATACTGTTCCCACAGTGGCTGCACCAGTTTGCATTCCCACCAACAGTGCAAGAGGGTTCCCCTTTCTCCACATTCTTGCCAACATCTGCTGTTCCTGTGTTGCCATCTGGATGTCTTCTTTGGAAAAATGTCTGTTCACGTCTTCCGCCCATTTCTTAATTGGATTATTTGTTTTTGGGGTGTTGCATTTTTTAAGTTCATTATAGATTTTGGATACTAACCCTTTACCGGATATGTCATTTGCAAATATCTTCTCCCATTCTGAAGTTTGCCTTCTATTATTTCAAAGTAAAAAGAGCCATTTATATGGAAAGGGGGTTAGATTTGCTCTAGGTGGCACCAGTTAATAGAGTTAGACAAAGTGACTAGAAGAAAAAATTTAGCTCAAAATAAAGAAAGGATATGCTAAAAGACCTATCCCAAAATGCCAGGAAATGTTATAAACTCTTTATCACTTTGAGTGTTTGCATATTTTACACCTTTTGGACTGTTTAAGCATGAAGTAGGCAAGCTCTGGTCACAGATATTACAGAAGGCTTAAGAACGTGAGATAAATTTTCAGACTATAAATTTGTAAGATACTCCAACCCTTAATCTTTTAAAGATTCCCTTTAAGGTAATACCAAAGGTGGAACATGTTCTTATGAATTTCATAGAAAGATAAAGGAAAGAAACAAATTCTTTTATCAATAATGCAAAAAATATTTTAAGAATAGGGAACCTCACGGCTCCACGCTTTGTCTAGGGAAATGGGATAAACTAGAACACTGTAATGATACAAATGTATTAGATTTTTACCTGTACTTTTCTAGAAATAAATTCAGACACTTATGAATAATTAGCTGAATATTAATATATTATGAAAATAAAACTGTAAATATAAAAGTATATAAAAAGACTTTATCATTTAAGAGGTAATCTCAGCTAATCTCTTATAAAAGTTCATCAGTGTCTCTTCTGTCTCTCAATAAACACATTGGCTTGAGGAATCTACTCTCTCAAAAAGTTGCTAGTTCCATTGTGAGATGTGCTTCAACTGTTGGAAATTATGTAATATTAAATTAAATTTTCCCTCCCCATAATTTCCACCTTTCTTCCTAGTTCTATCGTCCAGAACATCACAAAATCAATCCGAACCTTCCTACACAAGTCCCTGGAATAATCAAAAAGAGCAATATAGATCCTAATTCTTTCCTTCTTCGAATGAAATATTCTCAGCTCTACTGATGCCTCTTTTTGTCATGATTTCCAGATAGTGAACCGGAAATGTGCACATTGCTTGTCCCTGACCATTCTTTGATTTGATTAAAAGACCTCCAAAAGTGAGCTTTCTAGGAGAAAATGCATATCCTGGGTGAGGTCTGGACAGCAAAGAGTAAATAAACCCCAATCCCCTCCTCCTTATGTTAATGCAAGATCACAGAATATCACTGACTTACATTGAGCTTGTTAGCTAGCAACTAATGCTCAAGTTCTTCTCAAAACTTGATATCAATTGCCATGTTAACTAGCAGTGGCACTGATTAACACATAATCAAAATTTCTATATAAATAGTATCATAAAGTCCTCACATATTCTTTTTTAGAAATAAATGGGTTTTACTCAGCAAATAATGAGCTGAAGGTGTTATTATTCCCATTTTATAAATGAGAAAATTAAGACAGATTAATTGATATGTTTAGGCCCATAATCAAAAAGTAACAAAAATTATTTCAAGGCCTGCGCATTACACATTTTACAACGCCATGCTACACTCTCATAAGTGCTTTCCATGATGTTTATCTATTGCACTATTTATAACAAGTAAAATTCTTCATAAAGCAACATGTAGAGTAATGAATAAGGGGAAAACATACTCTTCATTGTTTTTTTTTTTATTCTCCTGTGTACATTTTTTAAATATGTAAACAAAAGCTTTGTGATTTGTTTAGTACTTCTGAACAAGAGAGGCTTATTTAAAAATATTTTTAAAAGAAACTACCTTTAATTCAAGCTGACAGGTAATTTTTCTTAAGGGTCTAGAATGATGAAAGTAGCATTTTATGCTAAGACTCTTGAGATGGTAAACAAAATAAGAATTATGTGCTTAAACCAAAACTTATGAACTATGGATTCAAAATTTATTAGCATGGACATAAAAGCCATTTTAAAAATTGAAAATGATACAGTTTTCATCAGCTTTTCAGTTTCTTTCCAGCAATGAATTGAAAAAATCCATTAAAGCTAAAAACATATTTCAGCAGAGAGAGTTCAGTTAGAATCCTGCTGGACAGACAGTGGTTGATATCCAGGAAGCAGCAGGAAGGTCTTGAAATGGAAGACCTGAAGAAACTTGGTATGTGTAACGTATACATCACTCAGTAGCTTTGAGAAATTCTTAACTTTCTTACATTCCCAGAGACATGTACGGGTAGCTGCATCTTCAGTTAATTATTTCTGTAAATTACTGTGATATATCACAGGATAATATCATAAGGGCTATTAACTGAGAACCACATTTTCTCTGCATTCACTGGGAGCTCTGCACACCATTCTGGTGTATCTTGGAGAAACAAGATTCAAGTCTGCCCTCTCCAACTACCAATTATCTCCCATGAGTGGGGACACCCTGGTCGGGCTGTGTCAGGGCAATGAACAAGGCTTTATAAATGATGTTCATTTTGTATGGCACAGCCAGCTAGAACAACTCAACCTGTCACTCTCCCCAAAGATGACAGTCTCCATGGTCACCTGAAAGTTTTCCACTTTCCCTTGTTATATTTTACTTCATTCTCTTTGCTCATGCTTTCAGGAGCCTCATTTGGCCCTATTTGGCTTGATTCACACTTCACAGCCTAAAAAGATTTTCTCTATAAAATATTCGTTAAGTCATGGGACAAAATTTTTCCTGATTGTTTTATTCTCTCTTTCAAGACGATCAAGAGAAAAACTCTCTTCTCTCCCTGGGAAATTTGACCATTTACCTTTCCTCTAAAGACAAGAAGCTCACAGCACATGCAGAAATTTATTTTTTCACTTTATTACAGATTATTACAAAATCATGGACTTGAAGATCTGCCAATGAATCCAGACAATGCCATGCATTAGAGTAATAGAGTTACCTCTGAGTTTGGATTTCTCCATGGGAATTAACACAATATTTGTCTCCAAAAGATAATGGTGATGATAAAAATCAGGCAAAATAAGTAAAAGAAATTGGCCCAATTCCTGACATTTAGTGGTTTTCCTAAATGTTTGTTAAATCACAAGCAAATAATTCAACTAGTATGATACTTTGTTTTTTCTTAGCTGGATACATAATTCTTTTGACAAAAACTGGTTGCTTTCAAAGTCCCAACCATATTGTAGGAGTTCATCAAATAAATAAAAGATTAACCAGGGTGCAAGAAATATTATGGTAACAGAAGGTGGTAAAATCTCTGCAGAGTAAATTAAATGTGTACTACTAACTACACTTTATATATTGGCAGCATCATTAAAAAGTAACCCAGGAGTATTATTATTGCCTGGATTTTATTTTGAAATCAGCCCAGAGCCTACTTTCCAAAGTGATGTGCTTTACAGTCCTTGTTTTCTAATTTCATATCAGAAATAAAGACTGAAATTCTGTAGTAATCAAAAAGACTTAAGTGAAGAGTAACATATGTAGGTCACAGAAATTTGAAATCTGGGGGCACCTGGGTGGCTCAGATGGTTAAGTGTCTGCCTTTGGCTCAGGTCCAGGGTCCAGAGTCCTGGGAGAGGGCCCTGCATTGGGCTCCTGACTCAGCAGGAAGCCTGCTTCTCCCTCTCCTGCCTGCCTCTCCCCCTGCTTGTGCTCTCTCTCTCTCTGTCAAATAAATTATAAAAATCTTAAAAAAAAAAAAAAA
>NW_024425563.1:30792921-30857363 GCF_017311325.1 Ursus maritimus
AAAAAAAAAAAAAAAGAAATCTGAAATTTAATTTGTAAAAATAACCCTTATTAGCTCTTTCTCCTGAACCCCATCATTTTCTTACTGATAACCTTGACATAATATGTTCTTGATGGATATAAGGGGGCATAATAAGATTCAATTTTTGATGATGAACTGGCTGCATATTTCTTATACATTATTACATATGTATTATATATAATATGTATAATATATATATATATATTTCTATATTCCTACTGCAATAGAAAAGTGACTACTTACAAGTAATGTGATTACAGAGTTTATATTATTAGATATACAGGTATATTTTGGTATTTATGTAACATAGGAAAAACTAATTTCCAGAAGCTGATAGCAAGTTTACTTCTCATGGAAAAATAGGGATGGAGATAATTCCTGGGCTCGATTCTGTTAAGTTTTCAGAAAAGTTTGAAAATCACACCTGTTAAGAGTATACTATTTACTGTAAGAATGTTTAATGTAGAACATTTAATGTAAGAACATTTAATGTAAGAACATATAAATAATAAATATAAATGATTATGTTAATAAATAAAATAAAAATATAAGACCATTTAATGTAAGAACAACATGTTTTCTGTGTGTGTCTAAGCAACAGAAGACTAGCTTAGAGCAATAGGCACATATGGACAAGATTGGAGGACATTTTTCATTATTTCTATAAACTGTCTTCAGGGTAAATTATCATCTTTCTAAAGAAATAAGAAATAAAACCACTGAAAATATTCAAGTCTCTAAAAGGAAATACATCAAATTGAATACCTGCTAGAATTTAAATTTATAAAGGAGTCCAGGCTGAAGTTCCCAAACACAACTTCTGACACTGGTAAAGGTTAACCAGAGACAGATGCTAAACAAACCTAGAATGGGATTAGCTCTGAGGATACTCTTCCAATACAGACCTTGTTACATCATTACCAGGGTTTTTTAAGCCACAGGGCTGGAAACCAAATTACCACTAATCCACCCGAACTTTAGTTTTCATTCAAATATAAAAGTAATTGTTTATTTTTCTCCCTAAAGTATCTTGTTACCTTTTTTACTGTATACTATCTGCAGAGACATATCACTTAACTTATCAAATAGCACAAGACGACGCTACAAATTATTGACACCTGACCTTGACAGCTACTCAAAATATATGGTAACATGACTTTGGCCACAACTCACTATGAACAATTCCTTCTTATTATTATTTTATTTCATTTTATAATATAGCTATATGTGGTCTACTTTCTTTTCATTCTTTGTAACCCATATTTTGTATCTCATTCTTATACATAACTTAATTCAGTTATTTGTTGTCTATATTTTCTCACGGTATTATGCTTTTTAAATTTAGCACATATTTTCTTTTTTTCTATCAAACACTAGCAAAATATCCATAGGGAGGAATAAAATCACAGTTCACTTATATTCAAGAGAAATGAGTTGATGGATATGATTTACTAAAACTTATGATGGGTTTGGATACCATTTTTATTACTTCTAGTCACATAACATTTTAGCATTATATTTTATTCACTATTATAAGCTTTATCATGAGAATTAATTTGAAACAATTTTCTGTTGCAATGTAAGAATTTGATAGTAAAATTGATGAATTGTGTTCTATGTTCAAATGTTTCAAAGTGGAATAGAACCCATTTAAGGTCTTTCTTAGAAAACGTGTATTTCTGCCGATACCATGATTTTCAAGACATTAGACTTTTTTCTTCACTCCCTACACAGTCTCAGGTTTCAGAAACCTGTTATATCTGGCAGTCTCAATCCTGCGTTCATATAACAAAATGTAGTCTATTATAGCAAATCTTGGTCACATGCAACTAGAAAAGTTGAAAGAGAGAAACAAAAATCAGCATTTGATGATAAGATCAATGAAGTTTTTTTAAATTTTCTCTCCTTTTCTTTTCTGAAAGAGAGAGAGCTTACATATGCACATGCCCTTGTGTGTGCAAAGCTGAGGGGAGAGGCAGAGGGAGAGAGAGAGAATCTTCAGCAGCCTCCACTGTAGGGCAGAGCCCAATGTGGAGCTCAATCTCACAACCCTGAGATCATGACCTGAGCCCAAATCAAGAGTTGGACTGAGTCACCCAGATGCCCCAAGATATTTTTTCTTTTAAATATATGAAAAGCACAGAATTTAATTAAAGAGCACCTTGGGGGGGGAATATATATATATACACACACACACACACATATATATACACACATATATATAAAATTTGTAATTATTTTAATAACAAATCCTCTATAGTATGCCCCTTTAGATAATATATGTTGCTAGGAACAATTAACATCTCCTGAAACATTTATATTGATCAATTTCCTACAATGTAGAAATGAGTCTTATTACACCAATAAACTTGGAGGGTTGGAGAGTGTATTACTGATATATCACACTATTCAGCTTCCAAATTTTCTTGTTATTGTTTTTCTTTATTTTCTACCCTGATCAAGTATTTTTGATGTTATCTTTGTATTTTATACACATATATTTGCAACCATCAATCTTTTTGAAATAAAAATGATTAGAAAATGAATTAATTAGCAAATACAAACAAGGGCCAACCTATTGTTTAGAGTAACAAAATGACTCCAGCTGTCATCTAGACTTGTGACTATCATTCACCAGATCTCCTGGAGAAAATTGTTCTTTTCTCCTCTCAATGAAAGGCACAGGATTAAATAGACTAGGGGTCAGTAAACATTCTCTATAAAGGTAAAGATAGTAAATATTTTAGGATTTGTAGGCCACATACTTTGTCTCATATTCTTGAGGTTTTTTGGTTTAATCTTAAAATATGTGGTTTACCATTCTTAGCTGACAGTTGTATGAAAAGGGGCAATGTGCCTACTTTGCCCAGTAAGCGGTCTGTTGAAAAACACTGAGGACAGTGCTAAGGTACTTTGGGAGCCTGCTTCTTTCTCATTCAAGGCTTCCATACACTGGCATGGCATTAACTCTCAAGAAGCCAGATCTCCAGGACTAATCTTCTCTCTGCTGTTCTAATGGGAGCATCATCTACAATTCCCAGGACCTCTTCTCTGAAACAGTCTGAGCAGCATTCTGTAAACTATGGTCATAAAATGTACTAAGCTTTGGAGTTGTACAAACCTGATCCAGATTCTAGCTGTGTGAAATCTGGCACTGCAGCCTTGTTTAAGTTAAAGGGCAAGATGTTACGTTTCCTCCCCAGTAAAACGGTAACACAAAACCAGTGCACTGAAATGAGATAACATTTGAGAAAGGGACTTCTCAGAGCCTAGAACACTATATGGGCTGAGAACCTGCGATGTCCTTTCTTCTCCCTCCTGCCTGCTGCCCAGCAGCAGAAGCAGCAAATACTGACATCTTATAAAGCCAGCACCACATGGCCTAGACTATTCCTTTCTCTCAACAGCAGGCCAGCTTAGCATTACTCTTTCAGAATCCTTTCTTTCCACTTAACTCACTAACAGCAAACATTTATCAAGGCACAACTATTTGTTAAGGCACCAAGTCAAAATGCCAGAGCATTGAACTAAGAAAATATATCCATGTTCTAGCAGTCTCACACTCACCTGCCCTGGGGCTACCTCCTCCCCAGCCTAACAGCAGGAAACCTTGGTATGATTATATAAACTTGATAAGATAATATCAAAATTGTACTCAATATTTTATGTAAAGAGCTGACCATTTATGTCTTTGCAAGAAATAGTATTGTACCATTATATTTATGTAAGAATAATTAAAGTGTATTTAATTTCAATACTAAGTCTTTGATAAGGTTTTGTACCTTCTTAGATTATTCTCTTGAAGCATGGTTATCAAATGCTACAGGGAAGGGCACACACTGTGTAGATCAGTGGAATAGCTCCCAGATCTAAAAAACAATTGATTCTTTTGAAATTTGATTTCCCTTATTTTGTTATAAAACACTAGTTTCCATCACTGATTATTAGTTCCTAAGCCTACAAAGAAAACTTTCATACTGAAACTCCCGGTGGCTAGTCTACAATAGCACTAATAATAAGTGTTAATGACTTTAGAAAATATCAGATTTTTTCCTTCAGAGTCATTATCCAAGACACAATGTGCTGCACGAGTCTCTTCAGTTATGTGATATCTCTGTGTGCAAAATTCCTCACCATAGCTCTTCATTCTATTACTACATAATTAATTAACTAACAATTCATTTAATGTGCCCTCACCATTGCTAGGCCAGGAGCATTTAACCCTGACTCTGGACATAAATCTCCTATAGGAATCTTTCAATATCATATAGATGCCAGGGCCCTCTGCCAGATTGAGTAGGGGTATAACTTTGTTGTAGGCTTTTTATTAAAACAATTGCAAGTAATTCTGATATGTAGCTAGGATTGAGAACTCCTGTGCTCAGCTTTGTGGGGACAAAGAAGAGCAAATGAAAGAAGCTAATTAGGAATAGCCTAATAAGTGCTAAGTCTTATGACAAGTTATTAATTTATATTTTAATTTAATCCTCATCACCATTCTATCAAAGACTTCATTTCTTTCTCCTAGTATCAAAAATTCGACTCCAAAAATGAAATAGCTTTCAGGATGAAGTCAGAGACCTCCTACCCAGAAGCCCATGACATTTCTTTTAGATAAAGGAGCGACCAGCCTAGTTGTGGCAGCGAAGCAGTCAGTGACTACCGGGATCCACGTGTCCTAACCTGCCCACATCTTGGAGGGGTCTAGTGCCCCGGTGGCTGTGCTGGCTCCACTCAGCCACAGGTCCTTATGTCCAACCACTCAAAGATGTAAGTCCACTCAAAGCTTAAGCAGACTCTGAATAAACCTCAAGTGATTTAAGAAAGGCTCATTCTCTGAGGTTTAAAATGTATTTTCCTCCCCCAAACTTGATATGTCTAGAGGAAAGCTCAGAGCGACTTTAATTATAAAGATCAAGTAAGATACTCTATGTAAAATTTCCATCAAAGGGCTTGATGTGGTATAACTATCCTAACAGGCATAGCCTTCCTTTTCCTGTCTCACTTTTCCTGGAGTAGGGCAAAACTAAAAACAAACAAAGCAACAAACAACAATAATGACAAAATAAAACCTGGAGCCCTGGTAAATGCCAGCCCACCCAGCTAGAACACTGATGCCTTATTTATTCCTACAGGCTGGCTTTCTTTTCTGTATGCCTGACCATCACCATAACCTCTATCTTGAAACTCCTACTACTGCATCACAGGCCAGGAGCAGCTCCCCCATGGATTAGTAACAACCACAAGGGAGCCTCCTTAGCCATTCACCCTTTGTATGATGATTAAAATTTCTGGTCACTTATTTGCAAGGCTATTCTAGGAGTAACCCTAAACACACCTTTTTCTTAATTACCCCTCCTCCTGGCTGAGTTATCACATACCTCAATTCGGGGAAATTTATGAATTATGAAGCTATGAGAATGAACAGAAAACCCTGATTTGTTTGTATTTCCTACCAGAGTCCTTCAATGATCTAGAGAAAATGTCCTTTTCAGAGGACACTGGCATGGACAAGGAAAGGAATTGTTACACAGCACTACTCAGTGTCAAACACAATCCTTCTGCTTCATGTACAAGAAGATACATGGTAGGAAAACATTTCTGAAATTCCTTTTCCCCTTTAATTTTCTTCTATCCCTAGGCGATTCTCTTATTAACATAGCCAGAATTCTAATTGTTTATTTTTTTGGTGTTGAGTCATATGAGTGCTTTATACAGGGCAAAACAGGTAAAGGAGATTAAGAGGTACAAACTTCCAGTTACGAAATAAATAAGTCACAGGGATGCAAAGTACAGCGAAGGAATATTGTCAATAATACTGTAATAACTTTGATGACAAATAGTAAGCACACTGATCATAGTGAGAATTTTGTAATGTAATATCAATGTCGAATCACTATGATATACACTTGAAACTAATGTAGTATTGAACATCAATATACTTCAAATAAAAATAAATTAATTAATTTCTAAAATACCCAGAATTCCAGGGAAAAGATGACACAACAGAAAAAAGAGTTGTCAAAACTTGGTGTTTGCCTTTATAAAAGCCCTAATCTCTGAGAGAAAAGAAAGTTGCTCATGTATATGGACAAATCTATAGTAAAATGTTTGATGAGTAAAAGTGATTCTTCCCACTTCAGAGAACAGAAAAGACTCCACAGAGTGAGAAGCAGAGATAATAGAGCTGTGATGACAGGGGTATGGAGGGCAAGGATGAGAGATTCAGACCTAGAAGCACTGTGCTGTGGCAAGCAGTGGAGACAGGATCTGTAGCCCACCTACCCCCACTCCAGGGAGCATATTCTGTAGCTAGAAGTATACTTGCACTACAAGCAACGTTAAAGGAGGTCCTTCGGACAGAAGAAAAATGATTCTAAATGAAAAAAACACATCTGCACAAAGGATGAAGAACATGAGAAGTGGTGCCTCATAGGAAACTATATAAAATTTTTACCCTTCTAAGAATATTGAAAATACAAAAATAAATAAGTAAATAAAATATAATTCACTCTTTATAAACAAAAATGTAGTGTGGACTGCTAACATCAATAAAAGCAAAAAGATCAGTAGGGAAAAACATTAGTGCCTTATTATAAGGCCCTTGGAGTGATACTGTAGTAAGTTGGATAAACATAAATCCAGAAACAACATTTCTTTAATTTAAAATTTTAAAAAGAGGCAATAATCCAATAAAAGATAAAACTGGACCATAATACACATTTAATAAATCCAAAAAAGGGGAGAAAGCAAAAAAGGAACAAAGAACACATGGAACAAATAGGGAAAAAAAAACCCTAAACATATGAATAAATCACATTAAATATGTATAGTGTCTATACACCAATTAAATAGGAGGAGGTGTCAGATTAAATAAAAACATCAAGCCTCGACTATACGTTGCCTACAAAAAATGTATTTCAAATATAAAGAAATAGAATAAAGAGGGTAGAAAGCTCTACTAACACTACTCAAAAGAAAGCTGGGGTGCCTGTATTAATATCAAATAGACCTCAAAACAAAGAACATTACCATGGACAAAAAAAAAAAAAAAAAAAAGCTAAAAAGGATCAACTCAAAAAAAGAATGTAGCAATCCTCTGCTTACCAGGATTTCAAAATACATAAAGAAAAACTGATAGTACTTCAAGGAGAAGTGGACAAATCTGAAATTATAGTTGGATATTCCAATACCCCTTTCTCAATAATTTACAGAACACACAGAAAACCAGAAGATAATGAGGAATACTATCAACCAAGTTGACTTAATTGATGTTTTTAGAACATTCCAACAAGGACAGAAGGATACACATTTCTACGAGGATACAAAAAAATTGACCATGACAGTCTTTATTATGAGTCATAAAATAAGACTCAGTAGAGTCAAATAATTCAAGTGATACAAAGAATGCACTCCGACCACAGTGGAATTAAACTAGATATAACAGAAAAATATCAGGAAAGCTACAAGTATTCTGAAACTAAATAACATACTTCTAAAAAATGTACAGGTCAAAGACAAAATCAAAAGGGAAATTAGAATGCATTTTGAAATGAATAAAATTTAAAATACACGATAAAACTTTGTGGAATGCCATTAAAGCCTTATTATTTATAATGATAAATGCTTTTATTAGAAAAGAAGAAAAGTCTCAAATCAATGATCTTGGGTTTCACTTTCAGAAACTAGAAATAAGAACAAATAAGACCCAAAGTCAGTCAAAAAAACTGGAATAATAAAGTTTAGAGATTAAATCAATAAAACCAGAAAAAAAATAATAAAGAAAATTAATGATACCTATTAGAGAAAACCAACAAAACTCTTAAACCTCTAGCCAGTCTTCTCTGAAAAAATTAAAAAAGAGAAAAAAAATGACTTACCAATATCAGGAATGAGAGAATTAACCTCAATACCGTTTCCAGTAGTACTAAAAGCACAGAGGGGGATATTATGAACACTTCTATTTTAATAAACTTGATGACAAATGGAATAGACAAAATTACTTAAAATAACTAATAAATCTCATTCATCAAGAAACAGATTACCTGAACAGCCCTATATCTCTGAAAAAAACTGAATTTTTAGATAAAATCTATCCCAGAGAGAAAACTTGAGAAAGAGGACTTCATGGTGAATTCTACCATTTAAGAAAGAAGCAATACCAATTCTACAAAACCTGTTGAGGTAAACTAAAAAGTAGAAACTACTTTCAAATTATTATGAGACCAGCATACATTTTCTCTTAAAATGTAAACATGTACCTTCATCGTTAAGACCATCTGGAGTTCTCTCACTATATATAGTCATAAGTTCATTTCCCAAGGCTTTCCTTTAGCCCAGAATATCAAGATTTCAGCACAATTCATTCAGAAAGCCTCCATACTGAAAATACACAAAAACATTTTCTCTATACACTACACTACATACAATAGGATACTACTCAGAAATAAAAATGGATGATCGATTCATACCTCCTACAGCATGGATAATCTCAAAGTAATTACACTGAGTGAAAGAAACCAGACAAAAGTAATACAAATTTTATAATTCTAGTTATATAAAATTCTACAAAATGCAAATAACTCATAGTGACAGAAGGAAAATCAATGATTACTCAGGGAAAGGGAAGGCTGGGCTGAGGGGAATTATTTCAAAGGGGTGCAAGGAAGATGAATTAATGCATATGCTCATTGTTTGATTATAATGATATTTCTTGGGGCTATGTGTAAAAATCTATCAAATTTTATACTATATACATGCATCATTCAATGTATGTCAATTATAATTCAATTTAAATAAAAAATAAAGAGAGACGCATGCATAGATGCAAATACAGAGAACAAAGAAGGACTTTTTTTTTTTTAATGTGATCTGTGAAAACTAAGGTACAAAATATTGCAGCCCTCTGCTTTCTTCTGGCCTCAAGATCCTGTGAAAGATATTATCACATTTTTAATGACTGTAGGAGTTTATAAAAGACAGTCTGATGTCAGTTCTTAATAGGTACTTTTTAAATATTGCCTACTACCTCCCATTAATTTTGCTTTCTATTAATACATTTGTCATTTACATGATTTATTACATATCACTAATGATAACAAGGATTCTTCAGGGGAGAATGTTACCATCTTTAGGATATCCTACTTCGCATCATGGTTCTCAGAATGTGAAAAGGCAGGGACTGATTATATTTAGTTTCATAAAATATTTTGAAATAAAACATGATATCCAAAGTTGATGTAATATTTGAGACAAATCTCCTTCTCAAAGCATACATACTACTGTCCTTCCAAAAACACTTGTCACTTTTGTTTTCTAATCACCTTGTTGTCTTCCCTTTCCAATATCCTTTATAAATGCCTCCCCATGCTCTTTCCTTTAACCTTTATTTTTTTCTCACCTGCTTTAAAATTAACCTTCAGCCTAACTTTCATTGCCTTTAACATCGTCTCTCACTATGAGCTCCAGGCAATATGTATTTGAATTCTTTCCGAATTTTGATTCTCTTTTCAAGTCCCCATTAATATGTTCAGCACTAAGACAAGCAGGAAAACATGTGTCCCTCCTTCCCATATATTTTGTGAATAATGGCATTCTGGTTGATCACTTCTGTGACCTGGTTGCCAACATCTAAAGCTCTCCAAATGCCATGACTCATGCTCAGATGTTTTCATATTTTAAACGCATTCAGCTTTCTTATAAATACAATGACCTCTTTCTTCCCCTGTTAAAATTATGCATTAAATCTCTTACTCCTTTTTCATTTTTTTCACAGATCTACATCTACCATAATCTAGTTTGCTCACATTTAGGCATCTTTCCAGTTTCCATTATTACATTACTGCTCTGGCCATGTTATAATGTCCTACATTACTATTTCATTTCATAACAAAATGTAGTCCTAGCAGGCTTCACAATATTATCATTCAATTTTTCTAACATTCTCTTTCTTGTTACAGGAAAAAGCCTTTCTAGCATAATTCATAAGTCAATTTTCTATGAGGTACAAGTAATACTATCTCATCATAAGAATGTACATAATTGCAAATATTGCCATTTTGTATTTTAAAAAATGGCATATAGCCATAAAATGGAGCCGAGCTGGTTTCCAATTTTGAGGATACAACAAAATAACAAGACTGTTCCTAGATGTATTAAGTCCCCCCCAAAATCACTATTCCATGCAAATTGGCTTGTGTTTTGATTCTTTAAATCAGAAAGAGGTCAAAGTTTCAGCAACTAATCAAAATGGTTTAACTATCTCCTTATTCTCTCTCAGTAAAATGACAAACAATATTCACTCTATGGAAGTGAGAGTCCTGAATGGTTCTGTTCTAGATCTCAGGCTGACAGATCATAACTTGGTTGGTTACAGACAGTGAATATAAATACAGAGAGTTTTCCCCTGCAGTTTAGAGTAAATCAACTGGGTTTGACTCTGTGAGGGCTACAGAAAAAACTGTTCTGTTAGCCTTTTTATGTATCCTCTGGGCAGAAATCGTGGGCTCTTATTGGAATCCTGCCTTAACGTTCTTGACTCTCTCAGGACACTGAGAGCCAACTTTCTTCCTATTCACTAACAGAAAATATCTGATAACATAATTATAAGCAAAGCGTTTTCTTTTCAAAATATTTTAACGGGATCTGTCCTCCCTATCTTCTGGAAAGAATATATTACTTTTCTATTGTTGCATAACAAATTACCACAAACTTAGCGGCTTAAAATAATACCCACTTACTATCTCAGAGTTCTATGGTCAGAGGTCTTGGTGGGCTCTGGTAGGTTCTTTGCTTAGGGTCTCACAAGCTGAAAACAAGGTTTTAGTCAGTATGGGCTTTTATCTAGAGGCTCTGAGGAAGAAGTAACTTCCAAGCTCATTCAGATTACTGACAGAATTCAGTTTCTTGTAAGGGTAGAACTGTTTCCTTTCTGGTTATCAACTAGTGTCAACTCAGCTACTAAAGATTATCCAAATTTCCTCGCCACATATCAGAGGAAACTTGCTGCTTTAAAGGATGCATGTGATTGCAGATGACATCATCTTATACACTAAAACCCTAAAGATGCCACTAAAATCTGTTGGAAAGAATGAATTCAGTAAAGTTGAAGAAAACAAAATCAACATAAAAAATTGTGTATCTATATACTAATAATGAACTATCAGAAAAATAAATCGAAAAATCCCATGTACTTTAGCATCAAAAAGAATAAAATATGTAATAATAAATTTAACCAAGGAGGTAAAGGTTTGTACACTGAAAACCATAAAACATGGATGAAAGAAATTAAAGAAAATAAACTAATGTTCATGGATTTGATGAATTAATATTATTAAAATGTCCTTAATAACCAAAGCAATTCACAGATTCAATGCAATCTGCATCAAAATCCAATGGCATTTCCACAGAAATACAAAAAACAAACAAGCAAAACCACCTAAAAATTCATATGGAATCACAAAAGACCTTGAATATCCAAAGACGTCTGTCTCTCTCTCTCCATCTCTATTTCTTATCATATTTAGCTATATGAAGGTATTTTACAGAATTAAAGAGCTAACAAACAAACAAAAACCTAACTCTTTAAGTTAGCTTTCTGTTGATAAACACTACAGTGAGAATAAGAAAGCAATAAATGCTGATGTATGAACATATGGAAGAAATGTCCTAACCAACAGAGATACACAGTATAAGACAAGCAGGAAAACATGTGTCCCATATATAGTATGGGAAGCATAAGATGGCAGTAACATGGTAGCTCTTTAAAATTTATACAACAATCTTGTATACATTATTTCATTTGACACTTACCACAGTCTAAGAAGTTATTATTATTTCCCCATTTAAGAATTAGATTTTATATGGCTTCAACTCAAAAATACACTAAGTGTAGTAGGTAAATAAATATTTCAGTGTTTTGCTATTATAACTCTAATGATAAATCCCAACTATTGGTAAAATAATAGTAAAATAATATTTTTGAAACGAGTATTAAACTGTAATAATACAATTAGAGCATTTTAATTTATGATTTTCAAGAGGCAGTAATATGGTGGCCTCTTCCTACTGATATGTTTCAAGCATTTTTGGCATTATAATTTGAAAGTGAATGCTTTCACTTTCACTATCTAAAATGTGAATGCAAGTTCACATGCAGAGAACAAATTATAACAGAGTGAGAGGGGGAAAAAAACACAAAGGGTCAATGACCAAAACAGGCTAAGAATCACATCACTAGAGATAAATCAAATAGAAAAAAGTCACAACTGTAACATTAGTCTAGAAGCTCTACTCATAGAGGCACCTGGGTAGATCAGTCAGTTAAGCATCCAACTATTGATTTCAGCTCAGGGCATGCCCTCAGGGTTTTGGGATGGAGCCCCATGTCCAGCTCCACACTCTGTGGGGAGTCTGCTTGAGTATTCTCTCTCCCCCCCTCACTCCGCCCCTCCCCCCACTTGCTCTTAGTCTCTCTCTCTAAAACAAATAAAAACATCTTTAAAAAAAAGAAGTTCTACTCATAGTAGGCTACTACAAGTACTACAGAAGTTCTATTCTGTAAATACTACTATAAATACTATAACTACTATAAGATGTTTTGTTTGTTTAAGAATGAGTTTATTAAATTCTGGGGGAAAAGCCAGACTTTTATAATATCATTCATTACTTTCTTGAAAATTTAGAGAATTTAATTTTTATATAAAAGCCAGACTTTTATAATATCATTACTTTCTTGAGAAATTCAGAGAATCACCTGAAATTTTACTAGATCTAATAAAAGACCACAGAAAGTACCTAAAAATAAATAAGGAAAAATAGATTTCAATGAATTCTTACGGCCATAGTAGAGTTACAGAAGTCAAATTTACCTTCCCACCCAAAACAACCAAGAAATGGATAAAATATATCAAATAATAATTTTCAAGACATTTGACACCAGGCAATGAACAGTGATCTTTGAGAGAAGAAGAACTAATAAGGAATACACAAATGTTTTTCCTTTCATATCTGAGATCCTTCCCCAGAGAGGATTCTGGTCTTCCTAAAAATGTGGGTTAGAAAGTTTCTGTTTGGGGTGCTTGGGGGGCTCAGTTGTTAAGCGTCTGCCTTTGGCTCAGGGCATGATCCCAGAGTTCTGGGATCAAGTCCCACATTGGGGTCCCTGCTCAGTGGGGAGCCTGTTTCTCCCTCTCCCTCTCCTGTTTCCTCTGTTGGTGCTCTCTTGCTCTGTCAAATAAATAAATAAAATCTTAAAAAAAAAAAAAAGAAGAAGAAAGTTTCTGTTTGCTTGGCTTTATGTTTTTTCCTTGCATTTAGCACATAAATCTAATAATCATTTCCCAGACATCTCACAAATTTTAATGCTTTTAAGTTCCTCTTCTATAAGAGGAAAAATTATCACATAAAATTAGAGTAGTTAACATTTATTTATAGGCTTTTATTCCTCAAATGTCAAATGGAACATATATGCATCTAGCAACTGACTAACATTAATGATATATTATTAGATTGCTTTAGTACTAGCCATAAATTTCCACTTTACTTTGTTGTGTTTAGAATTCAACCCAGTATCCATCCCTTCACTACTATAAAACCCCACTGCAGGAGACCCTTTGAATAAAGTCTGCCTTACTGTTTAATAGGGGTCTTTAAAACCATATATATATGGGCTTTATATATATACATATATATTTATTTATATTTTTATACATATTTATATAACATGTAATTTATATATAATTTGCATACATGAATATTGTTACTCAAAGTGAACCTATAACCATAATTTAAAATTTGCTTTCACTGGGAATTCAGATGAGCAAATTTTGGTTAACTAATAACTATATTAAATGACTTATTAATAACAAATAACTATATTTTAGTATTTGTACAATATTAAAACTAAATGTTGTTTTCTTAAATGTGTATTATTTCATGACTAAAAATCTTAAAAGACGGCATTACATCTTCCAATGAAAAAACTCAAATGATGTAAAAACTCCTATGGTCCCTTAATGAGATTCTAAGGAAAAGCATCTTTTTTCCATAAAAAAGTAATGATAAATAAATGCTAAAGGGTGAATACTGTAAACTTTTATTTTTGCTAAAAAAAAATTTTGTTACTCTTAACTATCTTTAAACATAACAAAATTCTGCTCCTTTTATATAGATTTTTCCCCACATCGGAAATTAAATATGAAAAAAATATAAGAACACTTAAATAAATTGGATTCTTCTCATGTTAGAATCTTGAATAATACATCATAATTTTTGATATTTAGTAAATCACCTTGAGTTATACCAAAATGTATATTCACTGAACTGAAATGTACCCACTTTCTATAAAAAATGTGTTTGCTAAACAAATTAATCAAGAATCTCCTTTCTCCAACTGTCAAATGATCTCCAAAGATGTTTTTAGCTCTAAAACCTGTTAAGTCCAGTTCAGCCCTTCTAAGAAAATTAAATTGTTTGCACTTAAAAATGCTTAGTATTTAAACCAAGGTGAATGCAGTTATTTATGAATGTATTTTAATCTATTCATTAAAGTAAGTATAGTAAGATTTATACCTAGAAACATGTTCACAATTGATGTTATTGAATTTAAAAGCAATGAAAATTCATTTGTTTGAAAAGGTTCCCTAATTCATAATTTTTTTCTATTAAAAAAAACACAAAAGCTTTAGACCTAAAATAATGTATTTTGCTAAGGTATCATAAAACAACTTAAATATTATATATATATATTATATATTTTGTATATATATCATCTACATGAAAAGTATAGGTTTTATTTTTTTTGATATGACAAGATGCAGAGTTCTCAGTTGGCTTCTCCTTTAAAAAAAATTTTCCCCAAATTTGGGTCTTGACATAGCTGTACTATTCCTGTCTAGAATGATGATCATAGCCAGAGGGAATAAAGTTTTAGAATATGATTTTGAAAAAAGACTGCCAGATTTTGACATTATGAAATTTAGAAAAAAGAATAACTGATTTTAAAGGCAAAAGAGGGATAGTGATGATGAGGTTATATAATTGTGTTTATTTCTCTTTATCAAGATATTTCTCAAATAACATAACTTTACAAAGGCTTACGACCTTAGTAATGTATCTGATATTATTTTTGTTGATTTTGAATAATTGTTTTCAAAACAACTTATGGTATATATAATATGACATTTCTTGTGGAAATAATATAACTATCCATTAGGGGTAGTTATTTTGCATTTTCATTTGTCTGAATTCCTATTTGTCTAAACATTCCTATATCAATGTTTCATAGGCTCTAGAATCACAATAGCATGTTTTTAATGTATTTATTTTACTTACTATCTTTAGTGTTATTCATAATTACACAGGTTGGTTAAACCTACTCAAAAAAATAAAATCTCTATGTAGTACTAAATTCAGTCAACTCTTTCCTCCCATTGGCTCTGGTGTTTCTCATCATTTTGAGCTTGTTGCAGTTGAGTCCCTGCAAATAAAGGGCTTTACTATAAATATTAAGTCTCCTCTACAATTCTAGGCCACACAGTTCCAACTACTGGTGCAAGTGCTTCTGTCACTGCAAAGGTCAGACAGCATCATCTAGACTGAACACAGATACTTAAAAACATATCTCTGGGAGGTCCTGAGATTGAATCTGCTTAAACATTAAAAAAATAAATAAATAAAAGCTCTGTACATAATTAGTTATAGTAGGTACTGAATGAAGGAATGATTTAATACAAATATTAATGAGAGAATTAATTCATGTTTAAGGCTGACATCATTCAGGATGCTAAAACACCTTACAAGCAAGGAAATATCTACTGCTATTCAATCGTGGAGGTCCATTCTAAAGCAGGAATACAATGGTCTCTAAACACTTATTTCAAATTTACTCCTTCTAAAGCATAATGCACTTTGGCATTGCCCTGCTCCAAACCCTTTAGCAGTTCTCCATTTTATATTAAATAAAGTAAAAAATCCTTAGTATGCACAGTGGATTAAAAAAAAATTCATTTGAAGCTATGCAGAAGGTGCAGGTTACACATCAAGAGAAAAAGGCCAGAAATGTGAGGCATTCAAGATATCCCACCATTTGGTCCCAACATACCTTCCTAAGTATTTTTCATTACTTCCTACCCTCTGCTGTAGTTAAAGTCAACTACTCTCCCTCCCTAACCTCTTCTATGCCTATGCTTTGAGCATCCTTTTTCTTACTTTACTTACTAGGCCTTATCTACTCAGCTGCAAAAAAGAAGAACAATGTCCTTCTCAACAGGTTATCTTGAAGATTAAATGAGATAATATATGTAAAACACAGAGGAGAGTGTGAGGAACTTAGGAGATACCCATAAAGGATAGGATGCTAACTCTTAAAATTATTATTGTTAGCAAGGTTCTATTACTGCTACAAGACTTCATAAAGTTTTCCCACCTTCCAGGCAGAAATAGTCACTCATTTCTGTTTTCCCTTTGCCAACTCTGGTAATAGTCCAAGTATTTTAATCCTTCTAAGTATACACCATACTTCCCTTTCTAGAATATAAGTGCCTTGAAAAAGGAGCCATATGTTATACTTTTCTTTTTTACTTCTTCATAACCTTTACCACAGTAGGCATCCTAGGGGCTCATAAATGATTATCCAAGCACCTCTTTCCTACTTAAAAAGTATTTATCTTATCCTCAGAAAAGAAGCAAGCAAGAGTAGAGTGAAATATTTAAAGGATTAAAAGGAAAAAATTACCAACCTAGTATTCTGTACTCTGTGAAATTATTCTCAAAAAGAAAGGAGACATAGACTCTCAAACAGAAATAAAGGGAATTTGTTGCCAGTATACCTGTTTTGTTGAAGCAGTTCTTTAGAGAGAAGGGAAATTATATAGGTCAAAATTCAGACTTACATAATGAAAAGAAAAGAAAAAGTAAAGGTAAAATAAAAACATGTATTTCTTATTTTTAATCGATCTAATATATAACAGTTCATTCAAAATAATAAAACCAACAATGTATTCAATTATTTATGCTACTTAAATATCTTTATGCTATTTATACACACACATATATACAATTATGTAAACATGAAACAAATGACAGCAATAATATGAGGGATAGCAGGAAGGAATTAGGATTATTTTATTATAAAATACACTACATATAAAGTTGCATAGTGTTATTTGAAAGTGGACATACATGTATATTGCAAACTTAAAGGCAATCAGTAAAAAAGCTAAAAGGAAGAAAAAGGAAGACATATAACCAATATGCTAAGACAGGAAAGAAAATGCAATCACATAAAATGCTTAATTAAGACCACAAAAGGTAGAAAAAGAGTGGAATACAAAAAATAGGAACAAAGAACAAGGGAAACATATAGAAAATAGTAACAAATATGCCAGATATTAACCTAATTGTATCAACAGTCACTTTGTCAATGGTCTAAATGCACCAATTAAAAGACAAAGATTGTCAAAGTGGATCAAAAGAAAAAACAAATCCCAACTTTAGGCTGTCTATAAGAAACCCAATTTAAGTTTAAATTAAAAGTAAATTAATGGCAAAAAAATATACCATATTAACACTAATCAAAAGAAAGCAGAAGCAGCTACATTAATTTCAGCTAGAGTATACTTTAAAACAAGGTATATTATCAAGGTTAAAAAAAGACCAATACATAATGAAAAAGGCGACAATTCTCTAAGAAGACAGAACAATCCTTAATGTATTTATGCATAACAACAGAGCATCAAATTATGTGAGGGAAAAACTAATAAAACTGCAAAGAGAAATGGATGAGCCCAATATTATAAAGACTTCAAAACCCCTCTATCAAAAGTGGATAAATCCAACAAGCAGAAAATCAGCAAGGACATAGTTAAACTTAATCCCATCAATCATGGCAAAACTGGCTCAGTTAGTTGAGCCTCTGACTCTTGATTTCAGCTCAGGTCATGATCTCATGGGTGGTGGGACTGAGCTCCCTGTCAGGCTCCATGGTCATCAGGGAGTCTTCTTGAAGATTCTCTCCCTCTGCCCCTCCCTGCCCCCACTTTCTCTCTCTCAAAAGTAAATAAATCTTTAAAAAATAAATAAATAAAATAAAAATAAAAAAAATATTATCAATCAAGTAAATATAACTGACATCTACATACTCTGTTCCAACAATAGCAGAATACACATTCTTCTCAAGCTCACATGGAATGTTCCCCAAGACAGATCACATTCTGAGCCATAAAATACAACTTAACAAATTTAAAATAATGGTAAGTACACAATGACTGTTCTCCAGCTGCAGTAAACTAAGCTAGAAATCAATAACAGAAAGAAACCATTAAAATCCCAAAATACATAGAGATTAAACACCATACTTCAAAAAAGAATACTAACATAGTAAAAGAATACTATGAACAACTCTGTGCCCCAAATTTGATAAACTAGATGAAATGGACCAGTTTCTTTTAAGACACAATTTGCCAAAACTCACATATTAAATATACAAACTGAATAGGCCTTATCTATTATAAGAAATTGAATCAATAATTAATAATTTTCCAAAACAAAAAGCACCAGGCCCAGGTAGACTGAGTGATGAATTCTACCAAATATTTAAAGGAGAAATTATACCAATTTTTAAAAATCTCTTTCAGAAAATAAAACAGATGCAATACTTCCTAACGCATTTCATAATGCCAGCATTACCCTAATGCCAAAACCAGACAAGGAGATTACAAGAAGAAAATTATAGACCAACATATCTCATGAACACAGATACAAAAATCCTCAACAAAGTATTAATCAAGTCCAACAATACATACAAATAATTATACTCCATGACCAAGTGATATTTATTCCAGGTATGTGAGCCTGGTTCAACATTTGAAAATTAATTAATGTAACCCATCACAACGATAAGCTAAAGAAAAATCACATGATAATACCAACAGATTCAGAAAAAGCGTCTGACAAAATCTAACACTCATTCATTGTAAAAGCTCTCAGCAAACTAGGAATAGAGGGGACTTTGTCAACTTTATAAAGAACATCTACAAAAAAACTACAGATAAGTTCATACTTAATGGTGAGAAACTCAAGGCTTTACCACTAAAATCAGATACAAGACAAGAATGCCCCCTCTCACCACTCTTTTTCAACACTATACTGGAAATTCTAGCTAATTCAGTCATACAGGAAAATAAAACAAAAGTTATACAAATTGGGAAGGAAGAAGTACAACTGTCTTTATTCACACATAACATGATCATCCATGCAGAATATCCCAAAGAATTGGAAAAAAAAAAAAAAAAGAAACTAACAAAAAATTACAGGAAGGTTGCAAGATACAAGCTTCATATACAAAAGCAAATTGCTTTCCTATATACCAGCAATGAACAAGTTAAATTTGAAGTTAAAAACAAAATACAATTTGCACTGGCTCCCAAATAAGTGAAATACTAAGGAATAAATCTAACAAAATATGTATAAGATCTATATGAGAAAAGTTACAAAATTCTAATGAAAGAAAAAAATTAATAAATGGAGAGATATTCCATGTTCATCAAGAGGAAGACAATATTGTCAAAATGTTGACTTTTCAACATGATCTATATATTCAATGAAATCCCAATCAAAATTCCAGCAAGCTATTTTATTAATATTTACAGTCTGATTCTAAAGTTTAAACAGAAAGGCAAAAGAAACATAATAGCTGTCACAATATTGAGAGAGAAGAACAAAACTGGAGGACTGACAACTCCTAACTTCAAAGCTTATTATAAAGCTACAGTAATCAAGACAGTGATAAAAGAATAAACAAATACATCAACATAACAGAATAGAGAACTTGGAAACAGACTCACATAGCTGCTCCTTGACAAAGAACTAAAGGCAATACAGTAACAAAAACTTTGAAACAAATGGTGCTGAAACAACTGGACATCCACAAATGAAAATTAATCTGGACCCAGACCTTAAATCTATCATAAAAAGTAATTCAAAATAGATCACAAACCAAAACAGAAAACACAAAAGTATAAAACTCCTAGATCATAACATAGGAGAAAACCTAGATGACCTCAAATATGGTGATGATTTTTGGATATAACACCAGAGGCGTGATCCATAAAAAAAATAATGGCTAAGCTGGACTTCATTAAAAGTTAAAAACTCAGTTCTGTGAAAAAACAATGCCAAGAGAATGAGAAGAGAAGCCACCAACTGGGAGAAAATATCTCCAAGACATATCTGATAAAGGACTGTTACCCAAAATATACAAAGAAATCTTAACTCAAACATAAGAAAGCTAAGAGCCCCCCATTTTTTTTTGTTTCAAGTTTTTATTTAAATTCTGGTTAGTTAACATATAGTGTAATACTGGTTTCAGGAGTAGAATTTAGTGATTCATCACTTACATGACACCCGGTGTTCATCACAAGTGCCCTCCTTAATACCCATCACCCGTTTAACTCATCCCCCTGCCCAGCTCCCCTCCAGCAACCCTTAGTTTGTTTTCTATCTCTTATTGCTTGCCTCCCTCTCTTTTTTTCCCCTCCCCTATTTTCATCTGTTTTGTTTCTTAATTCCACATATGAGTGAAGTCATAAAGTATTGTCTTTCTCTGACTTAGTTCAC
Source organism: Ursus maritimus (assembly GCF_017311325.1). Classification (NCBI taxonomy): domain Eukaryota; kingdom Metazoa; phylum Chordata; class Mammalia; order Carnivora; family Ursidae; genus Ursus; species Ursus maritimus. The sequence goes on from NW_024425563.1 coordinate 30,813,559, forward strand.
TTAGCATGGTACACTCTAGCTCCATCCACACCATTGCAAATGACAAAATTTCATTATTTTTAATGGTCAAGTAATATTCCACTGAGTAATATTCCATACACACACACACACACACACACACCCACACACACCACAACTTCTTTATTCATACATCAGTCAATGAACATTTAGACTCTTTCCATAATCTGGTTTTTGTTGATAATGCTGCTATAAACATCAGGGAGCATGTACCCCTTCAAGTAAGTATTTTTGTATCTTTTTGGAAAATACCAAGTAATGCAATTGCTGGGTCATACGGTGGTTCTATTTTTAACTTTTTGAGAAACCTCCATACTGTTTTCCAGAGTGCACCAGTTTGCATTTCCACCAACAGTGTAAGAGGGTTCCCCTTGCTCTACATCCTCACCAACATCGGTTGTTTTCTATGTTAATGTTAGCCATTCTGATAGGCATGAGGTGGTATCTCACCACAGTTTTGATTTGCATTTCCCTGTGATGAGTGATGTTGAGCCTGTTTTCATGTGTCTCTTGGCCATCTGGATATCTTCTTTGGACAAATGTCTGTTCATGTCTTCTGCCCATTTCTTAACTGGATTATTTGGTTTTTGGGTGTTGAATTTTATAAGTTCTTTATATATTTTGGATACTAACCTTTTATCAGACATGTCATTACAAATATCTTCTCTCATTTAGTAGGTTGTATTTCAGTTTTGTTGATTGTTTCCTTTGCTGTGCAAAAGCTTTTTATCTTGATGAAATTCGAATAGTTCATATTTGCTTTTGTTTCTCTTGCCTCCAGAGACATGTCTAGTAAGAAGCTGCTACAGCCAATATCAAAGAGGTTGCTTTCTGTGTTCTCCTCTAGGGTTTTGATGGTTTCCTGTCTCACAATTAGGAGCCCAATTTTAAAACTGGAGCAAAGGCCGGGGCGTCTGGGTGGCACAGCGGTTAAGCGTCTGCCTTTGGCTCAGGGCGTGATCCCAACGTTATAGGATCGAGCCCCACATCAGGCTCCTCCACTATGAGCCTGCTTCTTCTTCTCCCACTCCCCCTGCTTGTGTTCCCTCCCTCGCTGATGTTTCTATCTCTGTCAAATAAATAAAATCTTTTAAAAAAAATGGAGCAAAGGCCTAACAGACATCTTACTAAGAAATGATATATAGATTGAAAATAAGCATATGAAAAGATATCTACATCACCTATCATTACATAAATGTAACGTAAAAATAAGACACCACCATATACTTAGCAACACTGCCAAAATTCAGGACACTGGTAACACCAAAGGAACTCTCATTCTTTGCAGGTGAGAATGCAAAATGCTATAGTCACTTTGGGAGAGAGTTTGGTGTTTTTACAAAACTAAATACACTCTTACCATACAATCCAGAAACTGTGATCCTTGGTTTTTACCCATTGGAGTTAAAAACTTATGTCTACACAAAAACCTGAATACAGATGTTTACAGCAGATTTATTTATACCTGGCAAACTTAGGAGCAACCAATATGTCCTTCAACAGGTGAATGGATAAAGTGTGGGACACCCAGACAATGAACTATTATTCAGTGCTGAAAAGAAATGACCTATGAAGCCATGAAAAGATATGGAGGAACCTTAAATGCATATTAGTACGTAAAAGAAGCCAATCTGGAAGGCTACATACTGATGAGTACAACTATAAGAAATTTTGGAAAAGTGTAAAACTAGGAGCAGTGGTTGCAAGAGTTGGGGTGGAAAGGGGAAAGAAAAATCAGGGCACAGAAGATTTTTATGGCCAGGAAAGTACTCTATATGATACAATAATGATAGAACAACAATGTCATTATCCGTTTGTCCAAATGCATATAATGTATAACACCAAAAGTGAACCATAATATAAGCTATGAATGATAATTACTTGTCATCTTAGGTTCATCAATTGTAATCAGTGTACCACTCTGGTGTGAGATGTTGATAATCAGGGAAGCTATTCCTGTCTGATAGCAGAGATACATGGGAAATCTCTGTACCTGCCCTTCAGTTTTGCTGTGAACGTTAAACTGCTTTTTTTTTTTTTTTTAATATACGTGATTGACCAATTAGGAAGAAAACGGTGAGAGCACGGTGATCTCAATCAGGATGAGTTCAGCTATTATCAGTATTCTCTCCTGAAGAACTTTCATTAGGAATTGCTAATAGGGGCGCCTGGGTGGCACAGCGGTTTGGCGTCTGCCTTCAGCTCAGGGCGTGATCCCGGCGATCTGGGATCGAGCCCCACATCAGGCTCTTCTGCTATGAGCCTGCTTCTTCCTCTCCCACTCCCCCTGCTTGTGTTCCCTCTCTCGCTGGCTGTCTCTATCTCTGTCGAATAAATAAATAAAATCTTTAAAAAAAAAAGGAATCGCTAATAAATACCATATAAAAGTAAGGGCACTTTCTATTCCTCCTTCTTTTGAATCAAGAAATAAAACTTATTCTGGCAAGCTTTCCATTAAAAAAGGAGAGGTGTGAGAACATAAATAATACTATTCCATTAGATTGCTATAAGAACTTCATCTTTCTAATGATAGAATATTACGTATTTACATCTGCAAAAGCTCTTTCTCAAGTGCAACACTGAAAAATGATTCAGGTCTTCGGGTTGTTTAAATGCATGACTCTTTAACTTGGGAAGAAAATACTTATGATTTCACTGGACAATATTTACCATGCCAAAAAAAATGGATAGTCACCCTGAATCTTCTGAAGTGAGAATGGAAAGAGCTGCATTCTACTTGACAGAACCTTAATCACCAGAATTGATTCAGACAGTTGCTTACTTTAAAATATTTGCCCATACTTTTATGTATTCTTTCCTGTAGTTAATAATACCTAGTGATTAAAAAAGGGAAACTGTGTCCAAGAGAAAAATTTTAGCAAAATAAGTCTTAATGTTTTCCTTCTAGTTCTGAAGACAATTTGTTCTTATATGATTGATGATGTTTTATTTGGTTCCATGCCCAAAACTGTTTTAAGTTTTTTCACAGATGAAGACCAGAAATGCCTCTTAAGGTATAAAAAATCCTATAGAAAGGGTGTTAGTGTAACATTCTGGTTTTGGAATCATATTCTCTCCGAGAACTAATTAATCTCTAATTAGTGAGGTACATTATTTCCATAATGAACCATGGAAGAAACACACCAATGATTCAACCTAATAATGAGGAGGAAAGTATCTGCAAATGTAAACTTCAGTTGATTGTTTTAATTGCCAGATACCATGATCTATTACAAGGTACACTGTTTTATCCAATGTTTTGTAAGGAGAGGATTTTTCTATCTCCTATCCTCAGAAATTTCAGACATACTTAGAGAAAATAATACTGACAATGACAGAGGTCTATAAAGTTGGAAAGAATCCAAACATAGTCAAGCAGACCATCAAAATCTTAAGAAGGAGTTTAGAAGAAATACTATTAAAGGTAGGAAAAGAAATCCCTATTACCATACCCAGATCTCTGATAGCTGTAGCTAGCCAGAAGGATGGCTGAAAGATTAGGAGCAAGTCTACATTAGAAAAATAAACAAACAACCAACTCATTTTATAGTATAATAAACTAGAGGAAGCAGTTATATTATAGAAAAGTAAATAATATTTTATGAGAAAAATATAAAATTGACCTTTAAATGTGTATTGTGAGAGAAAAAATATATTCCATGGAATCTTGTAGATTTCAGAATTTTGCCCTATATATGTTCCCTTTCTCTCTACTTTGATTTCACAAGCTATCTTTCAGAGGATTTCATGGTAGCCTTACAGTCATCTCTGGTTGCATTTTCTCTATCCTCTACACCATCTTCTTCATTACTGCCAGATGGGCCTATTAAATACTCAAATCATTTTGTTGCAGCCCCACTTTGGTGTAACAACTATTTGTGATTCTCCCTTAAGACACCTAGTTGTAATTCCTCTGCACAGCAGCAGGACCCTCTGTGCCCTAGTCCTGCCTCATATCTCACTGCTGCCTCCCACTGCATAACTTACCCTGCTCAGAAACTAAATAAATACACCTGTGGTTTCCAAGTTCTTTCCTTGCATGTTATGGTCCCTCTCCCTAGAACATCCTTCTCAAGACTCCCTCATATGATGGTATCTATGGACTTTTATTTTCACCTTTTTAAGGTACTCATTTGAATTTAAGCATTTAAGACTAAAATTAAAATAAGTTTTAATATAATGTATGAAAGACTGGCATATTGAGTCAAAGTCTTTAGATTATAACAGCATTCAAGAGGAATACATGTGACAGTAGCAGCCACTTAACCTCTCTGGGCCTTTGCTTACTCACGTGCAGAGTTATGGGAGTAATATCATAAAAGTTCCATTCCACTTCTAAGAATTATGTTCTATAATATCAACAAATAGTACATTATTTCATTACTGCATGTAATACAAATTTGTTAAATGAATAGGTAATCTCTAGAGAAATAACATACACCATGTGTGTGTTGACAAATCAAAAAGAAAGGAAATGTGTTGAAAACTTTGCAGAAAAAAAGTATTTTTTCTTGGTTAGCTCATGTGGTTAGAACATTGTTATAACGAGTCATAGTTTCTGATAATATTACCCTGTGAATCAGTTAACCTCTTTACTGATCCATGGTCACAGGCAGCACAACTGATCATAAAATGGACAAAAATAAGATCACAGATATATCCAAGTCTATTTATCCACTTTAACTTGAAACAATTCGCTGGTAAAATCACAACAACATAATGGTAGAATCACAGCATCACCATTTTACATGAGGACCAGCAAATGAGATCACTTCTATACTCTTCAAACTGACATTTATGAACAATCATAATCTCCCCAACCTTCCATTTTTAACCTTACTCCTGACCACAGTTCAATATACTATCTCTTAGGGCCAATTTAATCTCTTTATCATTTACCCATACTTTTGTCAGCATGATTCAGCAAATTTTTGAGAGAAAATAGACCTCATTTTGTTTTATATCTTACACAGTAATACACATAATATTATGTAATAATTACCTATTCTTGTGCCCACCCCTCCACAAAAACAAGTAAGAAATGTTCCCTCTCTTCAGGAAATATGTGTGCCATTCTTTTTACAAGTAAAAGAGTCCCCCATCATACTTTCTAACAGTCCATGTACATTACTCCCATCAGAAGACTTTCAATCAAATTTCAGTATTATACCCAGTGCCACAAAATTTAAAAAAAAAAAAAAAAAAAGTTGTTTGGTTTTTTTTGTTGTTGTTGTTTTTGTTTTTTTAAAGAATCAGGTCTTAAGGATGACAGATATTTCATTATCTATGCTTTCACTCCCATTGCAATGGAAAGCTTTGGAATAAACAGTAATATTGCCCGTGTTAAAAGAATTCCCCTTAAAAGGCCTCTGAGTTGTTTTTTTTTCTTTTTTCTTTTTTTTTTTTTTTTTTTCAAAATGGCTCTGGGATGGTCTAGTAATGTATGGTAATTTCCACATTCCTAAGCAGAACTGTCATAAAATGGAGAATGAAGACAGTTTATAATTGCTGCCCTTCTTTCCCTTTCAAACCTATAGGATATAAGGTGACAATGAGCCAGTAATAAAAATATTAGATAAATGAATAAGGAATGCTCATAGCAAAAATAAAAGAAAGGAATATTTAAAAATTTTATTGAGAAGGGAACTTAAATTACAAAAATGATTCTGATTGAATGAGTATTTCATTTTGTTTTGTTTGAAAGAAGCTGTGTGCCAGGATTTGAACATGAGAACTACAGTAAAAAAGGGCTGATGAATAAACAGGTAAATGAAATAATGAACAACTGTAAGGATAAAGGAGATGACAATCGCAATGGAGATTGGGCTGACAAATATCTGTCTATGTGCTATTAACCTAGAAGAAAAAAGTCACATTTTTTTCCTAAGAGTTTAGGAAGAGAAATGTAGAAGGAAATGTTGGAGATAGAACCTACAGTGCAAGGGCGCCTGGGTGGCTCAGTCATTAAGCATCTGCCTTTGGCTCAGGGCTTGATCCCAGCATTCTGGGATCGAGCCCCACATCAGGCTCCTCCGCTGGAAGCCTGCTTCTTCCTCTCCCACTCTCCCTGCTTGTGTTCCCTCTCTCGCTGGCTGTCTCTATCTCTGTCAAATAAATAAATAAAATCTTAAAAAAAAAAAAAAAAAAAAGCTACAGTGCAATGTCCTCACATCCTCTCAGCTAAGGAAGGTGAAGGAAGCCAAGCAGAGAAAGTTCTTCTCACAGCTGACCATCAAATCCATCCAGAAATGGTAGATGCCATGTAGTGAGACTTGCAGAGTGCATTGCTCATCATGTACTGGAGAGAAACCATGCTCCATCAAACTATTTCCCCCAATGCCCTAAAATCCCTCCATCAGAAATTTAGTACTTTAAATTTGAGAATCTCCAGCGCACACATAAATTATTTTTTTTATCTGGCATGTGACAGAGGGGTATCAAGTCTTTTGTGACTGACTGATTTCACTTCATATTGTTTCATCCATATTGTTGCAAATAGTCTCTAGTAGTAACTCAAAGTACCATGCCTCTCCTCTGCATTCCGGAAACCTAGTGCTACATCAGACTTAATGGCTGTTTAAATAGTTACACTTAACTAAGAAATTAATTACTAATTAAGAACTAATTTAAGAAAAATTTACAGTCCTGCCTTAGAAGTGCTAAGTCCAAGGATTCTTTTCCAGTTTACTCCTCACTGAATTCTGTATAGCCTATATTAACCACTGCCAAGAACAGAAATGAGTAAAAGAAAATACCAACTGGATGCCTTGTCTCTCCTAGTATTCTTGCTGAGAAAAACTTGGAGTAGGAGGAATCCAGGTTATTAAATCTGTTTTCAAGTCCATTTCCATTTGGGATTATCTATATTTTATCACACACCAATATTCTTTTTAAGGAATATGTCTGGAATCTCTCTTCCCAAAATTATACCTTAAGTCTCTATAGATTGCCAGGGCAACCCAATTCTTTTTCAGTAAAAACCTATGAAGGACGAGGATGTGTTATACATCAAACTAAGCATCAAAAATGACCCAGTAAATCCCCAAGGGTTATATACATTTAAAAAAAGAAACAACGTGAATTTGAAAGAGCACAGAATTAAGAGTCAAGGCACCTGATTCATAATCTCAATTTTGCTATAACCAGCTATGCAACTTGGACAAAACCTTCTACATTTCCTATATTCTGTGATTTAAACACATTTACTTGAATTTTTAAATATAATTTAAAAAACACTAAATTTAAACTTCTGCAACATTCTTTTTCTTTCCCAGCTGGTTGAGTCATGTTAAAAGATAAAGTCAGGCACATTAAAACTTCAAATAGGACAGCATCAAAATGAAAGTGGTTAATGAGCGCTCCCCCAATAGGAGCTTAGGAAGAGCTTTTTCCAGAAAAGAGGAGGAAGCAAAGCAAGGGTATTATTTGATGGGCTACAGCATAAGCAGTTGCCTTATTTAGGAAAGCTTAGTTGGCTGTTTGTGATCTGTTGTTCTTAAGTCTCACTTTCTTGGATTCAAGTGTATTGACTGTGGCTTAGGTTTTGGTTTACTAGACTACCACCAAGGCATTAAAGCCACCTCATCTAATAGCCTCCATGTTTAATTCTTTAACGGTCATGATAAAATCAGCTTTATTTTAGGTTTTGGAATTAAATGTGTGGATATATGTGTGTAAGCAGTACAGTTCTTCCTCAAAGGTCATTGGACCTTTGCAAGCAGTGTTAAAAAAAAAAAAAAACTCAAAATCTATACATTTTTTTAAAATAATGTATTTAAAAATTAAGTGACATAATTTCACATTTGAAATTTACTACTTAAGAATTAAAAAAGATTAAACCAGAAGAGGTTTTTCTGGTATTTCTTGTATTCTGGTGAGAAATGTGACTGTATCTCTTTATAGTGAAGCTCCTTTGTTTGCTAGTAATATTACATAAGAACTAATTTTATAAGACAGCAGTATTTTCAAGAAAATTTCATATTAAAATCTTTAACACATACATTTCTAAGTACATTACTAACAGGTCTCACCCTGAATTTGAAAAATCCAGATTTAATAATAATAATTATAAAGACAAAAAGAAACATCAAATAATATTATTTTAAGTTACTTGTTTTTCCTGCTCCATTCATAGCTACAAATAATAGCGACAATTAAATGAGTCCTAATAAGATACAAAACTAGCATGTGTTTTATATATATATATATATATATATATATATACACACATATATATATGGCTATACTGGCACAAGTACACACAGAAGACAAGCATATATAATTCCATTTTCTGTGTATGAAAAAAAATAGAAATATCTGGCAGAAAAAAAGAAAAAGTTAAAATTGATCAAATTCTCTACAAAAAGTGATAATTTTTATAAGATGTTAATAAGGAAACATGAAAATTCAACATTAGCATAAGTGCTGAATGTCTGTATTTTTTGCAATGTAATATTTTGGAGTCTTTTATTACATAATAAAAATCAACCAGTAAATGTACTGCTATTCCATCTCAATGACTTTCTGAAAAATGTAATGAATGCTTAAGAGTGGAGCTTAAAAATTCTGGTTGCAGTAGGCCTATAGAAATGTTACAAACACTTGACTCTGGCATTCAATTTTCCACGGACTATATAAAAAGTGGCCCTATATCTCTGATTGCTACTTTATATTATTTGAGAATTAAGAATCATTTTGAAAAGTCATAGTAAGCTAGAAGTGCTAAGCTTACTGAATTATATACTTACCGTATGGTTGACATGGGAACAAGGCAGCGAAGTCTGAATCTAATGAGAATGTCAGTCAAAGGACACCTTGTTCCTGTTCTAAAATTAGTCTTCATTTCCTAAACTCTTCAATTATTTATGACCACCTTATGATATTACCAAATTAACTTCCTGAATCGTTTTACAACCCATAATTTTCCTGAACTGTATATTTTCTATTGTCACAATTAGAAGAAACTAGGCTTTGATCTGATTACAATTGCTAAATAGTTTGTTCAGAATTAATTTCTCATTATTTTAAACTACATTTGCTATTTTCTTCCAAAAAGTAGTAAAGATTCTTAAATTCAGCGTATTCTTCCCTAGTGACACTCAGTATTCAGATCAAATGGTACATGACTACCAAACTGGGTCCATGAAAAAAATAACTTTTTTCCTACGTATGTAAAGCTAAAAAAGAGTATTGAGATGTACACATTTATTATAATTATAAGATGGATAAAATATATCCTAGGCTATGGACATGCAGAGTGTTCTAAGAACACTAATTCTCTGAAGATACTGAAGATGATCACATTAAAGTAATTAAGATTTTTTTTATAGGACACCTTAAATTTAGTAACATCTCAAAAGTAAGAAATAAGACTTTCATTTCCAGCTATGAAGGAAGTCATATCGGACTAAATATCTGCCCAAGAATAAACAGAAAAGCTGCATAAAATAGAAAGATGAAATAAAATTTGTACCAAAAATAAGATTTTTAAGACATTAAAGAACAATCCAATATGCCAGAATTTGGAAGGCCAAGACACAAGGGAGAAGCCAAGTGTTGAGATATACTCTGAAGATTTGGCATGCAAAGCACAGATCTAATTTTCACTGCTTTATATCAGATGCTGTTTTTACAGCAGAAAGCAGCATAGTAGATGTACTTAACACAGTTATAAAGAAGGTTTTAAAAATGCCTATCTTTTGAAATAAAGCCTTTTGGAAAATAATACTTTTTTTCATAGAATGCCTTATAGGAATTTTTTAAGAATGTATTAATATATTGTGGAGAGAAAACAACATGAAATCTACTCATTAGATCAAATTAATTTTTGTAATTAGAAAGTTCATTGTCTTAATCCAGGGAAAATCCTATTTGGGTAAAACTTTAAATTTTTACTTTTTGAGGAAATCTGATCTCCTGTATCAAGGACAAAATAATCCAAGAATTTGACATTTTGAGTTACCCTACAATTATATCAATTTTATGAGACTAAAAAACTGGGATACCATCTCTCTAGTATTTTTCCTTAAGCTAAACTGCACTGATTTATTTCGATTTCTGTTCTCATATATAATAGCACAGTATATTTATACATGAACATATTCACATAGAAAATATATGAGCTACATTTGTATGCATTTCTCTCTAAAGAGATCCCCCTTTAAAAGATCATCCCCCAAGATTTATATGTGCAAAGAAGAAATAAATTGTTGTAATACAGAAAACTACCAGTGCACTTTTCCAAAGTTAAATGACTTCTCATTCAAATAAGATAAACCTCAATATAAAAAAGAACAATACAAAGTTCTAAAGATACACTATACATATTAAAATAGATCTAAATAGAAAGTTTACTGTTAGTTATACGTCAGCTTCTTCTGGAGTAAGAATAAAGGTCAAATTCTGAAGCCCATAGAATCCATTAAATAAAGACAATAAAAAAATGTGGAAGATTGTATAGTATCATCATAAACTTGCACAGCATAATTATGGTGATAGTAACTGATAGATAGATAGATAGATAGATAGATAGATAGATATAATATTTTAGATAGATATATAGATATATATCTATATATACATAATATTTTACTTTTTGACCCCCATTTCTCCCACCCACTACCACACGCTTCTGTTTCCTCACAGTTTTGTGTGTGTTTTTTGTTGTTCTTTGTTTTGGTTTTTTTTGTTTTTTAGGGTCCATATATAAGAGAGATCATATGATATTTTTCTTTCTCTGACTTGTTTCACTTACCATAATTTTGTCCATCCATTTTGTCACAAATGGCCAGATTTCATTATTTTTAATAGCTGAATAGCATTCCACTGTGTGTGTGTGTGTGTGTGTGTGTGTGTGTGTGTGTGTGTATCACAATTCCCTTATCCTTTTGTCCATTGATGGACATTTAGGTTGTTTCCATAGCTTGGCTATTGTAAATAGGGCTGCAGTGTACACAGGGGTGCATATATCTTTTTGACTTTGTGTTTTCATTCTCTTCAGATAAATACCTAGAAGTGGAATTGCTGGATCATATGGTACTTTAATTTTCAATTTTTTGAGGAACCTCCATATTGTTTTCCATAACGGCTATTATAGTCCTTCCTAGTCTCTCATCAGTTTGTGGGCTTCTCAATCAGACACAACAGGGAGTTGAGGGATGTTCATAGAGAAAATGTCAGTACCCCTTCCTTGCATGATTAAGACAGAACATTTCTGAACTGACACCATAAAAACAAAGATAAGCGAAGAAGATTGTGAGTTACTTCTCAGGCCCAAATCAGGATTTGACTTTTCTCACTGAAGGAAGTAGGGCATAGGGCTGCTCCATAGGACTGTGGAGTTTGCACACTGTACAAAAGCAACCTGCTAATGGAGTATTAAAAGGAAAAACTCAGCTTGGTTCCATCTGAGAAGCACTATAACATACTGCAGAACTGGGTCCAAAAAGAACAAGGACCATCTTGTGAAGTCATATTTATCTTTCTGAGTCACCAGCCCAGAGGCTCCTTGGAGCCTAACAGGTGGGCATGGTAAGATGGCTACTCACTGTCACAAAGAGAACATGCTGAATGAGGCAGACAATAAAAATACCAGAAAGCATTCAAATTCCTTAGACATCACTAAAAATTCAAAAGGCAATCCAATTGTTCACAATTCCTCTCTGGATACAGCCAGAAGATGGGGTGGCAGCGGAGAAGGGAATGGCACCATTAGGGTAAGCTGTGTCAGAGGGCACAGTATTTTATTGCTACAATTGCAGAAGAATGCTTGACACTTTCCCAAAGTCTATGAAGCAAGCAGTGCAAAGTACTATTTGTACTGAGGAGAAGAGAACTCTACAGGATAAGCACAGTGGCAGGCCATGAGAATATGCTGTGCTCATCTCCAACTAACAAGAGTTATTTGACCATGGCCCCCAGCTGCTGCACTCTGAAATCCATTGCTACATTTATACCAAGACCATGTTTCCCATGGGCTGCTCCCAGCAGGCAGTGAGCACAGCAGTGACAATAAGGCAGAGTTGCCCCAAGGACCTAGGATTCCTCTGATGACTGACTTTGGCTTGAGGCTTCCCAATCACTGTGTTGAACCTTCCTTAAACTTCACAGCAGTTTAGAAAGTCTCCACCCAATTTCATTTTCCTTCTCCTTCATTCTGGGTTAGACATGTGCCCAAGTCTGATAGCACACCCTAGCCTTGCCCTCTCCCATCGTTTTCATTCACAGACACTTCCCTTAAAAGCCCTTGCAAGTTAAATAGATATAGTCACATGCATATACAATTCTCATTGCTCCAACTACCAACTTGTGTGGTTATTGGAAATTTGGCCTTTTTTTTTTTTTTTTAACAAAACACTATATATTCGTGTGCCTGTGTCAACAAATCAGAACTGATTTCACTGTCCCAAACAGTAGTGATGGTGCTCTAGGAGGATTTTTCAAATCTGGAAATCCAGATCCATTCCCTTTGCTATCACCACCATGGAAATGTTTGTCAGTGAAGCTGGAAATCCATTACACTCAAATTTGAGTAAAGTGGCACTCATAACATTACCACCACTACTGTGGCTGTGGCTAATAAAGCTGGAAATTATTCCTAATAAAAATTAAGGACAGTGACTTCTGGGTATATATAATACTTCTGGGTATATATAATAATTCAAATCAGAAACTCAAACAGATATTTGTACATCCAGTGTTCATAATAGCAATAATCATAATGGCTAAAAGGTAGGCACAACCCAAGTGTCTTTCATTGGATGACCTGATAAACAAAATTTAGGAGACACTACATATAATGGAACATTATTCAGCTTTAAAGAGGAAGGAAATTCTGACACATGCTATAGCATGGATGAATCTTAAAGACATTATGCAAAATTAAATAAGCCAGTAACAAAAAGACAAGTGTTAATACGATTTCACTTGCATAAAGTACCTAGAGTGGTCAAATTCACAGAATAGAAAGTAGAATGGTAGCTGCCAGGGTCTGGAGGGAAGAAGAATGGGGGGACAGCGGAGCAGGGTTAGTGTTTAAAGGGTATAGAGTTTAGAGAAAATGAAAAAGTTCTGGAGATGGATAGCAGTGATTGCACAACAATGTGAATATATTTAATGCCACAGAACTGTCCACTTAAAAATAGTTAAAGTGTTAAATTCTGTTAAGTATATTTTACCACAATAAAAAAAAAAAAAAAACAGAATATGCTTTCTGTGTTACGTTCAAAAGATTTAAAGAGGGAGTCCCTGTTGTTTGAGATCCAAATTACTTCGGTGGTTGGTGACACAGTACTAGTTGGCCCAAGCTGAAAACATACAGCCTTGGCTGTAATAATCCTGTGGAAAGGCACAGCTGCTGCAGAGTAGTCTCCCTTCTCTGGCTCCAGTGTCTCAATCACCACTGCAGCACAGTCTTGGCAAAGATCTCCCCATGCTTTTAAGAATTATGGCCCTTTCAATTCACTATTTTACAGTCAGCAGTGTAGCTGAGTCAGGACAAGTCCAATATCAGTCACTCAACTCTACGTACAAATTGCATTCCCCTGAAAATGAAGCCCCTGGCTAGATCTAGGTTCATTTCACCAGACTCCATCCATTTTTCAGGTTTTTTTTGGGGGGGGGGGCAGGGAGTCAGGTATGTGGGTCATAATATTGTCTAAACCCCAGGATAAATAGAATCAATCTTTTTTCTCAGAGTGCCATATCCTCGACTCACATTAGGAAATGCAAATGGATACTGAGATTGGAGGATTATCCAAGTCCACTTGCTAGAAATATCTATTCCCCACTATAAAGGGCCATACCAGAGCCCTCTATTCCTGCTGAGTTGTAATATAAAAGAACTCTCCAAGTATTCTTTAATCAGAATGCTGTGTAATTAAAGCTATACCAAGTGCCCAAAGTACAGAAATTCAGATACACATTATTTGTTATAGAAAACTATTTTAACAAGATGTATTTTTGTGTATTTTCTGGTTTAACACATTTTACCTATTCTTCTTTATCCTTCCTATCCATTCATCCACTGGCCAATGAGGTAGATTCATCCTCCCCCCATAATAAACATTACAGTGTCTCCCAATTTTTCAGGGTAAGAATTAACATCCATACTACTAAGATAAATCAAGAATATAAACAAAAATTAACTTGTTCTCCTAGATATTCTCAAATATAGGTCACCCACTAAAAACCAATAAAATTATATCAATTCTTACACTGAATCATTTCAGATGCACACTTACACCACTGCTGATGTGTTTGCCATATAACTGCTATTCTATGTAGCAGGGCTGGAGATTTATTAGACAGTTCCCAGTGCTGATAGGATATGCTGAGTTCAGCAGTGAGGCTACATTAAAGTAACATAATATGAGGGCAGTAGTTTTTTCTATACGAAGTATCTACACATATTTTCCTCTCCTACAACATACTCCTAAAAACTGTTTTCCATAGACAAAGAGTGTTTCTGCAATATGCTACTGAAGTCCGAGTGTGGAAAAAATGAAAAGCGTATTTTTGTTAATAAAAAGCAGCACACTATGACACTACTCTCTTCTGGCTCTAACTCCTGTGTGTACATGTTTGTGTGTAGGGGTTCCTACTTCACACAATAGAAAACTGAATATACATGGGATTTGCTGTCTGTGGGTAAACTATTCCAGAACAGAACATAAAGAGCATGTCCACTCTAAATTCAGGTTTCCTTTGATTTAGCCAGTTAATTATTCACAGCTATATTAATGATTGCATCTAAGAAAGAACCACATTAGCAGAAATCCACATCTAGGTGAAATGCCAAATACAATTTTTCTCAACCACATCCTCTTCAGTATTAGAGCTAGTGCTGGAAGCTATGGCAGACCAAGAAGAATTTATTTCCTTTGGTGTGTAATTCATACTTTAAAGTGACATAGTAGAGCTTATTTTTTTTAAATCTAAATATTATTAAATCATTTGCAAGTGTACTTGATTGAAATTTATAGATAATACTAAAATAAAAGCAAATGTCAAAGTACCTGGATTTTATAAGCCACATATAATTTATCTCACATTTCTTACATAAATCAAATTCAGAGTAAATGCTTAAGAGGCTGTTTAAATGAGTGATTACTCTACCTCCCCTACATAAAGATCCTAAAATCTAATTGCCTGTAAGTCCTGGGCAAAACATTTCTCTCAATTACCTAGAACTGGCATCTACAAATCTATCTTAAAGATATTAGCCATCCTAAGTGAAAAAGATCCAGAAACAACCCAATAGTCCCCTATCTTTCAATTACAATACATTGTGTTTTTGCAGAGAACATAACCTCTAATTAAAGAAATTTACACATGGTAAGTTCTTCAACAGTATAAAAATACAAAACAAATGAAATATATATCCCACATATTTTACATTTAAATAAAAACTATTTTATAACCGAGACGCAAAATTTATCTAAGAATTTATTTTTTCAAATGGAAAGCCTAATTCATTATTTTGGTAAATCTATTTTATATTTAGATCATGCTACAAACTTAAAGGGGCACAAATATATGTGTATATGTGTGTGTGTGTGTATGCACATACATATGCAAACATTTATACATATATATGTCATTATCATTCAAATTAACGTAAACAGAGATACAATAAATTTCTATAAAACGATTAAATACTTGGCAGTTTAAGACTGTGAGATGATATCGTGGCTGGGAAGCTATACTGTTTTACTTCTTAGGTTTGCAAATTGTGCATTCACTTCCTTGCTACAGCACTGACACCTCTGAACACACCCCCCTGGGTTTCACAGTCCTTCTCACAAAACCCATTTCTTCTGAAAGGTTATCTCCACCTTCTCTAGTGAAAGGTTCTCTTCATCATAGCTTCTTACTCATCTGAGCATTCTGCCTGTCCAAATTTCCAGCTCTAAGATCTTGTATTAATTTTCTGGTCAAACAGGACAAAACTGTGACTATGTAGACTCTTCACATGCTAAGCACAGACTTCTTTATGGTTAACTTTTCACAGAGTTGGAAAGAGAAATTTCTCTCTTGGAACCAAGAAAAGGAAAAACACTTTTTTTTTCTTTTGCATTTTTGCTGTTTCTTGTTTGTTTTTGTTTCCTGTATCTGAAAACTCCAAGCTAGGTATTACTGGTAATTTATATAATACTTTTTTTAACAATAGCTTTATTTACTAATTAAGTTTCTTCATGTCAATAAGAAAATAACACTTAATTCAGGTTTGAACAATGAAGCAGCTGCTCAAGGCTCAATTGCCAATATTTTTGGCTTGCCAAGACTTAAGTCTAGCTTTAGGAACTGCTGGACCCTTTCTCAACCTGCCTTGAGGAGAGGAAAAAATAAACACAACCCTTGTACGGTTTTTGATCAAGAGAACCTTAATATTCTCCAAAACTTCACTGAATTTTAGACTGGTTTCCTTCCAAGGATAGACCCCAGACCTTCCTTTTCTTAGAGCATTTACTTTAGAAAACTTTTAATTATCAATTATTTCTTTGCCTCTTTGTCATGTAAATATTCTCTCAGCTTCTTGACAGTTTCACAACCTAAAAATGTCTTTCTCAAGGACCTGGGCGCCAACCCTTTTAAATGTAACCATCATGGAAAATAAGGCCTCTATCTCCCAGTATCTGTAAGAGGATAGGAGCCTTACTTCAATACACTTTCATTAGCAAACTCATATGGCCTAATCACATTGATCAACCCTCTGCTAATTTCTTTCTATACTCTTCCATTAGCTCATCCTAGTGCTTAAATAAATCTCTCCTGTCTTTTGTTTTAGTGAAGTCCAGGTTCTCCCCTTTACTGCAAGTCTTGAATAATGTCATCCTTGCCTGTTTAACTCCATCTGCTATAAATTTTCTTTGACATCATAAACTAGCTTCTTTTTTAAAAATCTTTTATTTTCAAAGGAATGATTGAATATGGATAGAACACCTATTATATATAATTCTCATATATATTATTTAATCCAAATAAATTACAACAACAGATCATGTTATAGATAAAAGAAATAGGACTCACATTTAGAGACAGTTATTCAGAGCTGGAAGACAGCATTACTGGAACACAAACACAGTCACTGAAGGTAAAACCTAGATTTGCTCTTATCTTGCATTTAAGCATAGTTGGGTCTTTCATCTGCTTGAAGGGGTGGGGGGCGGTGCTGAAGGCTAAAGGCCTGGACAGGAATATTCCAAGCAAGGCTGGCAGGTAATTTTGTGACTTTCCCTCAAGCCTTAGGGAGCCTGCAGACATCATAAAACAATGGTCCTATAAAATATAAACAAATTCGGTATGGCCTAGTGGTTCTATGGCAAAAACAGTCAAAAACTTCTGATGATGAATAATTTTAAAGGCTTAAAACCATAGCAACAACACAGTGCTAAATTTTATTCCTTTCTTCCCTCTTAACTGGGTTCGCGTTAGCCAACAAAAACAAACACTGAACACCAGGAGACAATGGAAAGCAAATGGTCTTACCAGGATTGGCTGGAGACTTCGATTTAATAGAATCAAGGATGCCCAAAGGATAAGCTTAAATCTACGCTTGGAGATAACTTTAATAGTGAGGGGACAAGATAGTGAGGGCAAAGATCACAGAATTGGAAAGTTACGAGTTCTCAACACAAAATCACAGACCTTCTTAATGTTATTTAAGGCACTTTCTGACAGACTGTTTTTGAAATAGATTACTCTGAGAGTTATTATGGTTGTTTCCAACCAGGAATAAATTAAGTTAAATATATATCTAGCAATATAAATAAAAACCTTTTGTGAAGCAATGTTTACTTAATATGAAATAAGGCATACACTAAACAGAAATTCAGAAGTGTCATTTTAAATTGAAGACTGTTTTTTATTGTTTTTAAAAAGAGTATTTAAATTTTTTGTATACCCTAATGAGATTATATTCCAGGCATTAAAAAACTGCAGGACTCATCCAGGTCATACACTTGATTCTGAATAAACTAAGGCTCAGATGCATCATCTAAGCCGTAGATCAAGTTAATGACAGAATAGCATCTCTACACTTCTGACATGAGCATCCCGACTCCCACATGGGTATTTTTTCCCACCATCCTCTATTGCATCCTATCCATGTGCTAATATAAGTAGCTTTATAGTGTGAATTTTGTTACAAGGCAATATTATGTATTATTTATAAATTGCATACTCTATTAGTGTTCTACAATACTGAATAATATCTAAAATTGGGACAAATAACATCAAATACACTAGGAAGTACTACCCTCAAGATATATAGTATAGATTCGAAAGAAAAATATACTCATGTGTTATACAAATTATAATATATTCTAAGGGATAAACTGTATCACAAAATCTACAGATTGTTTGGATCATTGAATAAAATGTTATCTGCGTGTGTCATCTTTCCAAAAAGTGAAATCCCTGAAGTTAATTTTTGAAAATCATGACATTTCTTTATTAATCAACAGTTGAAAACCTCTTGTGTACTATATTATGTTCTGTGTGATATGTAAATTAAATTTTAAATTAATCTGAAAAACAAGTATTTCCAAAGACCATGAATCATCAAATTTGTGAAACACAGATGCCATCTGTTGTGCAGAATATTAAACATGCCTTTATTTTTTAAAGTTATTTTGTTGCTAACAAATTGCATATCTACAGAAAAGTACGCATCTTGGCCTGACTCCCCAACTCCAATTTTCATACAAGTTTTAGGGGTAAAAGTCACAAAGAAAAGCTCATAGAGACTTACATCAGTCTGGAAGAAGTAAACCTTTTCTAAATACAGCTACAGGGAGAAATTTCAAAAAATAATATTTTTTTATTGACTTTTGAAACTAGTTTGCTGCCCTTATTGGGTCTACAAGCCAGCTAAATAAGCATTGTTAAAATAAGGCAGATTGAAAGCAAAATATATTAATGGAATTCAGTAAAGTGAGGATTCTTTAAATTTGCATTGTTAAATTCCATTTTCAATCAAAATTCTGCTGAGATAAAGTTTTGTAGAGAGAATAAAAATCTTGAAAAGACTAGAAAACTCTAAAACTACAGTAAAATGGTCAATAAATGTGTGCATGACAGCTGCTCTATAAATACCTTAACTGAAACAGAAAAGTGAATTTGAATGAAACAATAAGGGAAAGACACAGACCTACAGCAATGTTTTCATCTGATTCAAACAGAATGCCCAATCCCAAAAGATTACAGTCCTTGCTTCTAAAGAAAAAACTGATTTTTAAAGACTTTCCAGAATTGAAACTTAAATATGCTATAAAATTTGAAGGACATTGATCACATTACAATCCAATTCAACTATTTCTATCATTATAAGAATATAAATTTGGGTAGAAATTTTGTCTAGTTTGGAAACACTATCAAAATTCTTAAAATGACCATCTTATTCAAGTTAGCAGTTCTACTTATAGTGATATACACAAATATCTGAGAGAAAATATTTGGAGGATTATTTTAAAAAGTCATATGTACATAAAGCTGATGAAAATGTTACTCTTGTGGTGAAAATTTTGAATAACCTAAATATCCATCCATACTCTATAATATTAAAAATTTATACGTAGAAAAACATGTCATGACGTGGAAAGTATTTTATAGTAGATTGTGCTATGAAAAATCAAGTTTTAAAACCCATGTAGAACATGGTCGCATATTATACACATATGCACACAGTCCAAAAGAATATATAAAAATATTTCAACAAATACATGTCAAGGTTATACTACTAAAAATGATCTTTTTCACTTTTTTCCAATTTTTTATTGTGATAAAACACACATTACATAGCTTACTATCTGTGAAGTGTACAGTTTAGCGTCTACAGTTTTAAGTGTACAGTTTAGTTGTATTATATTTATGTTGTTGTGTAACCATCACCACTACCCATCTCCAGAAATCTTCTCATTTTGCAAAACTGAAACTCCATACCCATTAAACAATAAATCCCCATTATTCCATCCCTACAGCCCCTGGCAACCATCACTCTATTTTTCTTTTATTTTTCTTAACTTTCCCCTGCCTGATTTTTCAAAAGAAAAGGGACAGAATAAAAGCAGCGAAGAATAGTGTTGCATAAATCACGAGCCAATGAGATATAAGACTGGACAGCAAGGAGCAGTGTGCAGACTTATTTTCATATTAAAAATGTTAACATTCAGGATAAAAGGAAAAGATCTCACGTTGAAATATTGAGATATTTCCTATTAATGGTTATTTAATGTTTTCTAATATTTTACCATTACAATGAAATCTGTGATGAACACTTTGTACATAAATGTTTGTTTTCATTTCTGCTTACTTTCTTAGAAAATACTCTAGAATGTGGAATATCCAGATCAAAGACTAAAGAGATGATTTTAATGGCACAGTTGTTAATATAAATAAGCTTTATTAGCTGAAAAAAAGGTCATCTTTCTAAAAACTGATTGTACCACATATATTTCATTAGAAATTTGATAGCAAAGATTTCTTAAAAATCTAATTCAAGGAACACTTGCGTGGCTTAGTCAGTTAAGCATCTGACTCTTGATCTCAGCTCAGGTGTTGATCTCAGGGTAGAGTTCAAGCCCAGTGTTGAGCTCCGCTTTGGGCATGGAGCCTTTTATAAATTTATAAATAAATAAATAAACAAATAAATCTAACTATCTATCTAAATCAAAAGTATACTGGCTTCTCCTATGAAGTCATAACAAAAGTGGATATCCTTTGCATCCAGTAAAATGTCTAGTTTTCAAAATATTTCACATATGCAAAAATATTCCTAAATATAAAACATAAATGTAAAATTTGAGTCAGAGGATTTATTTTGAAGAATACCATCCCCCACAATTTCTTCTTCTCAATGTCATTTGTAGAATACCAGGCATTCCTATAAAGAACATAGTGTTTTAACTGTTCCTTAGTGATGTTTACAGTTTCATCAAGTAAAAAGATTATTGCCCATCTTTATATATCACTAGACAGTTCCAGTGATTTCATTTTAATTGGTTTCCTTATTTTTACAGCAGAAGAGCATGAAAATACTGCTTATCATTACCTGGAAATATACAAAATGCAAGATAAGAAGCAGAGATGTTTTTCTAATAAAAATAGTACAGTCTTGGGGTGCCTGGGTGGCTTAGTCTTTGGGCGTCCGCCTTCGGCTCAGGGCATGATCCAGGCGTTATGGGATCGGGCCCCGCGTCAGGCTCCTCCGCTGGGAGCCTGCTTCATCCTCTCCTACTCCCCCTGCTTGTGTTCCCTGTCTCTCTGTTAAATAAATAAATAAAATCTTTAAAAAAAAAAAAAAAAAAGGAATAACTTTAAAAAAAAAAAAGGACAGTCTTAAGAAATTCACCCATTATCTGCTGATTTAAATATAGTAAGACTATACTCATTCAAAACTTCTGATTTCATCAGGTCTGAGATTATAGTGTGATTAGTCAATCACTTGATTGAATTGTAAATCAAATCACTTGATTTATAGGCTAAGTGTTCCATGTATTTTCTCACCTGTTACAATTTCTTAAATAGAATATTTTCCCCCTAAAGTGTTGAAGATATAAATTGAATAATGGGCCTAAGGAGTCTCATGTTAATCACATCACATCTAACATATTTAATTTTGAAAAATCTTAATGACTTCAGTACTTTTATTATTTCTATATGGATAGACTGCAGTTATTTCTGAATAGTAATAACAATATTTTCTGGAAATTACTAGATCTTTGCTTCAGATAATGCACGCAACTAAAATATTTCTTGCAGATAAATTTTAAGAAATAATAAGTTGCAGTTTGAAATATATTTCAATATTTTTAAGCAAAGCTGTGATCAAAATATTTTAAATAAATGGCTATCATTTCATTATTTTTCAAAATATTATACATATAATTATGTGTAAAATATGAAATAAAAGTCTGAAGACACTAATCAATTACACAAAAAACTTCTTAAAAGCAAAATATTTTAATTTTGCTATCATACAAATAGTTATAAAGTATTCTAGAATTTATTCTTCATATATAACAAAAGTAAAAATTAAGGGCAGGAAAGGTGAATTTTATCCACCATTCCATTGACACAGAAGACTAAAGAGAAGGGCTAGAGTTATCCAAGTGCACAAACAAAATGAAAATAAATTACATGGCACCTGTAAAATCATACTACATTCTCATATTCTGCTATTTTTTTTAAAAGGAAGTTATAGAGAAACAAAAGGATAAAAGGATTTAGCATGCTAGATGTGGACTACAAATGCAATTTGGAAGGAAAATAACCCTAGAAACTGATTCTTTTGAAGTATATGTATGCTAACAAGACCAAGGATTCTACAAAACAATTTTTCAAAAACAAGGCTACAAATATTAGAATGAGATTTAAAAAAAAAAAAAAAAGGAGATTGCTAAGGTAAAGAAAGCACTGGTAATCCAAAATAATACCATCACAGAGAATAAATTAGATGTGTTAGAAAACAGATCTTGCTGAAATTCAAATTAATGGAAAGACTGAAAATAAGCACTGTGAATGTGCAGAAAAAGTCAAAATAGAAAGAAATTAGAGAGATAAGAAATACAGAAGTCAGCAAAATGTGATTACTAGAGACAATTCATGTCCCTGAAGAAGAAAATCTAATAAATGAAATTTTATAAGACTAAAAAATCATAATACAGGACAATTGCATGTAATTTAAGGAAAAATTGGATCTGCAGATTGAAAGGGTCCTATTCCACCCAGAAATATTAATACAGAACATCACCAAAGTATTTCTTGGATAAATTATTCAACCTTAAATACAAAAGGAGAATATTTCAGGTAACAAGAGAGAAAAAGCAAATCATCTAGAATGAAGGAAGCGACCAGACTGGTCTCAGACTTCTCAGTAAAATTCAATGGCAAACTGCAATAAAACAAAGTCAACATTTTAAGGGAAGGAAAGCATGAAACAAGAATATTATAACCAGTCAAGTTATTGTTCAACATAAAAACAAAAGGCAATTCAGTCCTTCCTATAAAAAACTACCTGACCATGAATATCAACAAAACAAAGATAAATAGATTACAGAAAGAATCTTCATGTTAGAAACTATGAAAAAGTAAAAATAATGTCAGTAACAAAACCTACAATGTGGGGAGGTGTGTAAAAGATAATATGTGTTAACTACTTCTTAATGATTTTCATGATCTTTTAATTTAGCAGAATATTTTTGGGATTAATAACTGTTGTGGGAAAAGAAAATTATCTGAACTCTAGCAATCTCTGTAATTTCCCCTTATTTTCTCTAAATTAATTAAAATACTTGAATTTTAAAATACCACTTGTAGTATAATTTCATTTTAAAAGAGTTATTTCTACCAATTTAGTCATCCTTCTCTTTAGCTACCCATCGTCCATTATTAGATCTGCAAGTATGCCTAAAAGGTCTTGATAATATTTGCCGATCACTAATGTTGGTTACTTACAGATGGATGATGATATTTTCTGTATCTTATTTTTTAATTGCATGCTTCCATATTACTTGCATTATTTAAATTATATTTTAATAATATTTTCAAAACTGAAAATAATCCTTTATGTCATAACTATAACTAATATAACCAGTAACTATTAAAATGGTAAAACACATTGATATGTGTAATCCTATCCGTGTTCACACAAAATAAAGTGATTGACTAATTACTCTATAATCATAGACCTGATGAAATCAGAAGTTTTGAATGAGTATAGTCTTACTATATTTAAATCAGCAGATAATGGGTAAATTTCTTAAGACTGTCCTATTTTTATTAGAAAAATATCTCTGCTTCTTATCTTGCATTTTGTATATAAAGAAAATGGAATTAGGAAAAAGAAAAAAAAATTTAACAGTCTTTTTTTAGAGCAGTTTTAGGTTCACAAAGACTATCTGTACTAGATTGCCTTTACTCCTTTGTCAAATAGTTGACTGCATTTGTGTGGGTCTATTTCCAGGCTCTCTATTCTTTCCATAGGAGAGGAAGATTTTAAGTTTCCACTTTGTATCCTTCTGTATGTGTTACTTTTCTAAACAAAATAATCTCCTTTCACTGGAAGGAATTTCACCTAATTTTATAAAGTATTTATCCTTGAGTGACAGAATTACAGATTTTTTTTCTATGTGCTTGTCTGATTTTTTAATGTAGTATGTATATATTATTTGGTCAACAGAATAATAATTAAAAACCTCATAATGATCATCTTTTAAGGAAGCAAAAGTTTTTTTTTAAGGAAGGAAAGTGAAAGATCCTTTTTAAAAAAAAATTTTAAAGATTTATTTATTTGAGAGAGAGAGAGCACGTGTGCCCATGTGCAGAAGCGGGGCGGCGGGGGTGGGGGGTGGCAGAGCCTGATGATGTGGGGCTCAATCCCAGGACCCTGGGATCATGACCTGAGCCAAAGGCAGACGCTTAACCAACTGAGCCACCCAGGTGCCCCCAAAATGAAAGATCTTTAAAAGTGAATAAGAAGTCTAAACCATCTCCACTTGTACAAAAAGCCCTAGCAGTGTTAGAAAGGTGTCCATGTAATGGAAAATAATTTAGAGTATGAGGAGTCAGAGGAAAAGCAAGATGAAGATAGAGTCTGTGGAAGGGTGGCAGCTGGGCATGCTCTGTTAGAGCTCAAACAGGGTGAAAGATATGTCATGCATGGAGGTCACCTAACATGGATCCACACAGAAGACTGCCCAGTATACAGTATCAGAGTTCCTGCAGGGTAAGAGGAGCTCCATGTAGGAGTATGGCCTGAGTGAAAGCCTGAACAGGCTAAGGGGTATGGGAAGCAAAAGCCTAAACAGGCTAAGACAAGTGTCACCATCATAAGGGATGCCTGACGCAGTGACAGAGCCACAAAAGGGTAAAGAGGGCATCCATGATCTCCATGGGTTAGGGTGACCCAGCATGGGGTAAGCACAAGTGGAAGAAGAGGTTATTCACATGGGATGGTTGTTCAACCCCTAATGTAGTAGCAGAACGTGAGTCTAGTAATGAATGTTTTATACGTGGGCTGACAGAGAATGTCAGAACCCAAGCAGGTGTGTGAGGTCACCATGTGGGAAGGTGCTTGGATGAGCAGATTGAAGGAGGAGGACCTCCGTGGGGTAAAGGTGTGTAACACACGAAACAGACTCTGGAATCTTTAGACAGCTGAGTAGGGCATCTACATGGAGAGCTGCCAGGCATGGGTTTCAGAGCCTGAGCAGGGGATGGAGGGTAACAACGGAGGGAAGGAAGACTGACAAGCCTGATTTGGGAAACTGGAGCCTGAATGGGGTGTGGAGGGCTGGATGTCAAAGACAAAGCAAAGTAATAAGGATATTTACATGGAGGGGCAGTCTGCTATCAGGAGTGTAGGGGTAGAGGAAAAGGTAGGACCAATAACCACAGATGGATGAAAAGAATGACCACATAAGAGGAGGGTATCCCAACCTGAAATGTCAGAACCCAATTTGGGTAAGAAAGGCATCTACTGATGTGCATGTAAATGCCCAAATCTGGTGACAGGTCTTCCGTATGTGGATTGGTGGGTGATCCTAAGCAGACTGTTTAAGTCAATGACGTAAGTAGGGTGTCCATATAGGGAGTAACAAGGCAGGGGGTGTCAGGCAATGTGAGTGAGGTGAGCAATCACCTGGAGGCACATTGTGACAGGCACACTGCAGAAATAACACCTGAGTTTCACTAGCAGGAGGGAAACAACTACACATAATAAAGGAGACCAGTGAGAAGGTCCAAAACTGAGCTGCTGTGGGACAATTAGGGAAGAGGAGGGATCTGGAAATCAGGAAGGGGGGTAAGAACTAAATCTCCAGAAACTGTGAATGAAATGCCATGTGTTATATGATATGCCCCTGTCCCTCACTCTATTATTCAGAAATTATTATTCAATAAATAATCCAAAAATTTCAGTGGTTTACAAAAATAAATATTCATTTCTTCCTCCTGAATCTACAGGTGTTGAGTGTGGCTGAGTTGATCCTGGCTGGGTTCCTAGGGTCAGCTAGGTTTACATTCACATATGTCATAGCTGTGTCTCATTCTGGGATGCAGGCTGAAGGTGACGTGCTATCTGAGTGTGCTCTTTAGAAGGCAAATGGCATGAGTTCAAGAAGACAACTGGCCTCTGCAAGTTATCTGGCTAAGCCAAGTCAGTGGGGTATGTAAGTAAACTCTACCAAATGGGGAAGAGGGAAGGCAGAAGTGATTATTTGCTAAACAAATAATCCCACCACACAAATCTTCAGTAAAATTGGAAACATAATGCTTACTAATTCGGTAAATCAAAAGAGTATGCTCAGTTTTGCAATAATATCTGTATAGAACTGAAAGTACAAGGCTAAGTGAATGAGAACAGCAAAAACCTGGATTACACATTCATTTCTCCCACACGAAGATAAGAAAATCAGCTCACATTTTGTTAATCAACATCTGTTTATTAGATTCTGTTCTAAGTAATTTAATTGTCTCTTTTTTTCACATGAGTCAAGTAAGTACAACTACCCTAATTTTCAGCTGGGGTTTAAAAAGTAGAAAGGTTAAGATTCTTTCTCATATTCCTGGATTTCGTGTGTTAAAATTTTAATTTGGGAAAAACATATCATTGAGGAAATTAGAAGGACTAAGTCTTCTAATTTTGTTTCCCTAAATTCTGTATTTGTGTATTTGGCATCCATTAATCACAGGGATGAACTAACAGCCAAAGAAAGTTGTTTACATCTTTCCTACGATCCAGCTTTCACAGGTGCATGAAAATCATGCTACAAACTTTCCAACTACAAACTGCAACATCTGCGTTTCACTTGCCACCCAATAGGTGACATCCCCACCTAAGAACTTCCAGTTACTATAAAAACTCTGGCATAGGCTTTTCCCTCAGTCCTGTCTGCCTGCTGACCAACACTGGTGTTCTCCCAGGAAGTATTGCATGATGTGACTTGTCCCCTTCTCAGAGGAAATATAAGAAATAAAAATCTTTCAATGGCATTAGCTTCTCCATGTTGGCATGCATTAACCTCTATAAATAAAATCCCTGGGTTCACTTTAACATGTTAAGAGGCATTAAGATCCCTATAAGTCTTTTTGTGCTCTTTCTGGGATGCCTAAGAAGTCCCAATGGTTTGTATTCTCTCATAGTGCAATGAGTAATAAATCCAACTTGTTCAACTACCAGTGTGTTCCTGGTGGTCTGCAGCTGGAGGGCAGCTGACACTGCCAAAAGATAAAGAATCAAGACTTGAGGGGTAAGTGTTTCATCAAGGTCACAAAATTAGTTTCTCACAGAGAGTGATTAGAATCTAGCCTTCCTGACACCCACATCAATATACATTTTATTACATCTTGTGGATTAGGATGGAAATCTACCAGATTTTTAAAAATATAACTTTTTTATTCAAAATTAGACCTCATGTTTTAACTCCTTCAAGCTGAAATTTACTTTCCCTGGAGCAGTCTCTTCCAGCAGCCTTTCTCTGCAGCTTACCTCAGCATCTTCCCTTCATGATCACATGCTGTAATCTGTCATTAACAATAACTGCACTCTCTCTATAATCTCACTTGAACACCAACTCCCACATGTCCTGCGCAGTTTGTCTAAGTCACAAAACTGCAAAAATCCTTTCAAACAACCCCCACATGCCTTTCATAAATCTTACTATTTTTTCACTGACCTTTACCCATATACCACCATACCATCACCTCCCTACTTACTTGATTAAAGTCTATGGTCAATTTTTAATATTTTAGCCCCTTTCTCCTTTTCTTACTTATTAGCTAAACCACAGCCTTATTTAAAACAATTCACTTGAGACACTGATGTGATTGACGAAAAAGACAGCCATGCTATCTGTTCTCACTTTCAGTTCATGGAAGACACCTCAAGTGAGCCCTTAATATTGAACACCAATGATAAACTAGTTCCTTGGTCCATTCCCACTCTCATTCTCCTTAACCATTTCATATTTTCTTTTTCCTCAAACCTCTTCAAACTTGCTTTTACAACTGGTGTCCTTATTTTCTGATTCATTGAGAAAAAAAGACACAATAAAATTCCACAGGCTTCCAGGATATATTCCCACTTATTTATACCTTGTCAAAAATGTTTTGCTTTCTTTTTGGTTACTGTAGATGAAATTTCCGTCTTTTTAGCAAAGGCTTAGCCTCTCTTCTTGTGCACTAAAGCCCATTCTCTCTAGCTAATTCATAGCATGGATCCAGCAATCCCTCCTACCTCTCAACTCATGGATCATCAATTTTCTTTTTCTACTGGACAATGAAAATTAACATAAATGCATACTGATGTTTTATCATAAAAACAGCATTGTGACCATACTCCCTCCAGTAACTACCACCTTCTTTCATTTGCTTTACAGTAAATTTTTTTGAATTACTTCCTATAATAACTGCCTCCAGTTTATTCCTCCCCATTCTCAATGCAATTGCCCTCATCATTTGGCACTCGGCTGACATCATTCTTGCTGTTCTCCAGCAGGATCTCCATTTTGTGAAATCCAATAATCATTTATCAATCCTAGTATTAATATAGCAACATTTGAAACAAGTGATAATTGCAAGTTCCTTGAAACACTTTTCTGCACTTCTGTTCCAAGACACTGCAACTCTCCTACTGATCTGGTTACACCTTCTCAATCAACTTTGCTAGTTACATATCATTTCCAATGTTGAAGTATTCCAGATCACTCAATTTATACCTTCACTTTTCTTTTTAAAATTGGAGTCATTTTTGAATCCTAGTATAGTACACATCCAAAGCAAAAGCAAATCCTGCCAGCACTAACTTTAAAAAAAAAAACACCTAGAATATTGTGCCTAGATTTTTTTTAATCTATATTCATTTCTGCGTGATTACATTCAATCTCATTAAATTCACATATTACCTATGTATTACTGATTTCCAAATTGAGAGTTTCAGACTGGTCCCCTCTTCTGACACCCAAGCCGAATCGGGTATCTAGCTGCCTATTTGATCCTAACATTTTATTGTTTATATGCATCTCACCTTCAGCATGTCCGAACCGACCTCCTGACACAGACTGGTTCTCTATACTGTCTTCTTGATCTTAGAACAGGTTAGCCCATTCTTATACTCAGTTCAAAACACTTGTGTTCTTTAATTCTCTTTCAAAGGTCTATAATAAATTAGTAAATATTCATTTTACTACTTCCAAATGTATCCAAAATTTGATCATTGCTATGAGCTTATTCCAGTCCACTATTATCTCCAATCTATATTATTTTGTTGTAACATTTTACATTATATTTTGAGTAGTCTTCCTGATTCTTCCTTTCACCTTAACCCCATATATATGAAAGAGTAATTTCCTCCTAAAGTTTATGAGCTGCCTCCCTGCTAGTGTAATCTCTCTTTCAGCCTTCTATAATCTTATTTTGGGTTCTTATTTATTTTCTTATCTAAATTGCAACTATGTCCTTTTCAATTGTCTCCATAGCTCCAATATAATTATCCTCTAATCCATTCCACCACATTACTCCCAGCACAACCTTTATAAACCAATAGTCATTTTATTGCTTAAAACTATTCAGTGGATTTCTACTTCCTACAAACTAGATCCTTAGCACTTCAGAGTCCCAAGTAGAGATCTCCAACACTGTCCACAATGGAGTATCAGATTTGTATCAGACCAAATCTTCTACCAAAAACAATCAAAAAAGCTGGTCAGTATAATTGAGTGACAAGGTTCCGACACTGGAGCACAAGTAACTCAGATAAGACTTGAGGTACTAATAGGCAATTTTAGAAGAGTCCCATATTCAACCCAGGAGAAAAGGGAAGTGCAATTTAAGCATAAAGCAGCAGTCTCACTAGGCAGAGGAGAAAGAAGCTGGACTTCAGGTCTGCTAAAGGTGCTAGAATTTGAAAAGCAACATCTTGGTGAGGAGAAAGCAATAGAAACGTGAGTTTTCAGATTCTACATGCAATTTTCCCTTATGTTTCAGCTGACTCCTAAGCTCACATGTACAGGATGAGACATAAAGACAATACAGATCAGTGTGATGTGGCAAAACCCATCAGTGGGAGGATAAATAGATGAGCAGCAATTTCACATATACTATTCTTTCTGGCTGAAAAATAATTCAACATGGTACTTAGGGGCTATAGGCTGGTGTTCAAACCATACCAAAATGCGTAAGAACTGAAACTCTCATTAGAGCACTTAGAAGGACCATGCTTAGGAATAAGAGCAACACCTTAAGAATATGTCCTAAAACAGGTCAGCCCTTACAAAGTCAAGTATCAAAACCCAACAATAACAAAGTGATTTGTTGGTTATCCCTGTGTCTTCCAATAGAAAAAGTAATTCTACTGGGAAGAACATTACTCGTAACTTCATCCAGAATTTCTGTAATTGTTTTATACAGGACTTGTGAAACTCCGTAAAAATTTTCACTACAAAGAGGAAGGCAGAAAGGGAGGGGAATGGGAGGGGTGAGGAAAAGGGAGCGTGCGGAAGGGAAGCGGGAAGGGGAAGGCAAGGGAAGAGGGAAGCCAAAGGGAGAGAACTAAGCACCCCTCCACACACACACAAAGAGAAACAGATTCATGTTATTGAACAGATGAGTGTTATTGTAGGTAGGGGAGAAGGGACACCACAGTAATGCCATTTTATTTCTCCTTTTGGCTGGACAGTATACTTAACTGCCACCTCATAGGTTTCTGTTTGGGAGCACCTGTTGCCACACTTTCTGAAACCAAGGCAGGGACCCGAATCCTACTAATTTCCAGAAACACAGGCTAAGGTTGTAGGAGGAGAGTATGCTCCGGGACTTCTGCCATTAAGTGAGGAAGAAGTATATCAAAACAACGAGAAACAAACGAGGTACCTGAAGAAGTTCTCCACAGAACTAGGCTTCACGGTCCTGGGTCCCCAGGTTGACACAGATCCTATCTTGAAAAAAGGCAGCTTTTCCGCCGGCGATAGTGCTTCCCAGCATGCTCCACTATTTGTTCCTGGACCGAGAAGAACACACAGCTGTGCACGGGATAACTCTGAAGTTGGGGTGGGGCAGGGTGGGTGAAGAGCGTGGAGCACGTGCCTAGGTTCCCACGGACAATGAGCTATAGCGCGCATGCGCAAGACAAAGGCGTCCGCAGTGCGCATGCGCAGTGGAATTTCGCTGGGCTGTCCGACTGCAATTATCTCTCGGTTAGAAAGTGTGAGGCTGAGGAGCTTCAAGCTCGAGGCCTGCCCGGGTGACCTAGTGCTGGAGTGCAGTAAAGAAAAACGAAAAGAAGGGA
Organism: Ursus maritimus; assembly: GCF_017311325.1. Classification (NCBI taxonomy): domain Eukaryota; kingdom Metazoa; phylum Chordata; class Mammalia; order Carnivora; family Ursidae; genus Ursus; species Ursus maritimus. The sequence goes on from NW_024425563.1 coordinate 30,844,859, forward strand.
AAGAAGACGGGAGCATGTGGATTCACCCAAGCGATACTCAGCCCCCTCCTCAGAAAGATGAAAACGGTCTTGTTTTTCTGTAGGAAAGGTGAGTGGCGCTGTGGCTCCTTTTCGGGTTGGAAGGGAGGCCTCATGGGCGGGGGCATGCGTAGTGAAGCCCTGCATTCTGGTAACATAACTCGGGAAAATACGCGCGGACGCCCTGTGGGGAATGTGACGAAAGTGAAGGGCGTACAGTCTTTTGGCAGGGAACCATACCCTCAACGAAAAAGTCGTAAAGAACAGGTAATAGGGGCCATGTGTCCGGAAACTGACTAGGGATGGCTGCAAATAGGTGGGGACAGATTCTGAGAAAGGTGTGTGCTCCTGCCTCCATTTCACTTCCCCCTGGAGCTGGACGTGGTCTTCTGCCTCCTTTTTGAGGCCTGGCATTCCTCCCTTCTAAGGCTCTCCAGGAAACAACTGGATAGCCCTTTGTTACATTGTTCTCAGAGAGAATAGCTTTTTGTTGCCGGTTTTAAATAAATCAGAAAATAAAAACAAGTTATCCAACAACAATAATTAAACTCCATCAAGAAAATCAAATTAGCTGTAACTCTGTTATATGACAGTTTAGTCACATCTTTAATGTGGCCTAGCTGAAATTAGAATTTAACTACAAAAAATACATTCTTTTAAATTTGCCCAACAGCTTGAATATTAGAACATTGCTGGGGGGAAACAGGCAATACAAGAATATATCTGTAATATTTCAACTTCAATGTCAGGAAAAGCTTTTTAATAAAATTCAAATGATATGCATACGTGTGCACTCACAGCGTCGCAAAGGACTAGAACATATTTCCTTTTATGCTATCTCAGACTAAGAATCAATGTAATCTAGTGATCACAATTAGTGATATTTTTCCATCATCAATACTGTTTTATTATAGCCAGGGATAGGAAATGATTGTTTATAATCTCTATTCTCTACTCAAGAGAAGTAAAATACGAAATGTTTAGATATAACCTTAGAAATATGTAGGAGTACTTGAAATAGCAAAACTTTCCTAAAGATCATTAAAAAGAAAAAAAATGAGTGAAATATTTCACTGTGATCCCAGTGGAATCACTCATTCTCAAAATGTGATTTCTTCCCACACTAACCTTCAACTGACTTAAATTCAATAAGACTATCAACCAAATTTTTATTTTAATGAAATTACATAAAGTGACCATCGGGAATAACATAGTTCTAATGATAAAACATTTTAGGGGGGAAAAAACTGATGGAATTTCCCTTATGAATAATGAAATATTTCCTAGAATTTCATTAATTAAAATAGAGTCTAATTGAGAGAAGAACCACAAATATTAATGAAAGCCCACTAAAGGAGGCTTTAATGCTACCTGGTTATTATCATGGTTCTGTGATTCATTTATACTCCTGGTCTTGTGGATCACTATTCCATACCTTCTCTACCAAACATTCAACAATTCATCCGCCTGTCTCCTGCTCACCTGATAACTTGCTTGCTATTTCACTGGAGGAAAAAAAAAAAGGCAACTAGAAAAGAATTTGCACGAGCTCTCAAGACCACATTTGCCCATTTGGATGAACCTTGCTTCTTTCCTGTTACTGTGAAATGTCCTACCTCCCATATAGTTCAGCCCTTCCTCTTAGAAAACAAATCTCACCACTTACCTTTTTAAGGATATTGCTCGATTAATTATTCCTTGTAGCTCTTTCATTATTACATTTTCCTCTTTATTGAACTTGTGCTGTCATTTATCATATACTTAAAAATATTCTTAACTTCTCTCATCAGTTATTGTCCACATTACCTTTCTCTTCATTCAAAACTCACTGAAAAAGTCCCCTGTTTGTTTTCTCACATTATTTCTTCAGCGATTCTATCAGTCTTTTGTTGCCTACTCTTCAACAAACACCATCCTTTAAAGTCTGAAGATGAACTTTTTTAGCTAGTTAACCCCATTGTACTCAGAATAGCTAAAATATATTTAATACAAACTCTGTCCTGGAAGTATAATAATTTCTTTAAAGATTTTATTTATTTGAGAGAGAGAGAGAGCATGATGGGGGGAGGAGGAATAGAGGAAGAAGGAGAGGGACAAGCAGACTCTGCACTGAGCACAGAGCCCAACATGCATAGCTTGATCCCAAGACTGAGATCGTGACCTAAGCCAAAACCAAGAGTCAGATGCTCAACCAATGCCCCTGGAAATGCAATAATTCTATAATGTATAGATGTATACTTAACTAATCTGTAAGGCATTATAGATTGTAAGATGTTCTGTTACTTAAATTACAAATGAGAAATTTTAAAACATTGGTAATTATAAGAAATCATCAATTGTAAGTTACATCTCTACATTAGAGATGGTAAAATGAAAAAAATGTGTCTTAGAATTATTACAGTATTATGTCTAATCCTTAAAATAACTGTATAGATTAGGTATAATTGTCTTTGCTTTATTTAACTGAACATTTTTGTTAAATAGCAGTAATAGTACTAAAATGCTAATGTTAATATTATTAGTTAAGATTTATTGAGCACTTAAGCTATTCAAAGCAGTTTTCAAAGATTCTTTTTTTCAAGATTTTATTTATTTGAGAGAGAGCATGAGAGAGCTCAAGTGGGGGCGGGGAGAGGGGTGGCAAAGAGAGAGGGAGAAAAAGGCTCCCCACTGAGCAGGGAGCCAGATCCGGGGCTGAACCCCAGGACCCTGGAATCATGACCTGAACCAAAGGCAGATGCTTAACCAACCAAGCCACCCAGGTGCCCCAAAGCAGTTTTCATAGATTCTTATTTAGTCTTTATACCTGGGTCCTATGAGGTAGTTATTAGCATCATCTCCATTATACTGATAAGCAAACTAAAGCACTGAAAGGAGAAGGAATAGATTCTAATTGGTAGTTAAACTAGAATCTAAACCCAGCTGGGTTTTACTCACACACATTGTTCTGTCATCATGGTGAATGCATTGGTTTGCTAGAGCTGCCATAAGAAAGCACCACAAACTTACACAAAACAGATTGTCTCACACTTCTGGAGGCTAGATTCTAAGGTCAAGGAGTTGTCAAGGTGGGTTCTTTCTGAGGCCTGTGAAAGAGAATGTGTTCATGCCTCTTTTCTAGCTTCTGATGGTTTGTTGGCAATCTTTGGTGTTTGTTGGCTTCTGCTTCATCACACAGATCTCTGCCTTTATGTACACGTGTTCTCCCTCTGTATGTATATATTTGTCCACATTTCCCCTTTTTATGAGGGCAGCAGTCATATTGTATTAGAGGCTCGCCCTACTCCAGTAGACTTCATTTTAACTTATTACATCTGCAGAGACCATCTTTCCAAATAAGGTCACATTCTTAAGTAAGGGGGTAAGGTCTTCAACATATAGATTTTGAGGATACATCAATCAGTGTTAACAGATATTTAAGTTTCATCAGATAAAAATAATTGTTACCTTAAGGTTTGTTTAAGAGTATATTGCTTTGATGACCTAAGAGTAAGACACTGTTTGAGGTTTACAATCAGTTGATAAATTATATCCTTTAACTTGTGAGGTAATGCACTATAAGACCCTCAAAAGTCCCCTCCCTTCATGAGTTCTGCTTTCCATTTGTCCTATGCCAGGAGCCATCTAGCTGTGGTGATACTCCTAGTGGAGAAAAATGCTGCTAACTGGGCTTGGGCACAGTGATAATAAGACAGGTCGTAAGGCACCTATGCTCCAGTGTAAAATGAATTGAATTTATTTTCTAGAATAAAAGTGAATTTATCCCATTTGAATATCACTAGTTGATGAAAACTTTGGAATAGGTACTCTTTATTTCCAGAATTTACTATCTGGTTTTATATCATACACTGACAGGCAGTACAGTGCCAGAAAGAAAAATGTACAGCTCTCCAGCTAGAACATATCACCAAAATTTTTGTGATAACAAAAAAACCCACTTCTATGCATTTTACTACCTATGACCAAAATATATAAATATCTATAAACAATCAAATACTAACAAATTAGACAACCTAGAAGAAATGAATAAACTCTAGAGACATATGATCTTCCATGACTGAATCATGAAGAAATAGAAAATCTGAACAGACCAATTGCTAGTAATGAAATTCAATCAGTAATCAAAAACTCCCAACAAACAAAAGTCCAGGTCCAGATGGCTTCATAGATGATTTCTACCAAACATTTAAATAAGAATTATTACTTAACCTTCTCAAATTATTCCAAAAATTTAAAGAGAAAGGAGTACTACCAAACTCATTTTATGAGGCCAACATTACCCTGACACTAAAAAGACACTACAAAAAAGGAAAATTACAGACTAATATCCCTGATGGACATAGATCCAAAAGTCCTCAATAAAATAGTAGCAAATCAAATTTAACAGTACTTTCAAAGGATCTTACACTGTGAACCATTAGGATTCATTCCAGAGATGCAAGCATGATTTAACAGCTTTTAAATCAATCAGAGTAATATACAACATTAACAAATGAAAGATAAAAATTATACTATCATCTCAATAGATGCAGAAAAAACATTTGACAAAATTCAACATCCATTTATGATAAAAATTGTCTACAAGTGGGTACATAGGGAATGCACCTCAACATAATAAAGACCATATATGACAAACCCACAGCTAATGTCATACTCAATGGTGAAAACCTGAAAGCTTTTCCTCTAAGATCAAGAACAGAACAAGGATGCTCACTCTTGCCATTTTTATTCCACATAATATTGGAAGTCCTAGACACAGCAATTAGACAAGAAAAAGAAGTAAAAACATCCAGATTGGAAAAGAAAAAGTAAAACTGTCACTATTTGCAGATGACATGAAGACATATATAGAAAACCCTGAAGATTCCACCAAAAAAAACTGTTAGAACTAATAAATGAATTCCGTAAAATTGCGGGACACAAAATTAATATACAAAAATCTGTTGTGTGTTTCTATACACTAACAAATTATCAGAAGGAGAAATTAGGAAAATGGTGCCATTTGTAATTGCATCAAAAAGAATAAAATATCTAGGAATAACCAAGGAGGTGAAAGACCTATACTCTGAAAACAATAAGATACTCTGATGAAAACAGTTGAAGATGATACAAGAAATTGAAAGATATACTGCACTCATGAATTGGAAGAATTAATATTGTTAAAATGTCTGTACCACTAGAAATCTACAGATTCAGGGCAATCTCTATCAAAATACCAATGGCATTTTTCACAAAACTTGAAGAAATAATTGTAAAATTTGTATGGAACCACACAAGACCTTAAACAGTCAAAGCAGTCTTGAAAAAGAATACCAAGGCTTAGAGGAATCGCACTTGCTGATTTCAAACTACAACAAAGCTGTAGTAATCAAAACAGTTTGTTACTGGCAAAAAAAAAAAAAAAAAAAAGATATGTAGATCAAGAGAACAGAATAGAGAGTCCAGAAATAAACCCATGCTTACATGGCAATCTACAGCAAGAAGACAAGAACATACAATGGGGACAGTCTCTTCAATAAATGGTGTTGGGAAAACTGGATAGATACATGCAAAAGAATGAAACTGGGCTAATTTTTTTGCACCATACTAAAAGATAAACTCAAAATGGACTAAGGACTTAAATGTAAGACCTAAAATCATAACACTTCTAGAAGAAAACATAGGTATTGACATTGACATCAGTCTTAGAAATACTTTTTTGGATGTCTCCTCAGGCAAGGACAAAAATAGCAAAAATAAACAAATGCAACTACATCAAACTGAAAAGATTTCACAGTGAAGGAAATCGTCAACAAAATGAAAATGCAACCTACTGAATGGGAGAAGATATTTGCAAATAATATATCTCATAATAGGTTGATATCCAAAATATATAAAGAATACGACTCAACAACAACAAAAACCCCAATTAAAAAATGAGTAGTGGATCTGAGTAGACACTTCTCCAAAGAAGATATACGGATGGCCAATAAGCTCATGAAAAGATGTTCAACATCACTAATCATCAAGGAAATGAGAATGAAAATCACAATGAGATACGACCTCACACCCTTCAGAATGGCTATTATCAAAAAGACAAGAAGTAATATGTTGATGAGGATATGGAGAAAAGGGAGCCCTTGTGTACTGTTGGTGGGAATGTAAATTGGTGTGGACACTATGGAAAACAGTATGGAGTTTCTTCAAAAAAGTCAAAAATAGAACTATATGATCTAGCAGCTTCACCTCTGGAGATTTAAAGAAAACAATAACACTATTTTGAAAAATATAAGTACCCCTATGATACAGAAGCAATCTAAGTGTCAACTGATGTATGAATGGATAAAGATGATGGGGGGGGTGTATATAGTATATGTATGTGTGTATATATATATGCATGTGTGTGTATATGTGTGTGTATATATGTATACATATAACAATATTGCTCAGCCATAATGAAGAATGAAATCTTGCCATTTGCAACAACGTAGATGGACTTAGAGGAATATTATCCTAAGTGAAGTAAGTCAGAGAATCTAGAAACAAATCTAAAGAGAATTTAAAAAAAAAAGAAACAAGACTCATAGATACAGAGAACAAACGTGGTTGCCAGTGGGGAGGTTGGTTGAGATACAGGTGAAATAGATAAAGGGGATTTAGGGGAACATACTTCCAGTTATAAAATAAGTAAGTCACAGAGATGAAAAGTTAAGGTCAGTGAGAATAGTCAGTAATATTGTACTAACATTGTATGGTGACAGATAATGACTACACTTACCGTAGTGAGCATTGAGTAATGTAGAGAATTATTGAATCAATATGCTATACACCTTAAACTAATGTTATATATTGTACTTTAATAAAAAATTTAAAAATAATATTACAAATTAAGCCAGTATTACAAAGTACCAATTATTTTATGAGTTCAACTAGAGTTCCACCCAAAAGTGGCACTTACCCACATGACATTGTTATCACGGATTGGGATTTAAATGAAAGACCAAATCTCAGTTAATTATGGATTCTAATTCTTTGGTCATCGTAATCATTTTTTCTGTTTTATATGGAGATACTGACAAAGGTTACCAATGGGCATTTAAGTAATGCCTAATCTCTCCTCGACTAATAAAATCCCAATTTTAGTAGGCCTCCAATCCCAACCAATAATTTCACATCTTATTTTTGTTTGCATATGGTGCCTTAGAAGTTAGAGAGCCTCCATACAGATTACATTTTGTATTTGTGATTTCCCATAAGTTAAGGGGCCATTAGTTTCCCACAAGTTCATTCCTTGAACTTCTGCCAAGATCCCAGTCCACTGTTTTTTCTACTTTCTATCTCGAGAAGCGTAATAAAGGGCATTAATTTTCAGCATGTATACTGTTCCCATCTTTGTTTCTGAGTATGATGTCTAATTACCTGTTCAGTTTGCTTTAACTGGTTTTCTACAACTGTGCTATTTAAGTCATTTGCCATTCTTTCTTTTTCTCCTGAGTTGTTATGCCTCGTATGCATCTAATAGAGACCAACAGTATTTTGACAAAATCTGTCTTTATTAAAGACAAATTCAGCTTGACCTAGTACTATTAATGATCCTTTCACCTAAGTCTTTAAATGATACTTTCACCTAAGTTTTTAAAGTTTTGGCCAATGTAGTTTATTCACCAAAAATGAAGTTGCCCCAGGGTGCTTGCTTATTGCTTGGATATTGAGTATATATCTTGGACTTGAAATACTGAGTTCCTCAGAATCATGTCATATGGATAGTAGAGACCCCAAATATACTGAAGTTTCAGAATGCCGAAGACTTTTCCAAAACAGTGGGTATTGTGGTTTTAGTAGTTGGTATTGAAACACAAAAGGTGACTCCCAAGCTGATATTTGTTTTACTTTATCAGTATTCTTTACCTTGATCATGGCTCGGCATCCATGAACACATGGTCTGTAGACATTAAGATACATGGAACTTTGACAGCTTGAGCACTGTACAGGTACCACTGTATCCAGCACCTTTCTCAACTGATCATCACCTAGATGAATGTGACCCATGGTCTTTTGTGTGCATTCAGAAGGCAACAGCTCCTGCACAGTACCTTCTAAAGTCTGTTGTAATGGATAAACCTATAAAATGAAAACCAAAATGCCATTAAAAATTATTCCATCTGTTTTAGTGTATACTATTAGTATCACTGAGACACATAGATATTCCAGATTGAATGTTTCTTAAATTATCCAAAGCCAATAAGGACATCAGCTTCACACAAAAGAGATTTCAAAGACAGATGCTTCACCTTCATATACATCTGTAAATATAGCTAATAATAGCTATTTTTCTCTTTCTTCAGATTCTCACAACGTACCAAGGAAATGTTAGACTTTCCCTATTGCATTTTCCATTTATTTTTTTTATCTTTCCTTGAAGTAATCACTTTTCATTCTTTACTTTTCTCATTTTTAACTCGAATTTCCCTTCCTCCAGTTTAGGATTGTCAGATTCAGCCAGAAGACTGCAAAAATATGAGTCCGACCAAAAATCTTTACCCTTTCATTCATTTCTAGGGTAATTAATTAAGGATATGACCATAGAATAAAAATATGAACGCATTAAGAATAAGAATCTTTTCTTGACCCACCATTTCATAGTCTTCCTGTTTGCCCTGTAGAAATATTTATTTTCTACCTGTAATGCACTATCTTGTTTGATTCGTTCTGTCTCCCTTTGAGACTGCAATCATTTTCATGGAAGTGATCATGTTTTATTTATCTTTGCAAACCAGAATTTAACATTGTTTTAGTATTGATAAGCGTTTGAATTAATGAATAAGTAAATGAGGCTAAAAGAACTAAACTCAAGTGGAAGGTAGGAAGTTTGCATAAAAGTGGACATAAGAAGCTACCTGTAAGATTAATTGTAATTTATAGAGGGGGTGATAAGAAAATAAAGAAAAATGTTAGGGATTATTCTTCTGTGTTGAACACTTGCACAAAAGGTGTGCCTTTTCTGTTTGCCATATCGTATTTTAAAGATTTCCTTTTTTAATCATTAAATAGCAGCTTACTGATTACTCCTTAACGTATCTGGTTTCTGAATGTGCAATTCTCCATCCAATGGTAAGGAAAAGTTGTTTAGTGTTAAGGGGTATGGCTAAAAGGAAGACAAAAGGGACCATTTTCTACCTTCAACTGCATCATTAACTCAAATTGTGAGTTACACACATTATTTAATTCCTCTTGCCTCAGTCAGCTCAGGTGTAAAATTAGGTGGAAATCTGTAACAAATGGTCCATATGAGTGATTTGCTTAAAGATGTCCAAGAAAATTAAATGAAATTGAATTTAAAGTGCCTTCTGAGAGTGAAATTAACTCAAACTAAACATTTTATAAATGTGTTCAAGTTTCTATCATTACCAGAAAATTATTCTATTTCTTTAAGTTCCATGATATTCTAGTAGGATAAAGCCAACTCAAGTAGGTAATTTTTTTTTTCAAGAAAGATGCTGCCTCCATTTTTCTCTAGGAAGCCTCAGATATCATGGACTTAAATAAATCTATTAACACTTGCAAGTTCACATTGAATCCCTCTGTGATTAGTTTCTTCTCTTCATCCCCCTCTGCCAACCTCTTCTCCCCTCCCTCTTCCTCTCTGCTCTCCTCCTCCTCCTTACGATCATTGTATCCGCATTTGGAATGGTTTAATGGGTCTAGGTTGCTCATTTTTTAAAAAGTACCATTTGGACACTTTTATTGTACTGACGTGGACATTGAGGCACAAAGTAAATGAAAGGTCTTAGAATGAATTAGTAGGGAGGAAAGGAAAAAAAACAGCATGTTTTTTATTACTTTCAAAATCTTAAAAAGATAATGATGGTTTAGATTTAGGAGAATGATAAATGTAAAACTTGAATTTTTGTATGAAGCATATTGTCTGCATCATAACTGACCTTAGAGGGTTGACGTGAAGACAAATTTCAGCTATTAAAGTGTTTTGAAAGCATAAAATGACATATAATGAGGTAGAAGACCCAGAAGATACAGACAAAAGTAGTTCATAAATTTAAAAAGTAGAGAATAATGCAAGGCTGTGTGTGTGTGTGTATATATATATATATATATATATATATATATATATATATATATGGTGGAAATGTGAATCTACTTTAGAGAGTTGTAGTTATAAACAATTCATTGTTCACTGTAGTCATCAAAGTGAATTAAAAATAATTGACCATTTAAAATTAAACTTTGATAACATGTTAGTATTTGAAAAGTTTTCCTGAACTTTATCTGGTCTTTATGCTGATCACATGGAAGGACACAAAGCTATTAAAATAACATTAATTTTAAATGAGTTTTTTTTCTAATTGGCATTTGTTATCATACAGCCTGTCTTGAATTTTTTTCTAGCTTGCATTTTTAAGCCTCATGCATCAGTGTATTTCATGACACAGATGGATAGCCATCTGTATAATTTTAAAACACATATGAATTTCAATGAAATTTTGTCTAGACTGATATAAATGTAGTGAATGTGCAACATTTATTTTATGGTTCCCATGAAAGGGTTATGTAAGCCTTTAGTCCTTTAAAATACTGTGATTTAGGGAATATCAAGCAGTGGTGTGATAGCTTAAGAAATGACTGTCACCAGAAGTATCACTCTAGATTCTACTCTGACCTGGAGCTAATGAAGTCAAAATTGATAATAAGGTGGAAGCAAAAGAGTCAATCCAGGAAAAATGTTCTCTTAATTTTAAAACTTCCTCATTGGACTGATACAGACATTTCATATATTATTTGGGGCATAAAAACTTTTTACTTATAATTATGTAGAGCAATGGGGAAAATCGTCCCTTTGTTGGAGAATGTTGCTTGGTGAGTCGAGCTATACCAGGTCTAAGCACATTACACAAAGGACAGTGAGAAGACATGGACTCATGCAGTGAGTAAATTTCTCCAGTAAACCTTACTTTATTCTCATCATGTGTCCCCTTTATATGACATCCTCCTCCCCAAATGTATTCCTTTCCTTGTAACTGGCACCATTGATTACTAAATGGTTTAAGCCACGAACCAGGAATTATCATATATTCTTCCCTCTCCTTCATCTTCATATTCTCTCAATTATCTTGTCTAATCTGACTACAAAATATATCTTATCATAAGTGTATAACTGGTCAACATTGGTCAAGGCATCAAGGAACATGGAGCCCACATTTCCATGAAGGAATAGAAAACAAAATTACACATTGATAAATAGTAACTATGAAAAACATATTTTTAAAAAAAGATTTTATTTATTTATGTGACAGAGATAGAGACAGCCAGCGAGAGAGGGAACACAAGCAGGGGGAGTGGCAGAGGAAGAAGCAGGCTCCCAGCGGAGAAGCCCGATATGGGGCTCCATATTTCCATTTCCAGTATTTCCATTTCCACTGCCATTCCTCCGTCCACAGCCTATCATCATCTTTAACATTAACTATTGCAACAGTCTCCTGTTTTTTGGGCTTTTTGTTTTTTGTTTTGTTTTACCTCTGCGCATGCCCTCTCTAATCTATTTCCCCATGTAACAAGCAGCAAAAGTGATGAGCCTAAATATAAACTGAATCACTCCACTTCTCAGCTTAAAATTAGTGGCTTTTAGTATACTTAAAAAATAGCACTCGAACTTCTTAGCAGGGTGTGTTAGACTTCAATATGAACCCTAATTTTCTATCTAACCCTAATTTTTGTACTTGTCTAGTGACCACTGAACGTCAGCAACCTTTGGTTTCTTTCTTTTTTTAAAAAAAAGCTGTACTCTTTTCTGCCCCAGCACCTTTATGTACCCATTCCCAATAATGGAAAAGTTGCCTTACCAAGAATATGTGCTGCTGGCCACCTCTCTGGCCACTCACCTATTTCAAATACAAAGCTCTTTTTTAATCTCCAAAAAGATCTTCCATAACAATCCTGTAGAAATTAGGCAACCTTACACTTTGATATAATATTTTTGTCAAATTATTACTTTTATTTTTAATTGATTATAAAATGTATTTTTGGGGACACCTGGGTGGCTCAGTCGTTAAGCGTCTGCCTTCGGCTCAGGGTGTGATCCCAGAGTCCTGGGATTGAGCCCCGTATCGGGCTTCTCCGCTGGGAGCCTGCTTCTTCCTCTCCCACTCCCCCTGCTTGTGTTTCCTCTCTTGCTGGCTGTCTCTCTCTCTGTCAAATAAATAAATAAAATCTTTTTTTTAATATATTTTTCATAGTTACTATTTATCAATGTGTAATTTTGTTTTCTATTCCTTCATGGAAATGTAGGCTCCATGTTCCTTGATGCCTTGACCAATGTTGACCAGCTATACACTCATGATAAGTATTTGCTAAATGAGTTACTGTGATTTGGATTTTTTTAATTCTAAGTGAGTTTATTTTTTCCAGTTTATTGAGGTGTAATTAATAAAATTACATATATTTAGAGTGTACAACACGGTATATATATATATATATATATATATATATATATATA
>NW_024425563.1:30857373-30923204 GCF_017311325.1 Ursus maritimus
TATATATATATATATATATATATATATATATATATAAACATTGTGAAATGATGATGACAAGTTAACACATTCATCTCCTCACATAGGTACCTTTATTTTTTCAGTGAGAACATTTAAGATCTACTCTCTTAGCAAATTTCAAGAATACAATAGAATATTATTAACTGTAGTCATTGTGCTGTACTTATTTATCTTATAAGAACTTATTTATCTTCTAATTGAAAGTTTTCACTCTTTGATCAATATCTCTCTATTTCTCCCACCCCTGAGCCCTTGGCAACCACCATTCTACTATGGTTGTTGAGTTGGATTTCTTAAAATTCTACATGTAAGTGAGATCTACAGTGTTTGTCTTTCTGTGTCTGGCTTATTTCACTAGAATGATGTCCTCTAGTTTTATCCATGTTACTAGAAATGGCAAAATTTACTTCCTTTTTGTGCCTGAATAATACTCGTCTGTGTGTGTATGTGTGTATCACATTTTTTAAAACAATTGATCCACGGATGGACATTTATATTGTTTCCCTATCTTGGCTATTGTGAATAGTGCTTCAATGAACATGGTAGTGCAGAGATCTCTTCAAGATCCTTATTTCATTTCCTTTGGTTATATACCCAGAAGTAGGATTGCTAGGTCATATGGTAGTTCCTGTTAATTTTTTGAGGGTTTCCATAATGGCTATACCAATTTGCATTCCTTCCAGTAGTGTACAAATGTTCCTTTTTCTCTACACCTTTGCTAACACTTGTTATCTCTTGTCCTTTTAATAATCTAACAGGTGTGAGATATGGTTTTGATTTACATTTCACTGATAATTAGTGATTTTGAGCACCTCTTCATACTTTTGGACATTTTTATGTCTTGTTTGGGAAAATGTTTATTCAAATCATTCACCCATTTTTTAATTGGGTTATTTGAGTTTTGTGCTATTAAGTTATATGAGTTCCTTATATTTTTTTGATATTAACCACAATCATATATGTTATTTGCAAATATTTTCTTCCGTTCCATAGGTTGACTTTTTGTTAGTTTTTGTTAGTTTCCTCTGTTGTGTAAAAGCTTTTAGTTTAATGTGGTCCCACTTGTTAATTTTTGCTTTTGGTGTCATATCCAAAAAAAGTATTGCTAAGACTAATTGCAATGAACTTTACAAAGGAACATGAACTGTGTAAACTTTAGCTAAGATTTAAAAGTCATAAGGGTAATTTCTAGTATATCATTGAGAAGTATTTCATTAGTATAACTTATAGGGATATTCAAAGCTCTAAAAGAGAATTTTTTAATTTAACATCAATAACCCCTAATAATATATAAACATTTTTAGAGGGATAGTAGGTCTTGGGAAACTGAAATTTTCTATTTTTCTGTTATAGAGTAAACAATCTGGTTTGAGTGCACAGTTACTAGGGAGAGAAGTAGTTTCTGTGCTATGCTCTTTATCACTCCACCATTTTCCCATTAATTTCAATGCTTATAATCCTAACTCTGTAAGTGTTAGTTCACAAAGTGATTTTTTTTGCAAGTTAATACTGTTCCTGTGTCTTTCCTTTTTTTCACTAGAAACTGTATTGCCTTTTTGCTATGTGTTTCCAATTAAGCAGTAATCATGGTGTGGCTGTTTTCAAGCATTTTTCTGCTGTTGTCTTCTGAAAGCATTTCAAATGCTTCTTGGCCAACTTCATGGTTAAAAGAAAAAGAAAGCGGGGCGCCTGTGTGGCACAGCGGTTAAGCGTCTGCCTTCGGCTCAGGGCGTGGTCCCGGCGTTATGGGATCGAGCCCCACGTCGGGCTCCTCCGCTATGAGCCTGCTTCTTCCTCTCCCACTCCCCCTGCTTGTGTTCCCTCTCTCGCTGGCTGTCTCTATCTCTGTCAAATAAATAAATAAAATCTTTAAAAAAAAAAAAAAAGAAAAAGCAAGTTTACAGACTAAAAGTTTGCTTTGTTATTTCCAATTTACTGTCCTTCCAGGCTCTTTCTCTCTTAGAACTAATAGCAGTTTAGAGGTACCCAGATTAATATTCCATTGAAAATAATACATATTGATAAGAATGACTTCATTCATCTTTAATGAAACAGAACTGTGCTATTGCCTATGATTCAGAAAAATTATGTCTTTTTATTTAGCTTCATTCTCCCATCATCTGCCAATTCATTTGCTCTTTGGAGTTTGTCCAGAAGTCTTTTCTTTACCAACCTGAAGGGTGTATTTATTTAATAGTCTTCTGATCATAATGCTTTTGCAGCCTGATTTTAATTGATATTTTCAACTCATTAAGTTTTGACAAGTAATATATTTCAGGAAAAATTATAACAAGTAAAAATATGATGGCTGTACTTGTTGAGGCTTGTCATAAAGATCATAGCACATATGAAGAGACTCAGTAGTTAAATAGAAACACTGATGAAGTCCTTCACCAAGGCATGTTTACTGGTATACACAGGATATCATGGCAGCCAAAGTTTTGTTCAGTGGAAGAACATATTTTCAGCCCATATCCCAAGCAGGAAATTGCTCCTCTAATGAATGAGCCAGTGAGACAATATCCTTTATCCCTTTCATTTTTACAGTGTGAACTTGTCACAAAGGAGCAAAGGACTCATGTTCAGAATCCAGTGAACTGGGTTTAAGAGCAGAATTGTCACAAAGGGTAAACATGGAGAGATGCCCTTTAGAGAGAGTAAGTCATTAGCACAGGCACTTAGCAGGAGTGTTACTGGAGCTGACCTCCTCAGGAGTTGATGAAGACTATGTACTTCAAATTAACTTTGTGCAAATTCAGATGTGGAGATTGAATTGATCTGTAAACAGTGATATGTTCCTGGAAGAAAGAGAGTAGCATAGGACAGGAAGAATTTGATATAACAAATCAGTCTCAGTAGGATAAGACAAGGATGAGAAGAATCACAGTGAGCTCCAGGAAAATCCATTGCCTATTCACAGTACCTAGCACAGTGCTTGTTGCAAAGGAGTTATTAAATATGTATTTGTTCAGTAGAATAATTAGTCCAGAATATATATTATAAGGCACATTTTATTTTCTTCCTAGTGAAGGAAAAAAATGGAAATTAATTCAGAATATTCATACTCAGTATTTCTTTATGGATATAATACAGTTATGCTATCTGAGCAATATAATGTACTTAATATTTGTTCTCTAGGGATAGTTCAAACATTCTTAACCTATTGTTTCTTGATTTAAAAAAATCCAGACATATCTGTATATCAATACCTGGTTTTGATGAATTGCTATAAAGATTTTGGTAGCCAGAATTAACAAAGCATAGTAAGCTAAATTTTCTATAGGGTGCTACCTCAGGTAAGTTGATTTCATGTAGAAAAGGTCATGAAGTCATGTACTAAGTAAGGAGGGTTGTCTTCACCACCACTAGGAGGAAATATATCTGGTCATGGTATGTTCAGTATGAACTAAAACTGAAAACTTATTATTAAAATACAGGTCCTGAGATAAGAGTTTATGGCAGGCTGTACTTAAGTTTTTCTGAATTTTATTTCATTAATAGTTCTGTTTCTTTCAAAGACTTGTCTGAATCTGAAACATTTGAATATTTTATTTAGGGTTTGTTTTGCTTTAGGAAAATTTCAGGGTTTCTTTCATTATTTTTACAGAAGTAGACTTCAGAAGATCTTAAAGCATGAATTTTTAAAGCCATCTTTGGCTTTTTGAAACTTCTTGGTAAAGGGTAGTGCTTATTTTATGCTATAAAAATGGGCCAGAAAATGTTCTCATCTCTACTAAAAGTACTTCTTTTGGAGAATGCCTCAGGAGCAATTCTAATGGTAATACTGTATCCATCATTTAACTACATATGCTACACCTTCTGTAAGGAGGAGCCCTACAGGTTTAGATACAGTGTTTAGGATAGCACTGGAATCAGGGAAACTGAGGGAGAAGGTGTCCAGGATTAGTTAAGGAGAGCAGTGTGAGCAGAGCAGTGTGAGCAGAGACAGCTGAGTGCTGTAGCTGGGGTTGAAACTAGTGAGATCTAATGTGTGAGAGAAAGTAGTTATAAGAGCAACGTGATAGATTTGGACTGGTGGTTGACTTTGAGTTATTTTTAAGTGATCATCATGTAACATTTGCTTTACAGTATTTTTAAGGCACTTATGTACTTGTTTGATGTAGAATAGTGACATGTCTGGTATAGCTACCACATCTGAATAATTTTCAAATAAATTCTGAGAAGTTATATTCACAGATAAGATTACATATGGTAATAGATTCTATAAGGGACTTGGAAATTACAGGTGGTTTATTAATATACATCTGTCATGTGAGTATAATATAAAGTGTATACATTTTAATTTCACTGGTGGAGATGTTTGAAACTTTGAAAATACTACCATTATTGCTCACATCAAGATACATGTATATAAAGCCTTGACCTAAGAGTAAGCTACTTAAGGGAAAGAAAGTAACTTATCTTTGTATGCCAAACATGTGAATCTCCTTTTTATGATTTAAAATCAAAACAAAACAAAACAAAACTCTTTGCTTTAGCTGCATTTAAACAATCTCTCACATTTTAGTTGTTTCCAATTGCCCAAGGATCCATAATACCTCTTTTAGACGGCCTTAAGAGCTAAAGTCCAATTCATTTTGAGATGCTTAAGTTCCTAGAGAAAATTATTGTCTCTCATTAGAGATTATGTTGTCATCATACTATAGCACACTAATAATGATTACAGTGGCCTTTTTGTATTTTTTCATTTTTTTCTCAATATATTTCCCAAATAAAACCATTCTACTCATGTTTTTCCATCTCATTTTTCCTCAACCAGATCATTTCAACCAGCCTGTACTTTAAAAAGCCTGTTAATAAAAACATTTAGTGAAATAGCTCACAATGAGATACCATCTTACAACCATTAGAATGGCTACTATTTAAAAAATAATAACAAGTGTCAGTACAGTTGTGGATAAATTGGTACCCTTGTGCACTCTTGGGAATTTAAAATGGTGTAGCTGCTATAGGAAATAGTATAGCTGCTATAGGAAATAGTATAGCAATTCCTGAAATATTAAAAATAGAATTACCATATGAAACAGCAATTCCACCTTTGGGTATATATACAAAGTAATTGAAAACCAAGTCTTGAATAGATATTTGTACACCCATGTTCACAGCAGCATTATTCACAATAGCAAAAAGACGGAAGCAACCAGAGTGTCCGTTGATAGATGAATGGATAAACAAAATATATAAACATACACTGGAATATTACTTAGCCTTAAAAATTAATTTCAGATACATGCTATACCATAGATGACTGCTGAGGACATTATGCTAAGTGAAGTAAGGCAATCACAAAAGAACAAATGCTGTATGATTTCACTTATATGAGGTGCCAAGAATGTCAAACTTATAGAGACAGAAAACTGAATAATGGTTGTCAGGGACTAGGGATGGGGAGAATGAGTAGCTGTTTAATGGGTTTAGAGTTCCAGTTTTGAAAAATGAGGAGTTCTGGGGATTATTTGCACAACAGTATAAATGTACTTAGAATTATTGGACTGATACTTAAAAATAATTAAGGTGATAAATTTTATGTTTTGTGTATTTTACCATAATTTAAAATAAAAAATAAATAAGCATTAGTGAGATTAAAAAATGGACTTCAAATAATTCTGAGAATTAGCTAGAATAGCTGATTGTTTACATGCCATAACCGTATCAGTATGCCAAATTTTATGTTTTTTCTTATTACGTAATGTTTTCACTAAGACTGACACTATGCTTTTATTTATTTTTTTATGTTATATTAGTCACCATATAGTACATCATTAGTTTTTGAGGTAGTGTTCCATTAGTCATTGTTTGCATATAACACCCAGGGCTCCATGCAGTATGTGCCCTCCTTAAAACCCATCACAGGGGTAACCTAACCGCCCTCACTCCCCTCCCCTCTAAAACCTTCAGTTTGTTTCCTGGAGTCCATAGTCACTCATGGTTTGTCTCCCCTTCTGTTCCCCCCCCTTCATTTTTCCCTTCCTCCTCCTAATGTCCTTCCTGCTATTCCACAAATAAGCGAAACCATATGATAATTGTCTTCTCTCCTTGGCTTATTTCACTTAGCATACTATGCTTTAATATTGATACTTGGTGACTAGCTATAAGCCAAGTTAAAGGTTTCATTTGAAGTTTTTCATTTCTTAGTATTATAATTATTCATCAATGGATAGAATCATTCATTTGCCATTTATGTCCAATAAGCATACATATATATGCACACATTTGTAGTTAACACAACATAACATGGTGATTGCAACTGAACTTTTTTTTTTTTTTTTAAGATTTTATTTATTTGACAGAGAGCACAAGCAGGGGAAGTGGCAGGCAGAGGGAGAGGAAAAAGAAGGCTCTCTGCTGAGCAGGGAGCCCGACGTAGGGCTCAGTCTCACAACCATGGGATCATGACCTAAGCCAAAGGCAGATGCTTAACTGACTGAGCCACCCAGGCAACCCTGCAGCTGAACTTTTAAGACTGGTAAAAAGAAATACATTGATAAACATGCATATAATTTTTGGAGCATTTTTTGGAAGACAAACATCAATGTAAATTTACTGGCTAATTTTGATTTCACAAAAAATAGTTATTGTATGCTTTTGTTCAACTATATTCTCTGTGCAATGTCTACATTACACTGTTGTGTAGTACATGCATGATGTTCTCTTTAGAAGTTTTCTCAAGAATCAGGAAGGAGAAAGCAGAATCTCAAGTTCTGAAATAAATTATTTAAACCTCAAAGGAAATTACACTGGCCAAGTATATAATCATGCATAGACTATAAGAAGGGTTGAGTGCCTTGAAAGTTGTACTTTATTATTGAATAAAGCTTATTGAAACAGAGAAATCATTTCAGATAGTACAATTGCCTGGTATATTTCAAAGAAAATGATTTTGTAGTCATTATATAGTAATATTTTTAGGGGTCATCAGATAAGTACTATTCTTTCTCTTCTATCTGAATTTTCCTGAAATATTCATATTATTCTTCAGAGAGAGATATATGTGTTTACTAATAAAACACAGCACATTACAAAAGAAGAAGAAAAGATACATCGTTTAAAATATGTATAATTTGCTATAGCCATTAGCATTTAATCAATAATTAATTTGTGGCCACAGCTGGATTATAAAATTATTTACAAAAGAGTCTTATTCTACAGGCTTTCAAAATGGTAGTTAAACAGAATAAGTTGAATGCATTATATTTTACACCTAGTGAGAAAGGGATCTCACATTTGTCTTTTAAATAATCAGCAATCAAAATGACCATAATTTTCAGAGCAAATTGTGGGAGAATGTGTGTGGTTTTGAAATTTGATTGTGGAGAAAAATATTAACTAAAGAATTACATAAATTGTCCTATATGGACTGTATTTCCAGCTAATACTTGTAGAGCCAGAGCTCCCCTCTATAAAGAAGTGGACAAAATGCCGGCAATTTATTTTTCTGGAAAATGATCATTAACGTAACTGTCAATAATCTGTTTATACTGGTACCACTGTTGTGTTCTAAAAAAATGTGAAGGATGAAATGTCATTAAGGCTATGAAGGCATCATCATCCTATAACTTTACTTTCATTCTTCTTATAACAGATATTTGTTGAATGCCCATAGTGTGTCAGGCACTGTTTTACGTTGTAGGAATGTAACATTAGTAAGGAGAACATAGAGTGGATGCAGAGAGGACAGCTATATGCTTAGGAACTGGGAAGACTGCTGAGGTGCTATTTAAACAGGCTTATTTGAAGTAAGTGATGTAGGATCCACTTGAGCACCTGTAGGGGGGTGTTCAAGGCAGAAGAGCCAGTACAAAAACCTTGAGGTGGAGGTACGCTTGTCATCTTTGAGAGATAGTAAGGGAACTAGAAGGACTAGAGCAGCATGAAAAAGTAATGCATAATCCATGGCCATGTAAACCATGGCAGTCTTCGAATTTTACTGTAAGTGAAAGGGAAAGTCATTGAGATGTTTTGAGAAGAGCAGTGAAATAATGTGAATTATGCTATAACAAGATTATTCTGCTTTGTGTCTTGATAACAGATTATATGTGTTAAGGGCAGAAGAGGAGAAACAAGAGAGTTCTATAATCATCTCCTTTCTAGCACAGAATGGTGACTTGGATTCATGTGTTGGGTGAGAAGTGGTTAACCTCAGGAGTTTATCAAAGGTGAAGTCAACAGTGTTTGCTAATTAGATGTACAATATGAAAAGAGGAGGCAAGCTTTGGCCTGAGAAAATGCAAGACTTGAGTTGCCAGTTATTGAGATGAGAAAGAAAGAAGAGATTTAGGGAGGAAAATCCAGGAATTGGCTTTGGGCAGAATATATTTCTGATATAGTATTGTATGATTAGATGATACAATAGGTCGGTGATAAGTAGGCAGTTGCATGTACAATTCTAGATATCATGAAAAATAGTGGTCCAACCTGGAGATATGCACTTTGTAGCTATCAACATACAGATGGTATGTAAGTTATGAAACTAGATGAGATTACCTGGAGAATTAGCATAAATAGAAAAGAGAAAACATCTAAAACTTGAGTCCTTTGGAGATTCGGAACTTTAGAGATTGAGAAAATGAAATGACAATAGGCAATAAAGTAGAAGGAGAACTAAGACAGAGTTTTGTTTTCAGGGCTGCCTGGTACAATTGGGCACATTGAGTCTTGTAAAAGGATGACTGCCTAGAAGCTAAGTAGCAAGCGGAGGCTAAAATCTAACATGTATCCTGCTTGCCAAGCCCTAAGTTCTTGCTCAGAGCTACATCTAACATAAGAAAAGGTGTCTTATAGTTATTCAAACATAGTTGTCATATAAGCTACTAGAACACCTAGTTGTTATAAAAGTTAGGTGAAGAGAGTATTTTAAGACAGATTTAGCACCACTGTCAAATGCTGTGTATCGTTAGGTAAAATGATGTTTAGCAACTGACCACTGCACTTGAATACATGTAGGCCAATCATGGAAGCCTTATTTGGGTAAATGAAAAAATTAAAAAAGAGGAAACGGGCAAAAATAATACTCGCAAATGTTTTGGAAAAATTTTTGCTCCTTAACAGGGAGCAAAGTAAATCACATGATGCCGGGAGGCAGATACAGTGTTCAGTGAGGAACAGAATACTATTGTGTATGCCAATGGACAAGGAAAATGTAATGTAAATTAGGAAGATAGGAATACAATTACTGTCCTTTCACACTCAAGAGGGGATGGGACCTGTACAAAATTAGAGCAATTGGCTTTAGAAACAAAGTCAAACATGACACCAAGAATAACTTAAGGAAGGCTGAGGTTATGGCTGCAGCTGCAGAAAGGGTAGTGGATATGGTTTCAGGAACCTGTGGAAATTATCTTTTGAATGTTTTTATTTCTTCAGAGAAGTAAAAAGGAAGAGTCATGAACTTAGTAAAGGGTATTAGTATTTTATAAAGGTTTGATTAGAGAGTAAAAGTTGTAAAAATATTTTCCTGGGGATGTAGAAAGTGAATGCTATAGGTATATTTATGGACCTATATAAAGTTAACTGGCTATGAATATAAAAGGATACCTATATTCATGGATTATTTCTTCTCCAAATCTATATTCATATGTCTTGATTCAGACAGAGTAGGTGGACTGGGATTTAGCCAGGTGGATATAATGAAGGGGATATGCAGTGGAGTGAGTGTAATGATGAACCATCGGATCTAAGTACCTTGGTGGGGAGGAAAGTGAACATGTATTGGAGGCAGGACAGTGAAAAGATTGAAAATCTCAGTGGGGTCAAAGGCTTTGAAGTTTGAGGTATTAGAAGGGGTAACGCTTGAAATCTAGATGGTAGTGGACAAAGACCCGAATACTTGGAATTAAGAATGCCTTAATGGTGCAGTTCTCACCCTTTTAATTCTGGTCTTATTGAATGTGAAGTCACTGTGGAATACACATGTGGAGAGCAGAGGAGAGGAATATGGCAGGAGGCAAAGATTTGTGTGTCAGTGTTTAGATGGGCAATGGAGCAATGGGAGCAAATGTGACCAAGATCACATTAGGAAGCACAGTTCCAAGGAACATCCCTATCTTGAGATTTCTATAGAAGGAGAAGAACACTGGGTACACCTAGAAGGTATATTTGGAATTTATGAAGAAACTGGTCCAGGAGTCATGGAAGCCAATTTTTACCAAATGCTTTTACATGAAAAATCAGGACAGAAAATTATCCATTAGATTAAGATACAAGGAAGTTTTGGAGAAACAGTGAAGTGGACAAAAATTAGTTTGTAGAGTGAGGGGGAAATAGGAAAGAAGAGACTATAAATGAAAAAACCTCGAAAAGTTTGGCCATGAAGGAATGGAAATAGATGGCAAGATAATGGACATGAGTTGAGGCTGGGAAAGGCTTTTCTTTAAAGAAGATGAACATTTAAAATACTGAAATGATGTAATAAGTAAGAAAGGATTTTAAAAAGAGAATAAAGAGAGAAAAACCCCCCAAGGAAAAGGAAGAGAATCAAATAGCAGTCATTCCACATGGCTGAGTGGAATTTGGCAACAGTGCTCTGTGCTTTTAACTAACTACATGACATAATCCTAAACAGGAAATAGAGACAATTAAAGCATTTAATGCAGAGAATTCATATGTGACTTTAAAAACATCCATTGAGTAGACTTGAGTTTAGAATCAAATGAGAAACTTTCAGAGAAACTTAAAAACAACAAACAACAACTTGTTTTGTGGTTGTTAAATTGATTAACCAAATGCACACCAACAAATATTAAACAGACGCAGACATTGCTCAAGGCAATACACTTTTGTTTTATGTCTTCACTAGCAATAATTTGTATTTATTCCTAAAGGGGAAAAAATCATAAATCATAGATCCTGGAGCTTTTGTAGAATGATATGTGTATTATCCCTCTCTTCCTAAATCTTACAAATTTTATTCCAGTATGCACAGCTGCTAAATCATTATTCTCTGCATGAGTAATTGTTGCAGATGTTCATACTGATTAATGCGGAACAGCTATATTTATGGTGGTTTCGGTGTGGCAACTATACAACTATGACTTCTCTTAAGACAAAGGGCACTGTCATGTGCTACTAGAATATGGAGTCCTTCGTTGACTGCCATTGTTTACTACTTTTGACTTGCAGTGTTCTTCCTCAGTCCTGCTCTCTCCCACCCACTGGCATGACTTTATCCTCATTACACATAAGAGATTTTTTTTCTGAAAAGGTTATTTTCACATTAGCCTTAGACATATCAAGTATTGAAGATAAGGTTTGCTCTCTCTTAATGTCAAATTCAACAGCACTAACAAAAGTAAGCACCAACGAAAGTGATCACCAACAAGTGATCCTTTGAGGGACATTTTTTTTCCTTCCATTTGTTGACTATATCCTATTTGGTTTTAACATTTTTTTTAAATTGACTGACTAGGAAATAGGCCTTAAGAAAAATGAATAGATGAATAAGCTTGGTCAAGGAGGCAGCATAAAATGCTCCACAGAGCAGATTATTTTTTATTTTATGTGTTGGTTTTTTTGCTTAATCTGATCCAGTTCTCACTCTTTACCAGTTGTAGGATGACCATCTTCCCAGTTTTCCTGGGACTGAGAATATTCCTGGGATACAGAACTTTTAGATTTAAAACTAAGGCAATCCTGGAAAAAACTAGAGTAAGTTGATCACCCTATAGCTAGGTGAATTGGCCTGATTTCTTAACCTTTGTGTGCCTTATAAATTTTCTCCTATGTGCATAATAGGTGATAGTTCCTTTTCTACTCCTTCCCCCATTTCAAACTTTATTTACTTATTAAGTGTGAAGAGAAGATATTTTTTCTTCTTTGAATCATCCCTCATTGTATATAGCATGCTGATTTATGGGCCAAAATAATACTTGGAACCAACATACCTGTTAGGTGCTTAATAAACACCTACTAAATAAATGAAATCCTCAAGTTGGTTTTGAAATATCTAACAATGTGGATATTGTCTTATTATTATAATGAAAGAAAAGGAAAGAAAAATTTCACTGGTTATTGTTTTACCAACATTATAGCTTCCTCTAAGTCTGTTTCTTAACATTCTTTATTCTTTATTTTTTAAAGTTTATTTATTTATTTACTTAAGTAGTCTCTGTACCTAATGTGAGGCTGAAACTTACAACCCCAACATCAAGAGTCATATACTCTTCCAACTGAGCCAGCCAGGCACCCCAGCATTCTTTTTGAATCTTCTAAAGAGAAAAGTTAAATCAAAGAAAAGTCTACCTAATGATAAAAATTAAGTAGTAAAGAATAAGATTTTTTTTTCACATGGGGTTGAGCCACAAGCTGTTGTAAACTCAATTTTTTAAATTTTTTTTAGATTTTTAAGAATTTTTATTTATTTGACAGAGAGAAAGTACATGTGTACAAGCAGGGGGAGTGGCAAGGGAGGGGCAAGCAGGCAGAGAGGGAGAATCAGGTCATCCACTGAGCAAGGAGCCCAAAGTGGGGCTCCATCCCAGGACCCTGGGATCATGACCTGAGCTGAAGGCAGATGCTTAACTGACTGAGCCACCCAGGTTCCCTGAGAGCCACAAACTGTTGTAATACTGAAAACTTTGCTCACCTTCACAAGAACCAGTTGTGCCCCTTTGGGAACAATATCACTTTTATTGACTAAAATCACATAGGTTTCTTTTTTTTTTTTTTTTCTGTTTTTTTTTTCTTTTTTTTTCTTTTTTTTTTCTTTTTCTTTTTTTTTCTTTTTTTTTTTAATTTTTTTTTTCTTTTTTTTTTTTCACATAGGTTTCTTGAAGCTAAATTTTATGTTCCTTAAATTCCGGGGATGAGTTCTTCAACAATATGATAATATTTTAAGAATGATAATTCAGACACCCTATTAAAGATTATTTATCACACACTAAATCTTGCTGAATTAAATGCCAGAATTTTCTTGAGAGGGAGGCACTGTGAATACACAAAAAAATTAGGGGCAAAAGAAAGTGGGAACTAGTGTTGTGATATGGACACCAGTTTTAGGGGCCATAGAATGATTCCTCTGTTATTAACTGTGTGCTCTTCAAGTCTATTAGCCTTTTGAGCCTCCTTTCCTAATCTTTACAGTAGGACTAACAACCATTCCTCAATTTACAGCAGATTTAAATTCAAAGCAGAAATGAGACAATACAGGTGATAACACTTTGAAAGCTGCCAAGCGCTGTATGAGCATATGCTGTTGTACAGACCAGAAATACAGTCTTGTTTTAAAGCAGAGAAAGAGCAGCAGGAGATGGAACTGTCAGAGCAATGAAACTTTGGAAAGATAAGAGGGACATAAGCTGTGACGTCCCTTGCTCTTCCAGAAGGTCCCAGAGTTGGATAGCTATGAGCAAAGGTGCTTGTCTTCATGCCAGTCAGAAGGGCACTGGGACCTGGAGGAGAGCCCAGAGTACAGCCTGATATGCTTTGTGAATAAGGCGGCCTGGAAGGAACTGTGTTCGTCTCTTCTCCACATGGGAGAGGGAGGGAGGTTGTTGAGAGAATCATGTTGAGAAGTACTTAAGTATATCTAAAGTGATACTTATAGATGAGAAAGAAATAATTTAGTCCCAACTATGTTTTGATGGAACACAGTATAAAAAAAGTAATGCGTTTCATAGTGTTAATTCAGAAGCTGAAGAAATAGAAGTGAATTTAGGCTGTGTGTTGCTGGCGTCAACGTTTATAGCAGTAACAGCAGCTGCTTCAATCTGTGGGGATCCCTCTTGGGCACAGGATTTTAGCTGGTGTCCCAGTGAGTATTTCCAACCCAGCAGTTTAATCATTTAATCCAAAGCTGGTCCTGAGAGTCTGGCCCATTGCCTTTGATCAACGAACCATCACTTGGCAGCCCTCACTTGACTTTGTTGCCTGTTGGGCACCTTCCTGTGTTATTTACTTTCTATGTCATGGGCTTGATTTGCTGGCATACTCTCTCTGCTCAACATAATCTCTGGATATGGTGTCCTTGCCTCAAATAAGGATATCTATAAATTTGGCTGACAACATTTTCAGTTTAGAGATCAAGTGTCTATGAAAGAGGAGGAGACAGGTAATTGTCATCACTGGGTAGCAAATGAGCACTTTTAGACAAAGCTAACAGTTCCTTTGGCACCATGTAAAAGTACTGAGAAAAGCTAGCCAGGTAATAATGCAACTCACTGCACCTGAGTAGTTAAGAATTTGATGGCTTGTGAAATACTCCATATTTCTTTTTTTTTTTCCAGAAACATTAGTCTGTGTCCATAGCCCTTGCTTTCGTATAACTATTTTTTGAGAAAGAGAAGAAAGTGTTTATTGATGGATGCAGACACTTGTCTTGCAAAGCCAAGATTAAAAGAACAGAAAAAAAGAAAACACTTTGAGCATAACAAACAGTCCTTCCTAAAAGTTTCAATAAGTGAAGTAGAATAGAGATTAAAGGCAGGATTCTGGAGCTAGACTCTAGCTGGACTCTAGGTTTGAATCCCAGCTCTGCAACTTACTAGCTATACGAGCTTGCTCAATTACTCAACCTCTGCAACTCTTTTTCCTCATCTGTAAAATAGAGATCATAATAGTACCTATCTCTTCGTAGGTTGTTGTGAAGAGAGTTTCTATTTAATAGGATTGATATGAGGATTAAATTGATTGATATGCATAAAGCTATCTGACAAGTACATGATACAGAGTAAATACTGATTTTTTTTCTAGTATTAATTATACCTTTTAGGTGGATAGATTTTCTGACACTTTTACTATGTCAAAATAGTCAAGAAATATCATTTTAAGGATAACCAAGAATATTCCTCTAACAGTATCCTGGGAATTTTTTAGCTTCTATTAACATCCCTCTTATTTGGATTACCGTATTTTCTGAAAGACTGAGTTGTTGCCAATAGTATTACCATAGTTTTTGTAAATTTAATTTTTAAGGGACATTTGTACCCGTTCTTATCCGTAGATGATCATACCAGTTATACCTACGTTGAGTATGTTAAAATCTCCCTGTATTAGTCACAGTTCTCCAAAGGTGTGTGTGTGTGTGTGTGTGTGTGTGTGTGTATATATATATATATATATATATATATATATATATATATATGTGTGTGTGTGTGTGTATATATATGGTCATACACACATACATCCTATATATTTTTATAGAAAGAGAGATAAAGATTTATTTTAAGGAAATGGCTCACATGATTATAGAGAATGGCAAGTACAAAGGCAAAATCCGCAAGTTTGGCCAGAGGCTGGAGACCCAGGGGAAACATTGCAGTTTGAGTCTGAAGGAAGTATGCTGGCAGAATTCCCTTTTGCTTGGAGGAAGTCTATCTTTTCCTTAAGTCCTTCAACTGATTGGATGAGGCTCACTCACATTATAGAGAGCAATCTGCCTTACTCATTTGACTTAAATGTTTGTTAATCCCATCCAAAAAATCCTTTCACAAAAACAACTGTGAAATTTGACCACATATTTGGTACCATGGCCTAGCCAAGTTGACACATAAAATCAAGTATCACACTCCTTATACCTCATATGGAAGTATATTGTAAAAAAGCAAAGGATAAGTAACTTTTAATCTTATTTGAAAAAATATGACTTATACATGCAAACTAACTAGAAAAAATATGCGATGGTATAAAATAAAGTGCTGGAATATATTAAGCCATAAGGACAATCGGAATTAATAGAAGACACGTTTCTATTTCTATCTTACATTATTTGGGGGAAATTGCCTAGACAGAGAAGATACTACTTCTTGCTTAAATGTATGGAAAAGTCTAGTATTGAAATAACATGTGTATTTTAGTAGTAAAATTTAGTTTTAGTCCCTATAATATAAAAAATGTTTAATGAGTACTCTTGAAATCAAGGAAAATGAACTTATAAATGAGTTCAAGCACACCATCAGAAAAGTGCTACTAGGAAACAGTCCTGATATCCTTCTGCCCTGAACTGCACAGTTAGCATGAAGTTAAAAATAAGTCCACTTTTCTTGGACACTCAGAAGAAGATCTATAGATAACCCTGGAAATTCATGATTTAAATTCATACTCATTTACTTACATACCTACCTATCTAAAGCTATGCACAAGCACTATTTTCCAAACTTATCTGCCCCAGCTGACCCCACTGAAGCTGAGATGAGTTGTTCCCACCAACCTTTGCCCAAATTCCCGACCCACAGAATTGTGAGCAATAAAATGGACACTGATTTAAGCACTAAATGCTAGGCTGGTTTATTACAGCAATAATAACAGATACCTGAAACAGAATTGGTATCTGGAAGTGGATTGCTGCTATAACAAAAACCTAAAGCCCCCTGTCATTGGTTTTGATACTGGGTGGCAAGAGAAAGTTCAGTGAAAAAATTGTTAGTCTGCCTGGAATAACGGTGAGAAAATCGCCATTGGAGGTTCAAAAAAAAAAGTAAGCCATGTTACAGAGTGGTAGAATATTTTGGACACACTGTCACTTATAGATTCATATACTGGACCCACCATTTACTAAAGTAGCATGGGCAAGTTTAATTAATCTCTCAGTTTTACGGTTTCATTATAGTAAAATAATAATGCATTTACCACAGGATTTCCATGAAAATTAACAGAGATAATACATATAATGTACTTAGAGGGTGGCTTAGAGCACATACTCAGTAATATCGTTGTAATGGTCATGATCTTGTCACCAATTGTATTGCTTTCAAAAATGGAATGAGAAAATTGAAATAATGTTCGACTGCCAAAAAAAGTGCAAAAAACTTATTCATAAGAATCAATTTTAATCATTCAAACAGAATATAAATAATTTCACTCTTTTAACTGATATAAAAGAAAGGAATTCTTTGTAATTATCTCCCAGCACAAGCTATCAAAGTTATCTAAGGGCATATTCTGTTTTAGGAAAGAAAAACTGAAGTAATCAGTGCTCAGAGGAGCCAGATGATTCTCCTTATTCCTCTGAACTTGTCCACAAAATCAGGAGAATGTGACATATGATGGTCATTACTGATTGATGGGACCTTTGCCTGAAGCTTAGAAATATTCAGAGTGAAAGGGAGATAACCTTTATTTTTTTAATAATTTTTATTTTGTTATATTAGTCACCATACAGTACATCCCCAGTTTTTGATGCAATGTTCCATGAGTCATTATTTACCTGTAACACCCAGTGCACCATGCAATACGTGCCCTCCTTAACCCATCACCGGCCTATCCCAATCCCCCGCCCCTCTCCCCTCTGAAGCCCTCAGTTTGTTTCCCAGAGTCCATAGTCTCTCATGGTTCATTCTCCCTTCTGTTTACCGCCCCCCTTCATTCTTCCCTTCTTTTCTCCTACCTTTATTGTATGGAAAAAGTGTTCCTCAGGATCATTATTTTATCAATATAATACTCATAGAAAAAGCAGTATATTTCATGAATCATTCTCAAGTTTTCAAACTTAGAATTGAGTTTGTAATTATAAAATAAATCATATAACACTTTCCACTGATTGAACTTTTCCAGTTTTTGTTTATGACTTGTATTTATAACTTGACAAATCATCTCAAACAAAAACAGTTGGACACAGTGTAACTACTTTGTTTTATGTGTGTGTATATCTACTTTATTACAAGTGTTCTTTTGTTTCATCCAGAAATTTTTATAGATGAGCACAATTATACTTACTATGTTTGTTCCTCCTGTAGTTTGACCATTTATCTTCTTCCTGCTTGTTTATTTATTTTTACTTTTTTAAAAGTTGTCTGTATTAACTGATGAAAATTTAAGTTTTCTAAAATCTTTCCACATAGTCTTTATTATAGTATGATTTATTTTCCCTGTGAGAATTGGGCTTAATGTTTAAAAAGTCCATTGGCAAGATTAGATTTATGTTAAAAAGTACTTATTTTGAACCGAAATAATGTTCATGTCATTACACTAACCTCCACATGACTGAACAATAACATTTTGAGACACTATGGTTCTGACTAGGGAATCTGTTCCTAAACGAATAGTTTAGATAATTTAAAATTTAGTTTCTCTGAATGGTTGTGAAGTTCTAGCACAGTGCATGGTACAGTATGGCAAAAAAATGTGTTTTAAGAAAAGACATGAGATTTTTAATTCTCAAATTAACATTTAAATGTTGTATGGTAAATAATTAACTTTATCCAAAGAGAGGTCTGGTCTTTACCTATATCCTCGAAGATGATCTCTAAGCCCTTGGGATGTTATGCCTAATGAGAATATCTTTGTTTACCTGGGTTCTTTGTGCCATATTAGACAGGCTAACAATATGATTTACAGTGAGGGCTAGAGACTGAGGTCAAACATGTGGGTAGCCAACCAAGTTTAAGAGAACAAGCCCAAATAAAGCTGTACTCCATGATTCTGACATAATTGACTAGTTGGAAGTATTGTATATGCATTGTCACACAGCAATGATGAGAAATTATCACTGTCCATGACCCTAATGAGAAAGGAAAATGGTGGAACCTCCACATGTGAAACTTTCCTGGATTCTTCCCCATGCATCTCTTCCACTGGCTTATATTAGTCTGTATTCTTTTGCTATAATAAATTATAACCATGAGTACAACAGCTCTCAGTGACCTCTGTGAATTCTTGATTATCAAAACTGAGGGTGGTCTTGAGGACCCCCAGACTGGCAGTTGGTGTCAGAAGTGAGGAAGGGTAGTCTTGGGGACTGTTCTTTAACTTTCCAGATTTTTTTGTGTGATTTTCTGCCTGCCTTGTCACTGTTTAGAACCACAGGGCAGCACTGAAGTTCAAAACATAATATGCTTTTTTATTTCCTTCTATTGCAAATATAGATATTTATTGATGGTCTATTATCTTGGTAAGCTCTATTTAGTATGCCTCAATATGTTATCAAACATAATAAATACTGAAAGTTGTTTTGTTTTGTTTACTCTCTCATAAAAGAAATTTAAAATTAAAGGCTTGATTTGAATTGCCTGAGTTGTATTTACAAAATGTAAGTGGTAAATAAGCGTGAAGACCTCCTTTTTCACAAAGTGTTTTAGTTTTCTTGATGATTGTTAATTTATTAAAATATCCTTCTCCATATATTTGATTCAAGAAAAATTTTTATTTAGCCTTCTGTGTTGACTGTTTTCATATTTCATAGCAGTTATTTAGAATTAAAAGCCCATTGTTTTCGTTGCATGGACCAGATTTTCCTTTCATCGCCACATAACATGGCTTAAAAATAAAAGCTCCTCATCGTAAAAAGGACCAACTTCATGCTAAGTAGATTTTATTCCCTCACATTAAGCTTTTGGCAACTAAAACAAACACTTCATCGATTTTATGTAATCCTCTCCCAGACAAGAAAACAATGAGCAAATAACAATGGAAATAGTCTTAAAAGTCAGTCTTCTAATAAGAAATAAAAGTAGTAAAACAAGTGGGTTTATTTTTTATGAACTAATCCATTTCTAGACTTATATAGTTTCCTTGAATATTAAAATTTGATAATTTAAAAGTTATGTGTTAAAAAACAGAGTTTTTGATATTTTGCTTCTTTGAATTTAGTATCTAAAATAGAGCAGCCATTTATACTTCAATTGTGTGTGTGCACTCATGCTTTGTGTGTGTGTGTGTGTGTGTGTGTGTGAGTGTTAGTTTTCTGTGGCTGTTACAAATTACCACTAATGTCGGGCACCTGGGTGGCACAATCAGTTAAGCATCTGACTTTGGCTCAGGTCATGATCTCAGGGTCCTGGGATCCAGCCCCACCATGGAGCCCCACCAACAAGCCCTGGGCATTGAGCTCTGCATTCACCCCCATCTCTAGTTGAAACTGCACTCAGTGGGAAGTCTGTTTCTCTCTCCCTTTGCCCCTCCCCCTGCTCATTCTCTCTCTCTCTCTCTCAAATAAAATCTTAAAAAACAAGCAAATTGCCACTAATGTGGTGGCTTAAACAAATTATTATCTCACCATTCTAAAGGCCAGGAATCTGAAATGCCACACGCCCTCCAAAGGTACTAGGGGAGAATCCATTCCTCTTCTTTTCCAGCTTGTGATAGCTGTTATCACTCTAATCTTTGTCTCTGTGGATAGATACAGTACCTTCTCCTCTTTTATAGGCAAAATCTCCCTTCGCCTCCCTCTTATGAAAGCACATATGATTGCATTTAGAGTCACCCAAGTAATCCAGGCCATTTTACCTACCTCAAGATTCTTAAATTCACCATATTTATAAAGATCCTTTTTTCCATGAGGTAACCTTCACTGGATTCAGGGATTAGGGCCTGATTTTTATTTGGGGGAGAGGGGTGCATTCTCAGCTTACTGTGGTATATATCCTTATAAATTTTTGTGCTAGTTGGAATGTCAAACCTATATTAAACTAACAGTATTAAGCTTTTTCTGTGTCTATTAGGTGATAAAGTTCTTTTAAATTACGGCTCTGCTTTGTACTTATCCTATTGTTATGTGTTCTATATGAACAGAAATATTTCAAGTATAAATTAAATAAAATGTTTTATTAAGAATTTTTTAGAAGAGATCTATTTATAGAGATAGATGGATGGATAGATCCCCATTATTCAAGGAAGGAAAAACAAAGACCTGCTAACATTTCCCCTAAAAATGCTAAGTAACACGTAGAAGAAATAATAGCTTTCATTATAAAAAATTATCTGAATTTTATCAAATATTATTATACCTCAACAAAATTTCTTTCTGCTGGGGCGCCTGGGTGGCACAGCGGTTAAGCGTCTGCCTTCAGCTCAGGGCGTGATCCCGGCATTATGGGATCAAGCCCCACATTAGGCTCCTCCGCTATGAGCCTGCTTCTTCTTCTCCCACTCCCGCTGCTTGTGTTCCCTCTCTCGCTGGCTTTCTCTATCTCTGTCGAATAAATAAATAAAATCTTTAAAAAAAAATTTCTTTCTGCCTGTCCCTAGACTTACTGTAGAAATATTAAAATTAATCTGACTTTTGGTACTTTCAATTACCTTTTCAAAATTAATGATCAAATCTCACGCTCTATGGTAAAATCTTAATTGTCTGCTAATGTATGACTTCAATAGCATTACAAGAACATCCATATTAGTTTATTCTTACTTTCCTACCTACAGAAGGACTTCTAGTCATATACAAAAGTCAAAATGTACCCAAAAAGAATACATTTTACATAAGAGACAGGAGATTTATTTCCTATCAATAGGGACTGAGCATTTTATTGTTTTGAGATTATACCTTCATGGTTGAAAATGTATAATCTTTGCTTCTAGAACTGATGAAGTATGAGATGAAAAAAAATGATAGCTATGTAATAAAAGTGCAATGAAAAAATGAGAACAATTAAGAATAAGAAGATACGGACTGCCCTTTGTTAATTTACTTCTCTGTATGGCAGACTGATATGCTGTCTAGGTTTTCATATGAAGATACTGTAAATATTTATAAATCTATCATGGTAACTGTCATGAATACTTATATGGGAAAATGTCTCTTACCTGAGTGTGCTGATTTAGTTGTTGGTGTGCAGCAGAATTGCCTTAGAGGGTGGCCGTGCCTCTTAGTACTCATCTGAAATACTAAACAGAAAAAATGACATTGCAACCTTTTTTTGTCAGCCATCATGTGGGTTTATTAAGAAATTTTATGTGTCTAGCTATGAGGGGAATGCTCACTCTGGTGCTCATTTTGAATGATTTGCTAAGGAAAACCTAACTTATGATCTATATAGTTCTGTTCATCAAATCTTCTTATGCAAAAATGTATCAGCTAGAGTAGAGTTGTTTTAAAAAAAAATCAAAATTCAAGTGAAGCATTAGAAGCACTGTGAAAATGAACTTATAATGCAAAAAGAACAAAAAGAAACAATTGGACAAGTTTGTGAGGGAAAATCATTTATATTCTTATGTTCCTATATTGTCTTGCAAAATTTTTGCTCTAAGGATGAGTTTAATAAAGTTATTTACAAAGGATTTCCAATTCTAGTATCATAAATGCCCATAACTGTATTCTGGGTCACACACACTTTTTGAAGTTCTGTTAATTTTTTTAAAAAGTAGGAAAAAAACTCAAGAAATAGTCCTATTATAACAAAGTGTGAAAATAATTGAAGGCCAACCAAATGACAAAAACAAAGACTATTTATTCAGAACTCACTATAGCAAGGAAGTTAGCTACCATCACTTGTATTTTGGTAGAGACTCAAAGGTAAGCCATAGAAGCAGAAACCCAGGGCATCAGAGAGCTTGCCCAAACCAGCTAGTAGCTGGAAAAATAGGGGTTGCCCTAGGGTTGAATTCTGCTTGGGGATTGTGAACTTTGGAGGGAAAGGAAGGGAGAAAGCTGAATATTTAATTCCTTCTATGAACCCAAGCCCTCAAGTTTACTGAAATGGTCCTAGGTTGGGAGTACCTTCAAACTACTAGCAGAATAGAAAAAAACATATCCCTTGTAACAAGTTATTCCTGCAGGACTCACATAAAATAAGACTGAGAATACCAGAACAGATTATCAAACATATTATAAGGCAAGTCACAATGACAAGAGTTAATAGAATCCAAAGCAATAAATTAATCCCTCAGGGACTACAGAAATTGTAGTAATCAGATTAAAAATGTAGACTATCCAAATATGCAATTTTTTTAAAATCCAGAATTCACTAAAACATAAGGACATGTCAAGAAACTATCAAAATAAACACAGAAAAACTACTTCCTGAAATTAAAAGTATAATTGTGGAATAAGAAACTATACAGGTTAATCCTCAGATTAAACACAGTTAAAAGGAGAATTAGTGAACAGGAAAATGTATGAAAGAGGTTATCAAGAGACATGCACGATAGAAGGAGAATGCCTGAATGCATCTCAAGAGAATCTAAAGAGAAAAGAAAAGAACTAATCAATAAATTCCAAGATAAATTTCTAGAATTGATGACAAGAATGGTTCCATATACACTAAAAGCACAATTTGTATCAATCAGAAAAGTAAAAGAAATGGATACTATAATGACACTTTTTCCTAAAGATGAAGAAATAGCTTGAAGGGAATTAGAAAAAAATACACTTAAATTATAAAGGAATGGCAATAAGATTAATAGCAGAATAGCATAAAGGTTGAAATCACTAACTTACTGCTTGATTTTTCCCAAATTATTTTTATTATAATTATAGTATTTATTATGTATATATGTGACACACTAAGTTTATCTGCTCCATTAGAGCAGTTCTAGGATTTTTAAATAACATATATTTTTTTACAGGTAATCACATTGTTTTGAAGAACTAGACTTACATTGTATAATATAAATGTATCCCATAAATTAAATTCATGTAGCCATCATCTACCCTAGAATATCCTGGTAGAGTTGGTTTTATAGAAATTGATTAATGTATGCATTCAAGAAATGTTAATTGAGCTAGTATTTTGTGCTAGAATTATGGTAGGCATTGGGAATACACATGTGAATGTTATGACTCTTGCTCTTAATATAAAAAAATAAGTTTATCAGTTATATATCTAATTGTCTAATCAATCTTCTTCCAGGAGGGTTTTCTGAGATTACTGGAATCAACCTTTATCTCTATTTTCTGTGATGGCTTAGAACACTGATTGCCTAATGTATTTGCTTAAAATAAATATAAATTTCTACTACATTTTGTTTTGTGCCCCTTGAGGGCAGGGGGTCTTCTCATGTACTTTATCTAAGTCATGTATGGTCACAAGTGCTGATTACATAAAAGATCAAAACGTATTCAGAGAATTAAATTTGGAAAACTTACTCTGTGTCAGAATGATTTAGGATATATGGTATAATGACCTTCACTTTGGAATGAGTCATACTATTTTCATAGGCTACATAAGCAATGGTGAATAATTAGTAGACCAAAGATCTTTCTTTTCATATACACATGGGAGTTATAGATATTAGGGATCCCCTATACTTTCATGACCTATAGTGAATTAGGCCACCCTTGAGGTGAGAAGATTGTCTCATGCTGTGCCCTTTCATGTAAAATCAGTAGACGGAGACATATTATTATTCTCTACGGCTGCATTACTGGTTGTGAGACTTAATTGGACTTAATTTAAGCTCTCTTCAATAGAACAAAGGAATTTTGTTCTTGTCTGATTCAGGGATTAAGCTCAAAACTACAAATTAGCCTTTGGAATAACTTGTATTCTACCATCACAAAAAAAAATGGGTTAGGTATTTAAGAAACACTGTATATATCAACAATTATTAAACTCTAATAAAATTGGAGTCTAGCAAATAAAGTTAATATTACTTACAATATGTATACAGTGCAATTCTGATATAAATAAATTTTTGACATATTTCTGTATTTTAAACATTGTCAATTGCTATCCTCTATATTATCCCATTTAATTTAATCCTCCTAACAAATCAAGGTCAGCATTATGTCTGTTTTGCAAATTAAACACTTGACATTAAAAGTGATCCAAAATCAGGGGCGCCTGGGTGGCGCAGTCGTTAAGCGGCTGCCTTCGGCTCAGGGCGTGATCCTGGAGTTATGGGATCGAGCCCCACATCAAGCCCCTCCGCTATGAGCCTGCTTCTTCCTCTCCCACTCCCCCTGCTTGTGTTCCCTCTCTCGCTGGCTGTCTCTATCTCTGTCAAATAAATAAATAAAATCTTAAAAAAAAAAAAAAGTGATCCAAAATCATTATTTTAAAAACCTACTTCAAACCCTGCTTCTCTGCTCCCCTCTTTTCATCATGGTATAGTCAATAAAACATACACATACACAATTATTGTTATTGCTAAAATAACATTTTATAGTTATAACAAACTGACAGATTTATATAATATTGGCATTATATTTCAGCATATCACCTAAAATTTTTACATATTTTGAAACTTTTTGAATCCATGATAGTGTTATTAAGACTCACATATGTCATGGGGTGCCTGGGTGGTGCAGTCGTTAAGCATCTGCCTTCGGCTCAGGGCGTGATCCCAGCGTTCTTGGATAGAGCCCCACATCAGGCTTCTCCACTAGGAGCCTGCTTCTTCCTCTCCCACTCCCCCTGCTTGTGTTCCCTCTCTCGCTGGCTGTCTCTGTCAAATAAATAAATAAAATCTTTAAAAAAAAAAAAAAGACATATGTCATAAATATTTCCACTTTACTGTCATTCTTATAATCATTATAATCTTGCCCCTTAAATTTACATGCACAAAACATTTCAGCATTTTCCAAAGAGAAATATTTGCTGTGTGTTCCATTTATTTTATTGTGTCAGTAATATAATGAACATTTTTATAGATTATCACTTTATTCTCAAAATATCAGAGACGTGCTTTTCAAAGTATTTGAAACAGTTTTTAAAGTCTCTAATATTTACCTTTATTTCATTATGAAACATTAATAGCTTTCTTCATTTCATAAAAAGAAATAGTCACTGACTAGATAGGAAGACAGATATGATTTGTTTCTACAAGAAAATAAAATCTCACTGTCCTATGATTAATGTTCTGTTGTCTATCTGGTGTTTCTGAGAAATTTTTTTTTTCACTTGAAAACTGTTTTTGATTTTCAGAATGCTTAACTTTTGGAGAGCTTGTTCTCCCAACATTGTCAATTATAGATAAGGTTTAAGTCACTAAGACAAAGGTGTTTTTGCACTTCCATGATCTATAAATACATTCAGCAGTCACTTAAGTCATCACTTTTTGTTAGAATTAGCAGATGTACTAATACTACAGGAGGGAAATTTAGAATCAGGTGCTGCAAGGTTCCATATCAAGACTTATAACTTAAGTTTAGATTAGGACCTTATGCACAAAAGTAGAGTTAATGCATTTGTGCGCAGGAATAATTAAGATGTAAAAGTAAACCTGTGGTAAGAAAATACAGATCAAATTCTCAAAGTGACAATGACCTTATGGAAATAATATTTACATATAAATGGTTTTTAATATACACTCTTGACTTAATGCAATCAATGGAGTTACCTCAAAAACATTCTTTTTAGAAGGGAGGTGGGTGAAAGGATAGGTGAAATAGATTAAAAGATTTAAGGAGTACACTTATCTTGCTGAGCACTCAGAAATGTATGGAATTGTTGAATCATTATATTGTACACCTGAAAGCAACATAACATTGCATGTTAATTACACTTGAATAAAAAAAGAATTATTCTCTAGTTATGAAATTTCTAGGCTCTTCAAATTATAAGACATACTTAACCATTTTTGTATCACAGCAAGCAAAATAGAACCACGTTAGTTAATGGACATGAACAGTAAATAGACAAGAACAATTTTACTAGAGTGGTAAGAATGTTCTAAATCTGGATTGTAATGTAATGTATATATTGGTAGATTTACTAAAAATCATTGAATTGTATACTTAAAATAGGTAGACTCTACGGTATATAAATTATACCTCAATAAAGTTATAGACACACACACACACACACACACACACACATACACACACAAAAACCACAAAATATTCCTTTCAAATCAACAAAGCAATTCATTTAGGTAGTAAAGTTACACTAATATTAAATTTTTCTTTTAAAAAATAGATTTCATGAAAACTAAGCATTATAATAAAATATTCACTTTATTATAATTGAATCACTGGAAAAAATCATAAGAATCGTCATCTTTCTCTATTTGTTCAGTTTCCTCAAACCTCAAATAAACAGAATGACAGGAGAAAGGAAAATTTATGAAATTATTTTCTACTTAGTTGAGGCCTCATAAGAAAACATGTCAGCATAAAAGTATTTATAGGGTGACTGGCTCAGTCAGTAAAGCATGTGACTCTTGATCTCGGGGTTGTAAGTTTGAGCCCCACAATGGGTAAAGAGATTTCTTAAAATCTTAAAAGAAAAAGCATTTGTAAGTGTAAAACTTGTTTGCTGAATTGGCAGAGGACACAAAGTGTTTTCCTATATTAGTGGGATAAATACAAATTGCTTATTGGCAATTGGACATTTAGACTATTTCATAGTTAATTACATATAGAAGTCTTTTTTTTTTTTCATCTAGAAGTCTTTGACAAATATAAGTGGCACATAAATTTAAGTGACACTTTTTTGTTTTGCTGTGTTTTTAATCAGACTCATTTCAGTGGGCTATAAATATGAAATTATTTTTTCTCTTGTCACTACCTTCAATCATAATGTTGGATCACTATTTTCTGTCATTTTAGTCAAACAACACAATTTTCTGGTCATTTTTTAATCTATTCCATTTAATATTCCAAGCTCAAATGATTTACATTCCATGTACTTCCTATATTCTTGGAAGTCTTGAGCTGACAGCCTGGTTGTGTGAAGATAGAAGGGGCATGATTGTCGTTCTCAGATACCCGCTTTCTCCTTTTTATTGAAGCCTACTTCCTTTCCTGTGTTAGAGTGAAGAAGAGATGAGAGGAGTAGTAGGAAAAGGGACAGACAGCTCTATGCTTGGCTCATTCTTAAATTCTTCTCAGTTTTCACCATCTGACTGGACAACTCTGTTAATGCTCAGTACCTTCTTTGTGAGCTTGCTGTCTTGGGGCTCTCGTGTGAATTCTTTGAAGTTTACTATAAGCACTCTCATTTTTACAGATTTCCATGAGGGTGTTCTAGTTCCAGCTCAATCTTTTCACTTTTTTTTTTTTTTTTTTTTTTTAGTTCTGGCAAATAGAATATAACTCCAGAAGAACTTGTGGGGGTCTTCTAAACCACAAGGTAGCAGCAGTCCAACCAATTTCTCTAAGTGTCTTAATTTATCATGGAAGAAACAAACATCCTGATGTGCTAAACCTGGGGAAACCTACCTTTCCCCTTCTACACTGTGCCATCTCTTCTCCAGTCCCTTTCTCCTACTTCTTTAACATAGCACTGATTAGCAGGAGTGTTGCCAAAGATGTCCAACAGTTATACTCCCAATCTTTCACACTGAATCTTGTGAGGCCTAAACAATGTTTCACTTTTCCTATTAAATATGGGTCTTACACATTGCTAATAGCATTTGAGAAGACATTAGAGTAAAAGTTACCTTTTGGTGACCTACTGTGCATGGTTGGTTTGAAAACACTTTTTTAGCTGAAGGTGGGTTAGTTATGAGCTTTAGTTTCCTCCAAACTATCCAGATGCATACCTTGAATACATAGGTGCCCAGGTCTATAAAGTATGACTTTATTCACCCTCAGTACTCAACTTTCCTTTCACACAAATTAAGATAAATAGTGCAGCAATTATCAAAATTGCTCAGTAAAGAAATCTGTTCTGAGTCACTGACTTTCCCTTTTTAATATTTTATCACCTTTTTAAAAAAAAAAGATTTAATTTATTTGAGAGACAGAGAGAGAGCACGTTGCAAGAGCAGTGGAAAGGAGGAGAGGGAGAGAATCTCCAGCAGACTCTGGAGCACAGAGTCTGACATGGGCCTTGATCTCATGACCCTGAGATCATGACCTGAGCTAAAACTAAGAGTCCCAACGCTTAACTGACTGAGCTGCCCAAGCACTCAAAACTTTATCACCTTTAATGAAATTTACTTTTCCTAATTCAACACTGCAGTAACTTTCAGCATTTTTTCCATACCAAAAAGGGAACAGATAATATTAGATATTCTAATTACGCAGATTTATTTAAATATGAAAATTCTCTTGTATGTTTGCCTTTTAAAAGACTTTATCTTTTAATCATCAAGTGGAAGTCCTTATTGCTATATAAAGGTTGAATAATGGTAAACAGGTAGATATAATTTATTTGAGTAGAGGGATCTTTTAAATAAGCCAATGATGCACTTATTCCTGACTCTGAAGTCCACTCGAAGAAAGATAAGAAGAAACAGTTCTTACTTCTTTTTTTTTTTTTTTAACTCTTCCCAGTCCATCTATCTTATTAAAGAATCCTCCTGGGTTTCTCCTCTGCCTTTCCCATTACACCACAACATCTGGTAGTGCTTCAACAGTAACTTATCTCTTAGAGTTTCTAGTTCTTAAAGATCCCCAAAACCTAGTCTAAGGGAAAAAGGAGAATAACCACAGGATTCCAAGAATTGGAGCAACCTGGGGAAAATATGCAATTGGAACGGTGAACTC
The DNA here is from genome assembly GCF_017311325.1 of Ursus maritimus. Taxonomy (NCBI): domain Eukaryota; kingdom Metazoa; phylum Chordata; class Mammalia; order Carnivora; family Ursidae; genus Ursus; species Ursus maritimus. Next base: position 30,886,436 of record NW_024425563.1, read on the forward strand.
AGAACCTAGAATGTGGCAAGAAAAGTTTAGATTCAAGAGAACCCCATATGTTTAGGAATTCAATCTAGAACAAATGTGTGTCCATGTGTCTGTGAACTTGAGTATTTTCATCACTGATTATGATTGATTGTACATATTTTGTGGAAATCTACCACACCAACTAATAATGTATATTCAGAAACTAATAAATTAAGAAAAAAATTACATTTTACATTTGAAAAAAGTGCTCAAAGAGTGTGAAATACTACTTCTACCTAAATATAATAGTTTTATGCACATAACTATATGTATATAGGATTGATTTATTTCATATCACTGTGATGCTAAATTGATATACATAAATGTATGCCTAGTGACATCACAATTACTATTCTAGAGCAAATGGCTCTTCTTAGAGTATGTTATCTGCTCCCAACAAACATAAACAACAGAGAAAATGTGTTCTGCACGAAGCCAGGCCACTTTTAGAGGACTCAGCATCCACATAGTCAAATACTCCATCAGAACTAAAATAAGAAGGACAAAATATCTTAAAAGTTTGTGGCTATTATATGAGTGTTGACAGAATTTACATGCAATTGGTTGATTGAGGTCCCCATTTTTCTGCTAGCTGTTGGCCAGGTACAGCTTTCATCCCTGAGATTCCAACTACAGTTCCAGGGCAGTAACACACATACACAATTAAAAAACTGCACATTTACTTTCTTTCAGGCCAGACTGAGCACATCTCTCTGACTTCCTCTTCTGGTACTAGCTGAAGAAAACTCACTGCTTTTAAAGAACTATCCAGATTATTTCCCTGTTTTAAAATGAACTGGTTAGTAACCTTAATTATATCAGCAAAATAACCTTTTCCATGTAACAAAAAAAACAGGATTAGCACCTAGGGCAAAGTCATGGGAGCCATCTTAGAATTTGGCCTCCCACAACAATATATTAAAGCAAATAACAGCAGTTAGCAATATTAGCATATCAATCAGTGATTTGTTGACACTTTGTTTTTCCTTTACATTTCCAGTAAACTTCTTACAGGAAGTACTTGGGATTTTTTTTTTTTTAATGTTTAGATTTGCAATCTATTCAGAAGATATTTGAGTAATATATTTCTAAGAATACTGCTGGTCCCATGAAACCTCACCTCCTTTACTTCCGCCCAAACAAAATCTGTTAACTAATTTAGCTTGACTTTTGATATGTTCTTTGTTCAAGCTCCTATAAGCAACTAAATTGTTTTAAGAAAACTATATGACTGTTCATACTGATTCACCTACCAGTCTTCAATTCTGCAAGTTGTCTAGTTCTTCCTTTGGTAAATGTGCTTCTCATGGAAACCCTTTTTTCCAGGATGGATCAAGTGCTGTGACAGCTTGAATCCTTAGAGCTGATGTGCTTTGATGTTTTATTGCTTTTCTTTAAAGTTTTTGTTTGAATGAGAAAAAATTAATGTAACATGTCCAGAATACTTGCAGTATAAATGAAGATTGGATTTTTGTATAAAAAATAATGCTGTAAATTCCTAATAGGCAGGTATTAACTTTTGAACACATCTTTCTCCATAGTAATTCAATAATACCCATTCTTTATATTTTCTTCAGAGGTACTCTGTTAAAATTTTCTGAAAAATGTTTATAAAATGCAATGATAAAAGTAACGAGTGGAGGTTCTTCAATGGCCAAGAAGAAAGAGTTGGTTGCCTGATAAAAATTTGGGGTCTTTTCTAGCTTTAATGAGCTTTAAGTATTGAATATTAATACAAGCATTAGTTATTCTTTACAGGTCATAGGCACCATCTACTGATTGGCCCAAGGCAGCAGAAATAATACATCTGAAAATAATCAATAGGTGATCATAACTGGCTCTCTATTGTGCTACATAAATGTCAAGCTAACTCTGATATCTCTTTTCACAAGCACATATTCCCTTATTTTATTTACAGGTTCTTTTAAGGCATACAAACAGATGGCTTGATTTAGAAAGCTATGCCTTATCCAGGAAAATTAGGTTCTGTCCAGATGGACTTGCAAGCTTCAGTGCCAATATTGTACCTTTACCATATGGACAGGAATATTTATGGCAGCAGAAACTATGTTCCGCTTCATACTTTAACACAGATAATGTTTGATTACTTGTTCATACTCATTAATTCTTGTCGTCAGGGAACCAGGGAATAGGAAATCCTATAAATAAAGTATTAAAAATAGTAATTTCAAGATTGTTAGTTAGTTCATAATTAGCAAATGGTATATTAGCACTTTAATATTGTTCCAAGTTTATAAAAGTTGAAATATGTAAAACTAAAAAAAGTATAATTATCAACTTCTATAAAATTATACACAGAATTCTAACATTTATCAATTTATAGGGTGGAAATACCCACAAACATGATCTACAATTGACAACAACATAGTTAAGGCGGTTAAGGCACAGTGTCAAATCACTATAAATCTCTTCTTACCTAGAGTGAGTTCCCGGGGGAATTAAATTATCAGTTATATTCTGCAATGAGAAAGCAGCAAAGTCTTGATTATAAAGATAAATTTTTAAAGAGAAATGGATTAAAATGAATTTTTCTTAAATGGAAATTCTATCATTAACATTTTAGGCTTTAATAAATAAAAATTTTATATATATATTTATATAAATATAGAGATAGATACAAAATATAAATACATAAAATATAAATATATATAAATATATAATGATGTGGAATTTACACAATAGAATATTAATCATAAAAAGGAATGAAATCTTTCCATTTGCAACAACATGGATAGACGTAGAGGGTACAATGCTAGATGAGATAAGGCAGTCAGAGAAGGACAAATTCCATAGGATTTCACCCAGATGTGGAATTTAAGAAACAAATGAACAACAAAAAGAGATAAACAGAGAAAGACTTAAATTCAGAGAACAAACTGGTGGTTGCCAGAGGAGAGGTGGTGGGACAATGGGTGAAATAAAGAGAATTAAGAGTATAACTATCTTGATGAGCACTGAGAAATATATAGAATTGTTGAATCACTATATTGTACACATGAAACTAATACAACATTGTAGGTTAATTTTATGTGAATTAAAAAAAGCTGATATGCAAATATACATATATATACATATTTATATATATATATACATATATATATATATAATGTCTCTATGCAGCTCTGTAGAGAGGAAAAGCCATTTTCTACTTCTTTGCAAATCATCTTCATTTCATCTTTACTTCAGATCATATTTTTCACAAATATGCCATACTGGTCATAAAAGAACAAAGACTGTGGCACTTACTATAGCCCATCCACATGTTAGGAAAAAATACTGAAACTTAGGTTCTTAATAGTTGGTCATTTATAATGAAATTTAAGGGGTACCTGGGTGGCTCAGTAGGTTAAGCATCTGCCTTCAGCTCAGTCATGATCTTAGGGTCCTGGGATCCAGCTCTACATCCAGCTTCCTACTCAGTGGGGAGTCTGCTTCTCCCTCTCCTTTTGCCCCTCCCCCTGCTTGTGCTCTCTGTCTCTCAAATAAATAAATAAATCTTAAAAAAATTATGAAATTTAGGTTTTAATGTGAAGTGAAATGAATAATTAATTTCTGGATTTTGGACATGTTGTTTGACTATATCAGTTTTTCAGTTTTTATAATCAAAGGATTAAAATTAATTATTAAAGAGTTGAGAAAGCCTAGTATCAAAAAATCACTTGTTCCCAAGAATGAAGATATTTCATATTTTTTAATAAATGTTTGAAAACAGTCTCATATAATTGAGGGACATTTAAGCAAGTCCTGAAATCTACATGTTGTAAAATATGTGTATTGACTTCAACAAAATGTCCTAACTTCCTTAATCTGGTCTTCTTACAAGACTGAAGACATCTGTATCTGAAGACAGAAAGAAATCTAATGGAAATTGTGTTCACGTAGGTGGCCTGAAAAACTACAGTATCCTAAAACACATTTGCAATCATTAGATAGTAAATAACTTTTAATAGCTTATTAGTGTTCATGGTTGCATCAGACACCACTGGTTGTATGCCTGCCCAGTAGCCATTTTCTGATTTGACTTGGATAGTATTGTGCCCGGTCTAAAGGGATAAATCAGTTTCAGCCAATCATAACTTTCTCATCATAGTTTGTCAATAACTGCTCTAAGAATGGACATAATTTTGGAATTGGTTTTAGTCAATAAGACATACTGGAATATGTCTTCTGCTCCAAGGCAAGAGAGATATGGAAGGAAAAAATCTCCTTCCAGCAACACTTTGCTCCTTATTTTGCATGTTGTTGTCCTGAGAAGAAGGCATAATTCTTAAAGATGTAGCACACATTTTGGGATCAAATAGGGATGGAGAGTCAGCCATCATCCTGGGGATAGCAAAGTGGGAGGGCTGAATGAGCCTAGACCCTCGATGACACTGATAACCAATGCTGGGTCATGTACTTCTAAGTGCAACTTAAAACACATCATAAATGTTCTCATTGATGTAAGTCAAAATTAATGAGTTTTCATCTTTACTAATGCCATAATCTACTGTGAAATGATTTGCTTTGAAAACTCAGATTTCTCCATTTACTACAGTATTTGACTATCTACATGTTATTCTCTCAGATTCCTATATTTGCATATAAAAAGACCCAACCCAAATGAACATAAGTTTTCATTTCTATTTCTCCCTCTTTTGACCAGAAAAGTCAAAAGGTCTTGTGTAATTCTGTTCCTTCCTGGTCTGGTTGCCAAAATCATTTGGAGTGCTTCGTATTAGCAGCCCAGATCATATCAATGAAGATTCTAATTCATTATCCAAGGGGAGGGGGGCACACAAACTGTATTGTAATAAGATTGTAAAGAAAAATAGTTACAAATTCCACAGATGGCATGGGGACTTCAGTCTATTATAAAGCATCATAGACCTTCTGTTTTAGGTTTTATTACTTTAGTCCCGCCCCATTACAAAATCTAACAATGTATATTATTGAATACTAAAACGTACAAATTAGAAAAGAAGCAATTATTATTATTATTTTAAGATTTTATTTATTTATTTGACAGAGAGAGAGAGCACAAGCAGGGGGAGTGGGAGAGGAAGAAGCAGGCTCCCAGTGGAGAAGCCTGATGTGGGTCTCAATCCCAGGACTCTGGGATCACGTCCTGAGCTGAAGGCAGACGCTTAACGACTGAGCCACCCAGGCGTCCCAGAAAAGAAGCAATTATATTACAAACCATTGGTTAATCAGGATAATATTTTATGGAATAAAATATTCTGCAGCAATAATCTCAAAGTTTGGCAAAAACCACAGGGCTAAATATAGATTGCTGGCTCCCCCTTCCAGAAATTTCAAATCAGTAGATCTGGGGTTGGTTCCCAGATTTTGCATTCATTTCTAATAAGTTCCCAAGTGGTGATGATGATGATGATATGGGTCCAGTAACCACCTTTGGTTAATAAACTTTTTTTGTAAGGACAAGATAGAAACAGTTTAGGCTTGTGGGCCATAGGTATCTGTTACCAATTTTCAACTCTGCCACTGTAGCTCAAAAGTAGACATGGACAATATGTAGACAAATGAGTCTGACTGAGTTCCAACACACAATTACTTAAAAAAAAAACGGGTTGCGAGGCTCAATTTGGCCCATAAGCCATAGTTTGCAAACTCCTTCTTCACAGTCAAATTTCTCAAGCTCAGCATTATTGACATCTTGAAATGCATAATTCTTTGTTTGGGCAGCCATTGTGTGCATTTTTTGATGTTTAGTAGAATCCTTGGCTTCTAACCTCCAGATTCCAGTAACACTTCCCCAAATGTGGCAACCAAACTGTCTTCATACTTTGTCAAGTGTCTCCTGAGGGGCAAAACTGCCCCAGTTGAATACCATCCCTGCAGTGGAAGGAGTTACTACAGAAAATGAGCATGTTGTGATAGAAAACACATGGAGATAGATTCTGAGAAAAAGAATGTCTGAGCAGGCTGATCAAACATTTCTGATTCTCTCTTCATCATGATTCCCTCCTGGGATTCCTTAGGAAACCAAACAATCATGTTGGGGCCAACTTTTAGAACCTGTTAGAAAGCTGAATAAAGCTGTTATTTTGAAAACTGTTAAAGATGGTTCAGGTATAAAGTGTGGTGCTTGCTGCAAATTAAAATCTGGCTGCTTGGAAAGTGATTTATGAGATGAATACCATCAAGCATTTATTTCCAAAAGTGTATGTACTAGGGAGTAGACCAACTAGTAGAACAGATTAATCTTTAAGAATAGAAAGAACAGACTCTGGCCATTGTTAACAAGAAAACATTCAAACTGTTTTTTAAAAAATCACTCAAGGCAGTAAAGAAGTCTATACAAGGGAGGACTACTGCAATAGTTACAGGGATCAGTGCAATGGAGTCTTGCAGTAGGGGGGGAGAGAGTGTGTTGAACTTTGAATAAAATAAGAAAAAGTGGAAGTTTACAGCCAGGAAACAGGTTGGGGATGCAAAATTTCTGAGAGGAAACCTCAGAGGTAGGGGGGATTTCTAACTAAACTGACATAATAGGATTCTTGCTGAAGGCAGGCCTGGGTGATTAGACATCACCTGCAGGATGGTGGAGGATGAGAAATCTGATTACATATCTAAGGTGATCAGACATGGAGGATCATATGGAAGAGATTCTGGCTAAACTGTCTTAGCAGGATTCCTGTTAAAACTGAACCATGAAGAGATGAGCATGGATGTTCAAAGGTCTAAGTCTAGTTGAAAAAGAGTTCAGGAGGGCCTGCTTAGAGTTTGCACAAAGAGAGAATCTAGTCGCAATATACTGCATATAGTTCTTGGGAGAGTCTAGTTGCTCCCATTTGCTCAGTCAGCATCAAAAATAAGTTGCAGAGTAGGGCTAAGGTGAGGTTTCTCAATATATGGTTCTTGACTGGTAACAGCATTCCCTGGGAACTTGTTAAAGATGCCAATTTGTGGGGGAAGGGGGTCTGTCCCATATCTACCAAATCAGGCACTCAGGAATTGGGCCCCAACAATCTTTTTCAATTTTAACAAACCCTTCAGGTATTTCTGATGCATGCTTAAATTTAAGAAGTACTGGCAATAAGATTAATCAATTCCCATTTTCATCTGAAAATAAAGTTCCCTTCCAAAACATATCAAAAGAGAGGCCTAGCTTGCCACCTTGGTTTCTATTGGGTCACAACATCTTCCAAAGCCTGTTGGGCTGCCACTGCCGGAAAATTCTCAATCATCTGAGCTGCTAGGTATTGACAGAACTTTGTTCATGAAAATGAGTAAGTAGAAGATCCCAAGCCATTATATGGGAACATAGTTGCTAGCAAGATAGAAATAAAGCTGAACTAGAATATATGGCTATTCTAGAAACATAACAATTAATTACTAATTACTGATTTATTTGTATCTTCGATTTCATCAGTATTTTATAGTTTTCAATATATAGATCTTTTACCATCTTGGTTAAATTTATTCCTATGTATCTTATTGGGTTGTGTTTTTTTTTTTTTTTTTTTTTTTTTGGTAATCTTATTTTGTTGAAGTACTGTTGATATACAATGGAATGTTAGCCATAAAAAGAGTGAGATCTTGTCATTTGTGGTTTTTGATGCTACTGTAAATAGGACTGTTTTATTTTTTTTAAAAATAGTTTGTTGTTAGGGTATTTGTTAATACATAGAAACACATATGATTTCTACATGTTGAATAGGTATCCTATGACTTTACTGAATTTATTAGTTCTAATAGTTTTTTGGTGGGATATTTAGGATTTCTATATAGAAGACCACATCATGTGCAAACAGAGACAGTTTTACTTCTTCCTTTCTGATTTGGATGCCTATTAGTTCTTTTTCTTTCCTAATTGCTCTGGCTAGGACTTCCATTATGTTGAGTAGAACTGGCAAGAGTGAACACCATTGTCTTTTTTCTGTTTTCAGAGGAAAGGTTTTCAGCCTTTTACCACCGAGTACGGTGTTAGTTGTGGGCTTGTCATATATGACCTTTATTATGTTGAGATATGGTCCTTTTATACCGTTGAGGGTACTTATTATGAAAGAATGTTTAATTTGTCAAATGTCTTTTTTGCATCTATTGAGATGACCATATGATTTTCACATTTCATTCTATTAATGTGGTGTATCAGATTTATTGATTTGCAGATGTTGAAACATCCTTGCATCCCAGGGATGAATTCCATTAAGTCATGGTGTATGATCTTTTTTTAATTCAATTTGCTGGTATTTTGTTGAAAAATTCTGCATTCATATTCATGAAAAATATTGGCCCATAGTTTTTCTTTCTTGTAGGGTCTTTATCTCGCTTTTGTGTCAGGATAATGTTGGCCTTATCGGATGAGTTTAAGAGTGTTTTCTCCCCTTCAATTTTCTGGGAAAACTTTGAGAAGAACTGGTAGCAATTTTTCTTTAAATATTTGATAGAATTCATCCATGGAGCCATCTAGAGTCCTGACCTTTTCTTTGTTGGGAGGTGTTTGAGTACTGATTTAATCTCCCAATTCATCATTGGTCTGCTCAGATTTTCTATTTTTCATGATTCAGTCTTGGTAGGGTGTATGTTTCTAAGAATTTATGCATTTCTTCTAGGTTGTACAATTTGTTGGCATGATTGTTTAGAACTATCTCTTATGATCTTTGTATTTCTGCAGTATCAGTTGATGTATTTCCTCTTTCATTTCTGATTTTGTGCATTTTCTTTCTCTCCTAGTCAACATTTTGTCAATTTTGTTTGTATTAAAAAAAAACCACCAAACCCAACTCTTAGTTTCATTTATCTTTTCTATTATTTTTCTTGTGTCTATTTCACTTATTTCTGCTCTGATCTTTGTTATTTTCTTCTTTCTGCTAACTTTGGGCTTAGTTTGTTCTTTTTTTTTTTTTTTTTTTTTGGTTCCTTCAGGTATAAAATGAAGTTGTTTACTTGGGATTTTCTTTTATCTTAATGTATTTATCACTATATATTTATCACTATAAATACCTACATTTGATTCCTCTTAGAACTGCTTATGCTGTATCTCATAAGTTTTGGTATGTTGTTTTTCCATTCTTTCAAGATATTTTGATTTCTCTTTTATTTATTCTTTGATCCATTGGTTTTTCAAAAGTATGTTCCACATACTCATGAATTTCCCAGTTTTTCTCCTGTTATTCCTCTCTAATTTCATGCCATTTTGGTCAGAAAAGATAACTGGTATAATTTTAATCTCTTCAAATTTACCACGACTTGTTTTAGTTAACTTATGATCTATTCTGAATAACGTTATACACTTTAGAAGAATGTATATTCTGTTTCTGTGGATGGTATGTTCTGTGTATCTTTTAGGTCAATTTGGTCTAAGGGGTAGTTCAAGTCCAATACTTCTTGATGGGTTTTCTGTCTGGATGATTGGTCCATTATCAGAAGTGGGGGTACTGAAGTCCCCTACTATTCTTGTATTGCAGTCTATTTTTCCACTTGCATGGAATATTTTTTCCCATGTGTTCTTAAAGCTTAAGTGAATATCTTTTAGGCAGCATATAGTTAGATTTTTAAAATCTCTTTAGCCACTCTATGCCTGATGATTAGAGAATTTAATCTTTTTTACATCTAAAGTTATTAATAGGTAAGGAGTAATAATGCTACCTTATTGGTTATTTTCTGGCTGTTCTATAGTTGCCTTGTTCCTTTCTTCCTCTCTTGCTGTCATCCTTTGTGAATTGAAAATTTCTGTAACTGTGTTCTTTGATTCCCTTCTCTTTATACTTTGTGTATCTCTACAGTTTTTTGCTTTGTAGCTACCATGAGGCTTACATAAAACATGTTATAGATATAATAATCTATTTTAAATTGATAACAACCTTACTTCATTTGCATACAAAACCTCTAAACTTTTACTCCCCTTCCACATTTTATGTTTTCAATGTCTGCCTTTACATGTTTTTACATTTTATATACATTAACAAATAATTTTAGCTATAGTCATGTTATAATTTGTCATTTTACCTTTACACTAGAGTTAAGTGATTAATACACCACTACATTACAGGATTAGAGTATTTTGAATTTGAATATACTTATACTTACCAGTGTATTTTATATTTTAATATGGTTTATGTTATTAATTAGTGTCTTTTCATTTCATCTTGAAGAACTTTCAGAATTTTTTTAAGTCAGGTCTAGTGATGATGAAGTCCCTCAGTTTTTGTCAGGGAAAGTCTTTATCTCTTCTTCATTTCTGGAAAACAACAACAACAACAATAACAATACTTCGCCAGATAAAGTATATTTGGTTGGCAGTTTTTTGCTTTTAGCACTTTGAATATATCATTCTACTCTCTCTTGGCCTGCAAGGTTTCTGATGAGAAATTTGCTGATGGACCAATGGGGGTTCTCTTGCATGTGAAGATTTTTTTTCTCTTCCTGATTTTAAAATTCTTTCGACTTTGATTTTAGACATTTTTATTATAATGTGTCTTGGAGACGATCTTTTTGGGTTGAAAATGTGGGGGGACTTGAAAGCTTTATAAACTCGAATATGCAGAGGTCTTCCTAAATTTGAAAATTTCTCAGCAATTATTTCTTTAAATAAGCTTTTCGCCTTTTCTTCCTCTCCTTCTGTGGCTCCAGTAATGTCACGTGGTAAATCTGGTGTGCTGGAACTTCCCTCTCTTCTCCTTCTGTGACTCCAATAATATGTAGATTGTTATTCTTAATGGCATTCCATAATTCAAACAGGTTTTTGTCACTCTTGTTTCTTTTTTCCCCTCTATTCTCCTCAGACTGTATAATTTCAAATCACCTTCAAAGGTCTTCTACTTCACAGATTCTTCCTTCTAACTGACCAGGTTTGTTGTTAATGTGCTCTATTACATTTTTTTCATTTCATCCATTATATTCTTTAGCTCTAGAATTTTTTTAGTTCTTTTTTATGATTTCTGTCTCTGTGTTATACTTTCTGTTCTGTTCATGTATGGTTTTCCTAATTTTGTCAAAATTTTATGTGTTTTCTTGTAGCTTACTGAGTTTCCTAAAACAACTATTTTGAACATTATCAGGAAAATCACAGATTTCCATTTCTTTGGGGACAGTTACTGGAAAATTACTGTATTCCTTTAGTGGCATCATATGCTTTTGATTTTCCTTAATCCCTGAAGTTTTCAATTGCTGTCTTCCCATTTGAAGAATCAGTCACCTTCTCCAGTCTTTACTGATTGGCTTGGAGAGATAATACCTTCTATCAGGCCTGTTAGGTTCTTAAGCCTTTTCAGACCTTTGCTATAGATATGCCTGCCCCACATTTCTTATTCCCACTTGGGGAAGAATTCTTAAGTTTGTCTGCCTTCTGCCAAACCTGCAAAATCATGCTATTGCTGAAAGTCTCTTGTTTGTTTCCCTTAGGGTGGTAGTGGATGCTCAAGTTTGTGTGCTTTGTCCTAAGCACAGCCAAATTGACTTTCTGCTCTTGCTCACTAGTCATTTGTAAAGGCTTGCTTTCACCACCCTTGGAGGTGTGTACAGGGAGCTAGCCATTAGGTGAGGAGGGCAGTATGTGGGTGAGGGACAAAATGTTCCTTAGAGGTGTCCATGGCGAGTTGGGGGAATACATAAGCCAGCTTCTCAGTGGCTTCTGAAAAGGCTTTCTGATGGGAATCCACAAAGCAGTTAAGGGGGTCCAAGTCCATTCGATGCCTTCCAAGAGCCCTGGCTTTTGTTTTCCCAAACCTTTACCATCCATCATTTGTGCAGCATATCTCAGTGTTCTGTATAGGGTGAAAAAGAACTGGGTCTTTTTGCCATCATCCTGCATGGTTAAGGAAGCTGGACACCCAATCATATGCTCTCCCTATCCTGTGGGAGAAATCATTGCCAGGGATCTCTCTTGGCCCTGAACTATGACGTCTTGGGGGAGTGGTGATGCAGTTAAAGTGAAACTGTTCCTCTTACCATCTTAAATGCCTCCAATCTTGGATTTATTTTTCTTTCTTTCTTTCTTCTTTCTTAGCTCCAGTGTTGTGCTGAAACTTCTCTACTGGACTCCTAGACTTCCACAAAGGTACTCTTGTCCATGGGTGATTGTTAAAATTGGTGTTCTTTGGGGGAAGATGGTAGAAAGCTCATTTGATGATATTCTTCTGGATAAGTCAACATTTTATGAACTGAGAGATATCAAAGACCAGTGGTTTTCACACAGTTATTAAGTGGCAAAATTGGGAATTAATTTTAAATTTGTCTGCCTAGTAAGGCCAGGCTCTTTCCAAATCTCTTTTCAAAATTATCTGGTGCAAATTAGCACATGGGATATTCCCAAATTCCGATGCACTATGTGCTTGTGCTAACACCATCAAATTGTCTTCTCAGGATTCTGTTTGTACAACCCAAGGATTATCTGGGAGTATCACTTTTCTAATTTTATCTAGCCAGTATTCTGACCACTTGACTATTATCTATAAGAACAGAGGTGAATGAAAGTCATTTTGCTTCTAGATGAAGTTGGGAACTTTTGAACTGTAAGCTAAAAAGACAAGTTTGGAAATTATTTAGGGATTTTCCCCTGATTATCTCCATTACATTAACTGCCCCCCCCCAAGTACTAGAAATGTTGAAAGCACTGAATTTAATTCTAGCCCATCCTTTGTTATTTTGCATAAAAATGATTTTATTTAAAAATCACATAAAAGAGAATAACAAAACTTCAGTGGAAATATCTACATGAAAATGTTAAGGTAGTAGCCCTTTTTTGGAATTTATCAGGCTGTTCATATTTATGCAAACTTTACCCAAAGCTCTAGATGAATAGACTCTATCAAAAGCATCTTTGCTTTTCTCTAAAAAATGCAAGCAGTACAACACACATCTTTAAGAGACACTGATGTTTCTACATTTAAAAATTGCCACATTTACTGATGGAGGAAAAAAGGGAAAAAGATATAGGAAAGAACACAAGCCAAAGAAAAATCCCCTGATCCTCAGTTTGGCACAAAGAGATCTTAATCTTGTTTGGGGATATTAAATCCATTCATTACTGCAAAATAAAATTGGTTCTTAAGGAAAAATGAATTGTGCTCAAAGATTTGACAATCCTATTTAACCTAAAGAGAAATTGCTTATTAAACCAGTTGTGGTCTTCCCAAAAGAACTGAGAGAAATGCTGTGAAGCTTTAAATATTTCTTTGGGATATTTCCCGAAGAAAAGGAAAGAGGACATCTTTTCATTTCAAAATGGTGCCTGTTCTTAGCACAGCTGTAAACAACCTAAAATGGTAGTGAATATTTCACAGAAGCCGCTGGGATGTAAGATGTAGACATGAGAAAATGTGTAGTACTCCTGCCCATGGAGACAGGTTTAAATCAGCAGAACACATGGGTCAATGAAATATTACTTTCCATAAACTGAATGGTCAATCCCATAATATTGTATTATTGCATTTACAATATGAGAAAAATAATAGGTAGAAAGATTACAGCTGAGACTTGCATTTTCCTTAAAGACAATGTATTTAAGGAAATATGTTTGTTTGTTTAACTTGGGCAATTTGTACATTTGAGTAAAATATACTTGGGAGAATGAGAAAAGAACAATTAAATTTTTGTCATTTTTAGTGCTTGGAAAGCAGCAATAGGAAACTAATACACGAAGAAAACCTGAGGAGAAAAAAAAAAAATAATAAGAGTAAGGCAAATAATAGATGTGCCATGGGAAGAACGAACACATGCACACACAAGCACACCAAAAGAAGGAATAACATGTGATTACAGACAGGAAGTCAGTTCAAAAAAAGTACAAGGAAGGATAAAGAGAGTAACAACAACAAAAAAAATAAGGACAAAGAAGTAAGACAAGATTCTTCTCCCTCTAATGATAATTATCATATATTTAAATGTACAGGAAATATTCTTTCTCCAGCTCACAGTTGTGAACTTTCAAAACCTCACATAGAACTATGTACTCCATTCAAAAGACAAATAAGAAAACTTGTGTTTCAAATTCAAAGGAAGGCCTAAAGGGGTATTTCTTCATTCAAAAAATACTTAAGTCTTCCAAATTTGAGGGAGATAGGTTAGTCAGCTTCGGTCTCTTTACCTCTTTCACGTCAAAATTTTTTGTTACAGTGTTCTATTTTCTGATCCTTTGCCCAGAAAAATATAGTGTTGCCAGTGGAAAGTACTGTCAAGTAAACACAGTCATAAAATGCTGCTTTGAATCCTTCTAATGCTTATAAGAAGCTACACAAATTCATTTTGCAGACATGTTTTTATCTGTTTGTAATTATAACTGAAAATTGCAGTGATTTACCTAAAAGCAGCCCATTAAATAGAAATTGTCTTATAATAGAACTAGTTTTAAATGGACAATTGTGTACCTTAGAGTTATTACCAGCCTTTGGCCAGTACACAACATACATGGAATCACTAGCATATACTGAAGATTTTTAAGAATAGAATTGCTATCACCTACTATGTGGCAGAACTGTGATAGCAACCAAGGCAAAATGAATGAATAGGAACATAATCTCTGGTCTCAAGGCATTTAAAATCTAATTATTTTACTCACGATAAAATATATTTTATTTTATGGGTTGTGATGTGGAGATAAATTGAAAAGAAGAAATGGTCATGTTTTGTTGTTTACCAATTGGAAATGTTCTATGAAACTAGTAGTTGTATGTGGTAGATCTCTGACCCCTAAAGATTTTAAACCTTAGTTCCCTCAAGTGTGAAACAGCTCTTTGTTAGTATTTGTCTCAGAGGATTGTCTAGTTTGCTTGACATAATGTATGTAAAGGATTTGTCACAGTGGCTTTCACATATTAGGTGCTTAGTAAACGGTGTGTATGGTAACTATTTTAAGTTATGAATGCAAACTTCTAACATAAATACCTATAGATAAAGATTAATCTGATATATTAATTTTAGGGGTAGTTTGATTTCATTTTGGTAGGCTTACTCCATCTAAAAAGGAAGACTGTATACATTGAAAAAATAAAAGGTGAAATAGATTTAAATAAGTTTCCCTGTGTCAACTATTTTAAATATATCTACATTTTCAATGTAAGACTTAAGCTGAAAATCCTGATTTGACCTCAAATTTCTACTAACCACAATTGTTATCTTAGAGAACAAAACTCTCCCAGAATAAGATTACTTTTTTTAAGATTACTTCTTTTAAAAAGCATTAATGAACAAATAGTCCTTAAATTTGTATGGAACCAGAAAAGGCCCCGAATCGCCAAGGAACTGTTGAAAAGGAAAAACAAAGCTGGGGGCATCACAATGCTGGATTTTGAGCCGTACTACAAAGCTGTGATCACAAAGACAGCATGGTACTAGCACAAAAACAGACACACAGACCAATGGAACAGAATAGAGAACCCAGAAATGGACCCTCGGCTCTTTGGGCAACTAATCTTTGATAAAGCAGGAAAAAACATCCGGTGGAAAAAAGACAATCTCTTCAATAAATGGTGCTGGGAAAATTGGACAGCTACATGCAAAAGAATGAAACTTGACCAATCTCTCACACCATATACAAAAATAAACTCCAAATGGGTGAAAGACCTCGATGTGAGACAGGAATCCATCATAATTCTAGAGGAGAACATAGGCAGCAACCTCTACGACATCAGCCAAAGCAACCTTTTTCATGACACATCTCCAAAGGCAAGAGAAACAAAAGATAAAATGAACTTATGGGACTTCATCAAGATAAAAAGCTTCTGCACAGCCAAGGAAACAGTCAAAAAAACTTAAGAGGCAGCCCACGGAATGGGAGAATATATTTGCAAATGACACTACAGATAAAAGACTGGTATCCAAGATCTACAAAGAACTTTTCAAACTCAATACACGAGAAACAAATAAACAAATCAAAACATGAGCAGAAGATATGAACAGACACTTTTCCAATGAAGACATACAAATGGCTAACAGACACATGAAAAAAATGTTCAAAATCATTAGCCATCAGGGAAATTCAAATCAAAACCACACTGAGATACCACCTTACGCCAGTTAGAATGGCAAAAATAGACAAGGCAAGAAACAACAATTGTTGGAGAGAATGTGGAGAAAGGGGATCCCTCCAATGTTGTTGGTGGGAATGCAAGTTGGTACAGCCACTCTGGAAAACAGTGTGGAGGTCCCTTAAAAAGTTAAAAATTGAGTTACCCTATGATCCAGCCATTGCACTACTGGGTATTTACCCCAAAGATACAGACGTAGTGAAGAGAAGGGCCATATGCACCCCAATGTTCATAGCAGCATTGTCCACAATAGCTAAATCGTGGAAGGAGCTGAGATGCCCTTCAACAGATGACTGGATTAAGAAGTTGTGGTCCATATATACAATGGAATATTACTCGGTTATCAGAAAGAATGAATTCTCAACATTTGCTGCAACATGAACGGCACTGGAGGAGATAATGCTAAGTGAAATAAGTCAAGCAGAGAAAGACAAATATATGATTTCTCTCATCTATGGAACATAAGAACTAGGATGATCGGTAGGGGAAGAAAGGGATAAAGAAAGGGGGGTAATCAGAAGGGGGAATGAAACATGAGAGACTATGGACTATGAGAAACAAACTGATGGCCTCAGAGGGGCGGGGGGTGGGGGAATGGGATAGACCGGTGATGGGTAGTAAGGAGGGCACGTATTGCATGGTGCACTGGGTGTTATACACAACTAATGAGTCATCGAACTTTGTATCGGAAACCGGGGTTGTACTGTATGGTGACTAACATAATATAATAAAAAAATCATTAAAAAAATGAAAAAAAAATAAATAAAAAGCACTAATAAAATAAGATAATTCATTTAAAATCCAGTATCTAATAAATAGCACTTTATAACAAATTCAGTACAATAAATTTTTTTTTCTTTCAAGATTTTATAAAATTCAAGTTAGTTAAAATATAGTGTAGTATTAGTTTCAGGGGTAGAATTTTGTGATTCATCACTTGCATAGAACACCAGTGCTCAGTACAAGTGTTTGCCTTAATGCCCATCACCCATTTACCCCATCGTCCCACCCACCTCCTCTCCAGCAACCCTTAGTTTTTTCCCTATAGTTAAGTCTCTTATGGTTTGTCTCCATCTGTTTTTATCTTAGTTTATTTTTCCCTTCCTTACCCTATGTTCATCTGTTTTGTTTCTTAAATTTCACATATAAGTGGAATCTATGGTATTTGTCTTTCTCTGACTGATTTCGCTTAGCAAAATACACTCTAGTTCTATCCATGTTATCTAATCTCTAGCTCTCTCCATGTTGTTGCAAATGCCAAGATTTCATTCTTTTTATGGGTGAATAATATTCCATTGTGTATATATATACCACATCTTCTTTATCCATTCATCATTTGATGGACATTTCAGCTCTTTCCATAATTTGGCTATTGTTGATAGTGATGCTATAAACACCTTCAAATCACTATTTTTGTAGCCTTTGGATAAATACCTAGTAGTGAATTTTTAATGTATATAGTTAAGAAGTAAGTCTCAAAAGCCATTTAAGAAATATGACATGTGTATAATGTATATAAATATAAAATTTGTATGTAGATTTAATATATGTGAAGAGGACTAGGAGGCAATTGAGGAAAGGGTGTGAGTGCAATGAGAGACTCTTGTGTTGAAGCCTGAGCTCTGAATTCTGTGATGAAACATTCTTGCTGATGTACAGACTGTATGTTGGGTAGGAATGATGGTTGAATGAACTGTAGGAAAAGACTTGGATATAGGCAGAGCTTTGAAAATGTAACTTTACAGGCAAAAAGAATGAATTAAAGGATTTTGAAATGTAAAATTACTTGATGAAAGCAATACTTAAGATGTTATTCTAATGGCATAGTTTTGAGTAGAAGGATACTAGAGGGAAGAACTTAGGAAGCCATTGCCATAATCAAGACGTAATGAGATGAGAATATAACTAGAGTAAAAAAAATGAAAGTTACATAAAAAACAAAATAATTATTGAGATAAAGGAGGAGATATACGGTAAATATATGAAAAAAATAAAGAACAAGGTACAGAGAGTTTCAGTGATCTATTTACATGAGAGAATAAAAATGAGAATTTAGATATCCTATCTCCCAGAACAGGATTTTTTTTTCATTAAATAATAAAGTCTCTATGATAACATCATGGTGGTGGGAAAAACGTGTTCAAATTCTTTATATTTATTATTTGTTATTAATACTACTTCTCTCCTTTATTCAACCTGTCTTATTTTTCATTCTGAAATATTAAGAAAGCTTTATTAAATGTGCTACTGAATCACAGGTAATTCTGATAATAAATGGAATTTTTTAGCAATCTCAAATCTTAGTATATCTTCTCCATGTAGGCCTATCAGCCTAATCATTATATTTTGCTATCACTTCTTTTAACATTCTTTTGCTCTTCTCTCCTCCTGAAACATCCTTTCCCATTGACCCCTGGGTCCCCCCTAACATACTAACTCTTGCTTGTCCCTCAAGACTCAGTGAGTGTTTGTTTATTTGGCAGAAATTTTCCTGACCCCATTAGATTGGGCTAGAGTCCTATTTTCCCATAGTATCCTCTAATCTGTCTTTTGTAACAAATACCATACTTCGCTTTTATGGACTATATACTCCAAATTCCACAAGGCGAGGATTGTATATGTCTTTTCCACCACTATTCCCAGCACCTTACATGGTACCAGTACCCACAGATAGGTAGTATTTGTTGAATGAAAGAGGGCCTAAAGGAATTGAGGTGAAGTCTTGCTATTAGGCTGTCAGCATTCTCTAGCTGATCTTTGATAATCAGGGCTTTCTTTCTAAGTGCTCACAAGGCATGTCTCCAGTGTATCCCCAGCAGAGTTAGTGGCTTTGTCTTTTGTGCCCCATCAAAACTTCCTCTATTGCACCTACATTGCTAAGCGCAGTGTTTGGTATTTCTTCATTTGTATTACATGTACAGGAGACCTTCCATGCCTGAAAAAGCAGCCTTTTGTCTTGTAATAATAGTGGGGGCATCTGCCACTGACCAGCTGGTTAATTATGTTACCTCTCTAAACTTGGTTTCTCAAATATAAAGTGGAGATAATAATATGCACTTTCTATGATTTTAGTGGGGGTTGTGTAATTCAAATGAAATGAGACATATCATGTGGATATGCAGAGTATATATCCTGGCAGAAAGTAAATTTTTAATACATCTGTTTCTTTCTCTTTTTTCTTGTTTCTTTCCATCTTGTTTTTCTCCCTCATATCTTCCCTCTTTCCTTTTTCATCGTTTAAGAACATAAATTCAAGGAATGCTATTTAATTTATTTTTGTGCCACTAGCATTTAATAGAGAAGCACAGTAGTTGCTACATAGTAGTTATTTGATAAAGATTATAGGATGAAAAAAATGAATAAATGAGGAAATGACTGATAAAACAAACTAGTAAGTTTCTTATGCTCATTTTTGAAAGTTAAAATCTGTATAGTGATGCTGTACTCTAAACAAAAGTCTAAACTGTATGGGCAGTTGCCAAAAAGAGGTGGGGAGAACGTGTTACCCCTAAATACCATATACCCTCTCATCTCTTTGAGTCTTAAGGATATGATACATTCAACAATCACAGGACTATAGAGAAAATATTTTCATGTTTCTGAAAAGGTAGGGCTTTCTGGGCAAAGGAATTTGTGATGTAGGTTAATAGGACTAGTCTGGGAAGTTAAAAGGTGATTAGACGGCCCTGAGAACTCCAGAGGTGTGTGTTTACATTTCAATGGGGAAAAACTGAACTGGGGTAACATGTTAATGGTTGTAAACTCAGAAATGTTTGTCTTATCTCCTCTCCAGAGATGTTTATTTATGTTACATAAATTAAGAATCTAGGGGTCTTCTTCTTTTTTCAAAGATAATTTGTTTATCTCTCAGGAGAGGAGGGTGGCAACTGGACATCCAGTATATAAACTTGCAGTTTCTTAATTTCAGGGTTCCTCTGTTGTGGTGTTAGAAAACCCCCTTTTGGGACATACAGGACTATTTATCTGACTTATCACATTATGCCAGAAGGGTGAAGAATTGGGGCATAGTTATTGCCTATCCAAAAATTGTGTGCTTGCATGCAGGATTTTATAAACAAATACTGATTTTTAAAAATTATCAATCATTTATTTGAATCAGACTTCATGACATTGAATATATATACATAGAAAATAGACTAAAGCAATAGAAGACATGATACTGTAGTTGCAATGGGTTTCAAGTCCTTTCCTCAGGTAAGATTTACTTGTGTATTTCTTCTTTGAGGCCGGCAATGAGAGCCCTGGGCCTGTAGATAAAGAAGGAAGGAGCCCAAGAAGGAAGGTAGAGGGTGTAAGGACACTGAAAGGAAGCATGGTAAACCTGGCTAACATCACGGGGATGAAGGTGCTGTGACCAAGAGTGTCATGATCATAGGAAAATGGTCCATGGAGTGGAAAGAGCCCGGGTCAGAAGAGGTTCGGATTGCCAAGGAGCAGCTATAGGAGGAGGATAGACAGTCTCTCAGCTTCAGGTTTCTCATCTGGAAGACAAGGGGCTTGGACTAGATGTTTTGAGAGTCATTTTCAAAATTTCTGGCCATAAAGCAGCCATAAAATAGGGCTCCCTGGTCTCTGTCCTGAGATTTTGATTCTTACAAATCCTAAGATCTTTATTTTTTACCAGCTCGTCAGGTGATTCTCATATGAAGCCAAGATTTGGAATCACTGCTGCTGGTAGTATGAGTATTACGGTTGCATGACTTTTCCTCTGGCTCTTTTTTTTTTTTTTTTTTTTTCAAGGAAAGTAGTGAACATACATATCTTCTGTTTCTGCTCAATTATGCAGCATCAGTTGTAGCACTTTCCTGATGCATGGTACTTCTCTGAACTAAGTAAAGTTTGTCTCCCCACTGCCTCTATTAATTATACTTGCTAGTTCAGTCACTGACATAGTTTATGTAAGTGGAACAGGTTAGCAAAAAGAAGATGCTTTATTTGATAAAAAGTCCTCATAGCCCTCTCTTACAATGGTGGATGATGGATGTCAGACCCAGAGATCTAGAAAATACCTGCATCAGACATTGTGATTTCTACTTAAATCCCCTAAGCAAAATGGTTTTTTCTTTTGGTCTATCTTTGACCTCTTTCTCAAATTTTGTACCTTAAGAGAAAAAAGAAAATACAATGTAGCAGAGCTTTCTGAGGATATATCAAAGTATACCAGTAAAAGAAACATGTGTTGGAATACTCAAAAACTGAAATAAAATTCAGGAGAGTCTGAAAAGTAAACAGGTACTTATAGACCAGGGGCTAAAAAGTATGAGCCTCAAGCCCAACCTGGGCCACTGCCTATTTTTATAAATATAGGTTTATTGGAACACTGCCACACTGACGTGTTTACATAGTTTCTATAGATGCTTTGTATTACAACGACAGAGTTGAGTAGTTACAATAGAGCAATAGTAACAATGTGTCCTGCAAAGCCTAAAACATGCACTATCTGACCCTTTATAGGAAAAGTTTCCCAGCCCCTACTATAGACTTTTCTTTTGCTCCTAACATATGTTTGTTTCACAGGAAGTCTGTGAATAACATATGTCCATAGTTGTATCAGAACTATTGTCCTTTCTTAGTTTCATAGCAGAGGGAGTAAGACTAAAGTGCAGATGAGAAAGGATGTCATTAGTAAAAATGTCTGGATTACAAATAATAATCATGGACTAAATGGAATATTTAATGAACAAAGTCGCAGGAAGAAGTGGATGAGCTACAATGAAAAGTCAGTATTCTTAGACATTTGCAACTGTCAAAAAATTTCCCCCAAAAGGCGATTAATTGTAACTTCCTGCAAAGAATGAGAAGTATTCAAATATTTGCTGGATGATAGTCTCAGAAAATAAACAGAGGCAAACCTCCTGGGAAGCTAGTAGATTGTTTACAACAAAATGCCAAATGATCTGGAAAGCAACATGGTGTCCTGAATCAATAGTAAGTGTGTGTTTTTGTTATAGTTTTTCATTACTCAGTAGAATAGAAATGATGATTTATTTGGTAACACCAACATCATCCTGCATATTTTCTGATGAGATTTGCTACTGATTCTGTGAGAGCTGTTTAGAAAGAAAACCTTGTCAACATTTTGTTAAGCATTTTTTATTAATCTGTACATTTCAAAATATATTTGTACAATTCCTGGAAATGCTGAGTTGCACTCTTCTTCAGTTTCAAGACGACATAAAGTATCTCTCCCTGATGCTAGTTCCTAACAATCCCCAGGCACACAGAGCCTTTAAAATCAATCCCATTTCATTCATTTTTCTTCATATTAGAGCAAACAAGGGGCACAGAATGTCCTACCTGCTTTGAGACTATACATTATGATGTAAAATGTGCTGATGTAATCAACTTAAATTCAAATTAACCACTGCATGAAAGGGCGATTTCCCCACATTCTGTGTACTTCAACTTGATGGTCTGGTTTTATCCTGGGTGACTGCACAGTTCTGCTCAGGCAAGTGATCACAAAAAGGAAAACATTGAGTAAAGGGAAACAATAGGAAATAGAATTGACTATGCCAACATAATAGGCAAATTATAATATTTAAATTAATTAATTAATGGGATAAAAATTGTGGAATGCTTTTCCTTTAAAAACTGTGCAAACTTATTTGATCTCAAGGAGGCCCAGCTCACCCTTCTTACAGAGCCTGTGGGCCCAGTTATGTTTAGGCCTGCAGCCACTATTTATCTCAGCCTTGCGCATAGGCAGCTGCTACCTGAAGCAATTAGTAGCTTCAACTGGCAACACCCAGGCAAGGTACACAGGATTGGCTTTGGCCTTACTAGAATTTATTGAAAAGTCTTTACATGGGCCAAAGCACTGTTTAATTCTGGTGTGGATGGTGATCTTGTTGCTGCTTTCTGATGATCACTTTTCTCCTATGTCTCTCTTGGCTTTTATGTGATGCCCTTTTGAGCCCTCATTGTGTGCCTTGCTCTCTGTTCAAATGATTGATCATTGATAATGCTATCACATAATTTATAACCTACTGCTTTTCTGAAGTTCTCTGTCAGTGGGCGCCTTGCAGAAAACAAACACACACACACAAACACAAAAGCTCCAGTGCTGACATAAAAAAATGCTAATTCTATTATCATCATTATTCATTAGGGTCTCTGTTATGTCTGTGTGTATTACATGTACCACCTAAGCTCTTGAGCAGCTACATTGCCTAGTTCTTAAGGACTGAGAGGAAGTAGTAAAAGCAACTGGACTGTGGTCCTTTCACTTGGCTAGGGGAACCAAGGAAGAATTGAAGATGACCTGAAATAATCTCTGTCAACTCAATTCCCAAGGAAATAACCTAATGATACTTCCCAGGAAGAAGAGAATGTATTTCTAATGTACCTAGCAATATTTCCCTGGTTAGGGATTACCTATAGCAAATAGAACCCAAATCTGTGAAGCATAGTGCCCTGGAAAAAATCCCATAGTTGATCATTTAAATGTTCCTCACTGTATAAGATGCTTTTAGGAATCTCACCAAGAGACACTTTGTGGTTCAAAAGGGCTAGATCCAATGAGGGGAAAATCTAGGGAGAGACCTTGGATATCCCTTTGTTTCATCAGAGGCTTTGATTACCTATGGCTTTGATTTTATTGTAAAGTTTAGCATTATTAGTAGATACTGGGTATTCTCTAATTTGTTTGACAAGTCAACCCCGTGTGTTAAACTCAGGATTTTGGTTCTTGTGTGAAACTCTGTATTTGAATCCCTGTTCTCTGAATAATTATTACCTGTGTCAGTTGGGGCACATTATTTTAATCCCTCAGTCGTTTAGTTGCTCTGTCCTTAAAATGATCATTATGAATATAATTTTCTATTTCAAGTTAATTGATGTAAACCTAAAACAATGGTTGACTCATAGCATTATTAAGATTTAATTAAGGAGGTTCTGATACTATTTAATATGAATTCTTCACACATTATGTTCCAGACAGTCTTAAGCATTTTATAAGAATTATTTCTTTTCTAATAACTCTCTAATGTAGAGAGCAGTATTTTGAAAATGGAAAGGGGGGCTACTGAAGTTTCCTTCCCTATGTACTACCAAGCCATATATTTAATCTGAAATAAAATTTAATTGCATAAAATTTCCCTCTTCCAAAGCAATCTCTAGGATTCTGCTACTCAAAATACCGTCTATAGCATCTCTGTCTTCAGAGTCCCACCAGAAACCTATTGTACCAAAATATGCATTTTTAACACGAAACCAGCCCTACAGGAGGTATTACAGGGGGTTCTATAAAAGTAAAAAGGCCCCAAGAGTGATACAGAACAGAAAGTCACAGCCAATACAAACAAAGACTTTACTGACAACATGGCAGCATTAAAAGCATATCTCTCAGTACTCAGTCTTAATATTAATGGTTTAAATTCTTCCTTAAAACGCCACAGGGTTGCAGATTGGATAAAAAGAAATGACCCATCCATTTGCTGTCTACAAGAGACTCATTTCGAACCCAAAGATGCATTCAGACTGAGAGTAAGGGGATGGAGTACCATCTTTCACGCAAATGGACCTCAAAAGAAAGCTGGGGTAGCAATTCTCATATCAGATAAATTGGATTTTAAACTACAGACTATAGTTAGAGATGCAGAAGGGCACTATATTATTCTTAAAGGAAGTATTCAACAAGTGGATATGACAATTATAAATATATATGCCCCCAACAGGGGAGCAGCAAGATACACAAGCCAACTCTTAACCAGAATAAAGAGACATATAAATAAAAATACATTAATAGTAGGGGACCTCAACACTCCACTCTCAGAAATAGACAGAACACCCTGGCAGAAACTAAGCAAAGAATCAAAGGCTTTGAATGCCATACTCGACGAGTTGGACCTCTTAGATAAATATAGAACACTACACCCCAGAACCAAAGAATACTCATTCTATTCTAATGCCCATGGAACATTCTCAAGAATAGACCATGTTCTGGGACACAAAACAGGTCTCAGCCGATACCAAAAGATTGAAATTATCCCCTGCATATTCTCAGACCACAACGCTCTGAAATTGGAACTCAACCACAAGGAAAAATTTGGAAGAAACTCAAACACTTGGAGACTAAGAACCATCCTGCTCAGGAATGACTCGATAAACCAGGAAATCAAAAATCAAATTAAACAATTTATGGAGACCAATGAGAATGAAAATACAACAGTCCAAAACCTATGGGATACTGCAAAGGCAGTCCTAAGGGGGAAATACATAGCCATCCAAGCCTCACTCAAAAGAATAGAAAAATCTAAAATGCAGTTTTTATATTCTCACCTCAAGAAGCTGGAACAGCAACAGAGGGACAGGCCTAATCCACGCACGAGGAAGCAGTTGACCAAAATTAGAGCTGAAATCAATGAATTAGAAACCAGAAGTACAGTAGAGCAGATCAACAGGACTAGAAGCTGGTTCTTGGAGAGAATCAATAAAATTGACAGACCACTGGCAAGACTTATCCAAAAGAAAAGAGAAAGGACCCAGATTATTAAAATTATGAATGAAAAAGGAGAGGTCACGACGAACACCATTGAAATTGGAAGGATTATTAGAAATTTTTATCAACAGCTATATGCCAATAAACTAAGCAATCTGGAAGAGATGGAATCCTTCCTGGAAACCTATAAACTACCAAGATTGAAACAGGAAGAAATTGATTTCTTAAACAGGGCAATTAATTATGAAGAAATTGAGTCAGTGATAAACAACCTTCCAAATAACAAAACTCCAGGCCCGGACGGTTTTCCTGGGGAATTCTACCAAACATTCAAAGAAGAAATAATACCTATTCTCCTAAAGCTATTTCAAAAAATAGAAACAGAAGGAAAGCTACCAAACTCATTCTATGAGGCCAATATTACCTTGATCCCCAAACCAGGCAAAGACCCCATCAAAAAGGAGAATTACAGACCGATTTCCCTAATGAATATGGACGCCAAAATCCTCAACAAGATACTTGCTAATAGAATCCAACAAGATTTCTATGCAATATCTCCATGTAAATCTTTTTAAATACTAGAGAAGCAACTGAAAAGATTTTAAAAGAGGTGTTAGTAATGATCTCATGATTGTAAAGAATAAATTATTAAAATATTCAATTAATACAAAGCCAAGCAGAAAAGGAAGAAAAATGAACAAAGAACATATGAAACAAATAAATTATTAGAAATATAAATCATACTGGATTAAAAGAAAACAAAACTCACCTATATGTTATCTATAAACAACCATTTTAATAAGACAAAAATAGGTTAATATAAATGCATAGAAAAAATAGCATGCAGTCATCAATCAACAGAAATTTGGAGGTTTTCACAGGCCAACTTCTGAATAAGGAATATTACCAGATACTTTTTAGAAAAGAACTTAATTATGATAATGAGGTTATTTCACTACAAAAACATAGCAATCCTAAATATTTATATTCCTAATAATGGATTTGAAAATAAAGGACAAACTGATAGTACTGAAATAAGTACAAAACTCTGTAAAGATAGTTGGAAACATTAATACTCCTCTCTCAGTAAACAATAAAATGTAGTCAGAAAATCAGTAAGAATACGGGCACCTGGGTGGCACAATTGATTAAGTTTCTGACTCTTGGTTTCAGCTCAGGGTCATGGGATCGGGGCCCAGCTTTGGACTCTGAACTCAGCACGGAGTCTGCTTAAGACTCTCCCTTTCCTTCTGCTCCTCCGCCCTGTGCTCGCTCACTCTCTTTCTCTTTCTCTCTCAAATAAATAAATCTTAAAAAAAAAAAAAAATCAGTAAGAATAGTGGGTACCAAACAAAACTATCAATATTTTGACATTTTTGTGAAACTCCTCTCCAAAACAGAAAATATGTTTTTTTCTAAAAGCATACAGAGAACATTTACCAAAATGGATCATGTTCTGCTCACTAAAGCATACCTCAGGGGCGCCTGGGTGGCACAGCGGTTAAGCATCTGCCTTCAGCTCAGGGCGTGATCCCGGAGTCCTGGGATCGAGCCCCACATCAGGCTCCTCTGCTGTGAGTCTGCTTCTCCCTCTCCCACTCCCCCTGCTTGTGTTCCCTCTCTCACTGGCTGTCTCTATCTCTGTCAAATAAATAAATAAAATCTTTAAAAAAAAATAAAAATAAAGCATACCTCAACAAATTTAAGACCTGAAATACAAAATGCCTGCTTTGAAAAAAAAAAAAAGCTAGTAACTAATAATTGAATATCTGTCACTAAATGAAATATATTTGCAAAGTACCAAAATACCTAACAAATAAGCAGTACACTTCTATATTCTGCATAACCTATGTGTCAGAGATGTTACAAAGGAAATTATAAAATAATTTGAATGGGATGAAAATGAAAGTATAACACACTAAAATCTGTGGAACACAATAAGTGCTTAGACGGAAACTTATAAAATATATTAGAAAAGAAGAAATGACAAATCAATATTTCTATCATAAAATATTAAAATATTAGTGAAAATTCAACCCAAAGTAAACAGAAGGGAAGAATAAAGAAACAGAAAAAAAAATTAAAAACAGAATAGCAATAGAGAAAATGAAAACAAATCTGATTCTTTGAAAGGATTAATGAAACATAAACGTCTGATCAGTTGGATCAAGAAAAAAAGAATAAAAACAAGTTGCAAATGTTAATACTCAAAAAGTGGACATCACCACAGATCCTACATGTAGTAGTAGAATGACAAGAGAATAATGTTACCAACTTTGTTTGAATAAAATTGGCAATTGAAATAAGCAAGTGATTTGAAAAACAAATTGTAAAACTCAAGAACAAATAATCTTAAAATCATATATTTAATAAACTTAATTTGTATTTTAAAGTTTTCCAATGAAGAAGAATCCAGGCAGAGATGGAGTTTTGGAAAGTTCTATGAAACACTGAAAGAAAAAAACACTGATCCAACACAAACTCCTCCAGAAAATGAAAGACTAGAGAATACATTTTAGTCATTTTATTAACTTAACATTACTTTGATTCCAAAACTAGACAAATACATTATAGTAAGAGAAATAATAGGCAAACATCCGTTGTGAAGTTAGATGTTAAAATTCTCAATGAAATATTCAGGAATTGAATCCAACCATATTTTAACAAGATAATACACTATAGTCACTTGAGGTTTTCCCCAGAAATGCATGGCTGGTTCTAAATTTGAAAGCCAATTAATGTATTTCACTGTATCTACAAACTAAGGAGGAGAAATATGAACATTTTAATAGATACAGAAAAAAGCTTTTGATGAAATTCAAACTCATTTTCAAGAGAAGGAAAATTCAACCTAATAACATTTCCAGTAAAACTATAGCTAGCATCATTCTTACTAATGAAATCCTAAATAATTCACAAAAATGCTTTTAAAATTAATAAATGAATTAACAGTGTTACAAGTTTTGAATTCAGCATATAAAAATTATGTCGCTAAATAGTGACATTTGAAAATAGATCATTATTGTTAACACCGGCAATCATCAATGGGCTATTGGACATAAGGGAACTTGAGTGAGACAGAAGGTTCTCTGAATATCATTGCAAACCCTGGTTAAAATTTGTGTGACTTAACTTGAGAAATGGAACATAAAAACTACTTTAACCAACACTTGAGCATTTACACTGTGCCAACAACAGCATATGTGCTAGTGATTAAAACAATAATAGCAACAGCAATAATAATAATAGTTCAGTCTTCATGTAGATTAGACTAATAACTTTTTTCCCCAGATATTAAATTCCATCACTACTTCAGGAATATAGAATTTTATTTTGGGAATGCATTATGTACCTCCATTTTTAAAACTAATTGATGGGCCACTATGTTATTTTTAAGGGATTGGAACATCACACCTTTTATTATAACATTTTTCTTGTTTGCTTACTATTATGAATACTAGGTATTTGTATAAATTACCTCAGAAGATTTTTCCCTTATCATCAGTACAGACTTTTAACTTCTTTATTCAACATATTTGATTTCAGTATTCTAATATATTAATTGAGCCATATGAATAATGCCGTATTTGTGGTAGACTACCAATGATAGCATTCATAGTTAATTCAAACTGATTAAAGATAAGGTTTTGGTACAGTGATCATTGTTATCAGGGATTATATTTTATACATGATTTTAGTTATCCATGAAATTTTATAAAAGACATTAACATTTCATAGATTTTTGAAAGCTGTTTTGAGGTCTCCAAATTATCCTAAGTCCCCATTTTAGAGTTCCAATAGCATTTTTCAAGTTCTTTGGCAAATTCATATTAATAGTTGAAAATCAAAACAAAGGTGGAATGAAGATTTTTACAAAATGAACAGTATCATAGACTCTGGTAAAAACTCTTACTTAGTTTATATGTATACTTTCTCTAATTAATGTAAATATATTTGTAGCTTAAGATGTTCTTTTTTTAAACATTTTAGTTCCAGTTAACATACAGAAGCATACTAGTTTCAGGTGTACAATATAGTCATTCAGCACTTCCATACATCACCCACACTCCTTAATCCCCATCACCTATTTCACCCATCGCCCACCTACCTCCCCTCTGGTAACCATCAATTTGTTCTCTATAGTTAAGAGTCTGTTTCTTGGCTTCTCTCTCTCTCTCTTTCCCTTTGCTTGTTTGTTTTCTTTCTTAAATTCCACATGAGTGAAATCATATGGTATTTGTCTTTTCCTGACTGACTTATTTCACTTAGCATTATACTTTCTAGCTCCATCCATGTTGTTGCAAATAGCGAGGTTTCATTCTTTTTACAATATGTTCTATCTTTTTAAAAATTCTGGTAATACTGATGAGGCAACATGAAGGATATAGCATGAGGGATTTTACCTTTGTATAAAGATTTATCCAATTGTATTCTAATGGTATACAAAAATGTTATGATAAGCCCTTACTTTACAAAAATCTCCTGTAAGTTGTATATCCACAGTGCAGTACATTCCAGGTATCTATTTTTTAAATTTTCTTTTTGTGAAACAATTTACTAGAGGTTCTCAAGCTGGGCATGTTAAAATACCCAAGTGAAATAAGAGTCAGTATAGCATCATGAAGGCCTTTGGTGTCAGATGGTTATACCCCTAGCTCAATCACTGACATACTTTTTGATTGTGGGCAAATCACTTAATATTTGGTATCTCAATTTCTCAATAGTAATTTTCAGTGACTAGGGAAGAAAACGTATAGAAGAACTTGAGCATTGAATAAGCTCATACTTATAAAAACTGGAGAAAACAGAAGGCAAGTTTTGTAAACCTTCAGTATAAGAACAATCACATCATGTGATTTTAAGGACAATTAGATGTTAGAAAAAAATAAGAAATACTAATATTGTAGGCAATGACCATGTGTTATAGTTTATATAAATGTCTGAATTCGAGAATGGTATGTTAACTCAAATATTTTATTTAAAAGCTTACAAAGTTAGTTAAAGCTTACAAAGACTTACAGATAATTATCTTCACAATTTTGTATGTTTTCATTTTTTAACTTTGCTTTTTGACAGATTCTTATACTACTAAAATGTTTAATTAGCACAGGTGAGATTCATTAAGCAGTTGGTTGGTTTAGTTCCCTCTTTCCTTTTTTTTCTTTGAAACAAGGTCAGAAGGACAAAGATGTGCTTGAAACAGATTTACCTTTAGTGAAAAATAGGATAAAGATATTTTCAAAAGCTCAATAATGTATCAGGATGGCTTAATGTTTAATGTTATATGTATATGCATATATGTTTTAAGATATATAGAGAAAAGTTCTAACATATGCAAATATAGTTTGCTTTTATTATAGTTTGCCTTTTACTGTCTCGGTTATTAACAACCAACTTGAAAATTTAATTTTAGCAATTAAGGATGAATCCTTCCCTAGTGCTAAAAGAAGTGAATGTATACCTCATGTCTCTGCATGCTATTTTCACCCTTCATGCACAAAAGTATCTGTTTGCCAAAGGTCCTCGACCTTGCTACTCACATCTGTAATATTTCTTTATTTTCAAACTTTCATTACACCCATCTTGGAGTTCAGAAAACAAAAGACCCTGCAATTAACAAGAGATAGTTTTATTTATTTATTTACTTATTTACTTACTTATGTACTTACTTATTTAATTCAATTAGTCAACATGTAGTATAGCATTAGTTTCAGATGTAGAGTTCAGTGATTCGCATATTTTTAGAAGAAAGCCTCCTATTGATCTATCTCTGAGGCCTCAGACTTTGGAATCTCACCTCTCTACACCTCCAATAAATGACTTCTCCCCCAGGTGACTTGTCTTTCTCAAACACACTTCCCTCAATAAAATTTCTTACTGGTTTTTAAAAGTACAATTATCCCAATCCATACATAATGGTCACCTGGTATTTACCATATATACACTCCATTTTTATATTTTAAGGATCCCTTTAAACTAAACTTATTGTTTTAGTCATTACCACTGTTAATACAGATAACACTAGTCTCAACTTTAAAAAGAGGATAGAACTTATGCTTCATTAATGTCAATTTCAAAGATGGAAAACATGCAATTTTAAACAACATAATCAGTTTCATTTTTAAGTGATCAAAATATGCCGCTTTTGAACTTTAAGGGGGACAGGGATTCTCCGTTTCAAAATTGTCAGTGTACATATTTAGATGCTCGGACACTCTAGATGTGACTTTCATTTTGTTTCCTACATAGAATTGGAACTGCTCTGAAGAGAAATTAAGTTCACTTTCTTTTACCTTCCTTTAAAAACTAATAATTGCTGAAGAGAAAATCACATTAGCTATATCATTATTTAGAATGCCATTGTAAAAAATGGGAGGTAAACTATTAATATGCTAACCAATTTCTATATTTTAGACATTCAGATTATTGGGGGTAAGTAAAATGCACATTTGAAAACTACATATTTTTGGTGATTTGATTTTGTTTGAAAAAGTACCAGTTTGTATATCACATCTTGAGAATTATACAATTAATTGAAGTCATTTGCTACTTTTCCAAAAGAAGATAATAAAAGGGGAAAAGCCAAATAATGAGTGATTTATCTGTCAGAGTGCTCTCAGTAAATTTGATAAAAAATACCTATTTAAAAAATACATATATATTTTAAATCAAATAAATCGCAGGTACTTTGCAATCCATTTGTGTTTGACCAACCCCTGGCAACAGGACATACACACTCTAGTTTCCATTGCAAACCAGTGAATACTGAGCACAACATTACTAATATCCAGTCTTTCTATAAAAAGTTAAACTTTCTACTTATCCCATATTTTCAAATGCTAAAGTAGACCAAGTGGTTACAAATTTGCAGAGTTAGACCCTTCCTGAGCCTCTTCGTGACATAGAAATACAGGGAAATGGAAGATTCCTTTTTTTTTTTTTTTTAAGGAAAGCAATTTTTTTTAAAGATTTTATTTTATTTATTTGAGAGAGAAAGGGAGAACACAAGCAGGGTGGAGTGGCAGGCAGGGGGAAAGGGAGAAGCAAGCTGCCTGCTGGACAAGGAGCCCAATCCAGGGCTGGATCCCAGGGCCCTGGGATCATAACCTGAGCCCAAGGCAGACGCTTAACCGACTGAGCCACCCAGGCACCCCAGAAGATTCCTTTTTCTTAAAATTCCAGGTATTTTATTTCTTAGGCTTTATTTCCAAATTATAATACTTTAATTTTGTTTGATGTTACTCAGGTGGTTCATTAAAATGTTTATCTTCCTTTAAGTTGGTAATTTGATTTTTTTAGAACAAGTGTTCTTGAAACATATTGATTTCCTAGATCCCCCAAAATAATACTAATTATCCTTAAAACAAACTTCAGATCCATGTTTTTGTGTTAAATAGAGAAAAATCATAGAATATAGGTTTAAAATTTAGAAGATCATTCTTTTAATTACCAAGACTTACCCCTTTAGATAATGCTTAGCAAAGAAACAAAGAAACAAAGAAAGAAACGAAGAGAAAGAAGAAAGAAAGAAAGAAAGAAAGAAAGAAAGAAAGAAAGAAAGAAAGAAAGAAAAAGAATGAAGAATGGAGAATTACAGCATGTTTGTGTGCAACCCACAAATCTGTGTAGCAAAGCTGTTTAGTTGATTAATTTCTCCTCAACCCTGCAAGTTGCACTGAGATACTTAATGACTTTTAGCAGACTACAGGATACTTGAGAACTTATTTTAATTAATAAATATTCTAAATATGTTGGTTAGGAATTAGGTACAATCAGATTAGTAAATTTGTTTAAATAACAACACTTGATGGGTAGCTATAAATTATTACGATTTCATAGTGGTTTAAATGTTAGAAAACCTCTGAATTATGTGGCATAATTTTTTTTTCCAAGAGAAACAATATAAAGAAGCATATCCATGGGAGTTCATTAAATTGAGTACAATATCCTACTAAAAATAATAGTAATATTATTTTTAAAGTTTTAAGGGAAACCAATGAAACATTTCTTAGGTTCTTTTCTGCCAAAACTATAATAATGGCGATGTTTTCTCAAATGTAGTATGACTTCCCCACCTTCATAAGTGATGATTATGCAAGTTTTTTCTTGGTCACACACAGTAGACTCTCATTTTCACTGATACAATTTAATTTTGTTCATTTATTTTTCCATTTTTTCTTAAAGTAGCATTTAATCTAATAACAGAGACAGGCACCATTGCCTTTAATTTTTCATACTAAGAAAACAGTAATATACACATTTAGATATAACATTTTATTCAAAATGTTCTAAGTGCTATGTTTATAAAAAATTTTTAGAATATTTCTGTTACTTTTTTTCCCCTTTGGAGTCCTCTTTTAATTCACAATTATTTCTGAAACTTCAAATTCAAATACTCCTCTTATTGATCTCTATCTCCCCTTTTACTCTCATATCTTGATCCTCTCTTCTCTTCCTTCAATAACAATGGGTTGTTTGTCATTCGTTACGCACATCTGGCTATATCTTCTTCCTGTGCCTTTGCACATTTTATAAATAGGTTCACATGGCTAACTCCCAGTCAAGCTAGTCAGACTGAGCTCAGGTGTCACCACTGCAAGAAGCTTTCCCTGATCCCAGACTTGAGTTAGATGCTCCTACCACTGCAACTATAATGCACCCCCTTATCACTTCCCATGGTAAGAATACTTAGTTGTATCAATAACCCACTAGAATGACAACTCCCTAAAGGCAAAGGCTGTAGATTAATTATATATGTAATGCCAGTGCTGAGACCACATTACACTCAGTAATAATTTAAGAAATCAGTAAATAGGTGGATAATTGAGAAGCTTGGTTGCTGGATGTACTAATTAATCAGTGCACAAATGGCTGTGAGTTGGTTGTCTGTACTTCACTCATCATCATAGTAGAGCAGTACAAAGAACTATTTTAAGTAGTTTTGTTGTCATTTTCTGAAAATCTCCAATATATAATTTAGAGTAACTCTTGAGTCTGCTTATATATTAAGGGGAAAAGTCACTATAATTCATTCATATGAGAATCATCATTTTTTCTGACATTGCACATCACTTGGATAAATCTGAACTAGTTTTCATCTCCCAGACATATTATGTATGCTAACAGATATTTATATTTACTGCCATGTATCATAATTGCTTTGGAGAAAGACCTGCTACTTTGATGAATGGAATATGTTGGTTGGAGATATGTGCTTAATATATATATATGTGTGTATGTTTATGTCCAAGTGGTAGGCAGAGAAGGTACTTTTGCGTTTTGATATCATTACATTGAGTGATTCTCAGCGTTCTACATTTGTTTGAAAATAATGATTTTGAACTTTTTCCAGGCATTGTATATATTTAGAATGGTAATTTTTTTTAGCAGAGCAGTCTGAATACATGTCATCCTTCTTTCCGAAGCACACAAAGAAAAAAGCTGTCTTAGTTAACCTCATGCATGGACTTAATACAATTTCCAACAATAAAATATATGTTGATTATTGCTTTGCACTGTTGTAGCAGCCTCATTAGTTTTATTACACAGCTTGAAATGGTTTCATGCCAAATTAAAAATCTAGGTTATTCAAAGGATTAAGGTTGCTAGTTCAGCCTGAAAAAATTTCAAACTCACCCATATTAAAAATTTAATTTCCTTATCATTCTACTGCAAACCATTTTTCATAATGGTTATAATTGTATATGTTATCCTTTCAAAAGAACTTATAATTAAATTATGAAAAACGTATACCTTACATATACACTAGATAATGGAACTTTTAAGACAGTAATTGTTAATGACTGACAAAGTACTTGAAAGTTTTAATGTCATAAAGCAGTATTTTTCCAAAATGTATTCCACAAAATATTAATTTACTTGGTTCTTAATGTATAATATTTGAATAATCATACATGACCAAATAAATTTGGAAAACATTGAATTAAGCTCTAACGTGAGATTCATTAATGCATAAGTTTTCAGTCTGTTGTGTACAATGAAATTGCGTACAATGAAAATTAAAATAAGCTCTCTTGTTAAGGGCATCAATGAGAGTAAAAATATTTGTCTCCTCAGTTCTCAATTTATTTCACTTTTCAGCCTATTCAGTACTGTCAGTGACCCTCCTTATTTTCACAATTCAAATTTTTTATTTGATTATGAAAAGGAAATGCATTTATAAACATCAGAATGTATAACCAGTGTGTAGCTTAACTTTCTACAATTTCTTTATGCATAAACTAATGTGTGTACATTATTCTTCCTATTTTACACAAAGATTAGTGTGACAATATCCAGATTAGAAGATGTAAATATCTTGCCCTTTTACTTAATAGAATATCCTGGAAATCTTACCAAATCAGTATGTAGATTGCTTCCTTGATTTTTGTTTTAGTTTTGTTTTGTTTTTATAGTTCTATAGGATTCTGTTCTATATATACACACAGTTAATTTAAACTATTTTTAGAGTTGGATATTCAATTGTTTCAAAAGATTGCTACTATAGACAATACATTATTTGTATCTGTGCTAGTATATCTGAAAGATAATTCACCAAAATGAAATTGCCTAGTTAAAAAGTACTGCAATTGTAATTTTGATTAAGATTGCCAAATTGCCACTGATACGAGTTAACAAACACATTACACTGAGAACACAGTCTGGCCAAGAGAAGGTGGTGCCAGTCGTTTTGCTTTTATCCAATCTGAGATGGGAAATACTATCTTAGTGTCATTTTAATATGTACTTTTATTAATCTGAGCATAGTTGAGTATCATCTTTACATTGGTTTAAGAGTCCTTTGTATTTCCTGTTCTGTCTTTTCATATGCTTTACTCACTTTTCTGTTAGATTAAAGTTGATCATTTTCTTAATGCTTGATAGACAATTTTATTAGGGAGATTTGTAACTCATATCACAGAGAAACACATACACACACACACACACACACACACACACACACGAAAGGAGTGAGAGAGAACCTCAGATAATACCAAAACCCCATCTAACACTTTGATTGGAACTTTGTGAGACCTTACAATAGAAGATCCAACTATGCTGTAACCAGATTATTGTCCATAAAAATACCATATGATCTGGTAATTCTACTATGGGGTATTTACCCAAAGAAAACAAAAACACTAATTCAAAAAGATGTACGTACCCCTATGTTTATTCCAACATTGTTTACAATAGTCAAGATATTGAAGCAACCAAAGTGTCCAACAATAGATGAGTGGATGACAAAGATGTGGTGCGTGCATATATATATATATATATATATATATATATATAT
>NW_024425563.1:30923214-30963253 GCF_017311325.1 Ursus maritimus
TATATATATATATATATTTCAGCTATTTAAAAAAATGAGATCTTGCCATTTGCAATAACATGAATGAACCTAGAAGGTATGAGGCTAAGTAAAATAGGTCAGATGGAGAAAGACAAATACCATATGATTTTACTCATATGTAGAATTTAAAAAAAAACAAAGAAAAAAAGAAAAAGACAAACAACAAACTCTTAAATAGAGAATATGTGGTTGCCAAAGGGAGGTAGGTTGGTGGATGGGTGAAATAGATAAAGCGAATTAAGAGGTATAAACTTCCAGTTACAAAATAAATCATATAGATGAAAAGTACAGCATAGGGAATATAGTCAATAGGATTGTAAAAGCATTGTTTGGAAACAGTTGATGACTATACTTGTGGTGGGCACTGAATACTCTATAAAATTGTTGAATCATTATGTTGTACACCTGAAACAAATATAATGATGTATGTTAATTATACATCAGTAAAAAATAATAAGATGTGATATAACAAATACATCTTGTTTTAAGGTACTAAGTTTGTGTGACAAATCGAGAAGTTATGCAATAGGTGCAATAATAAATACTACCTTGTCAAGTATTTGTCCAGATTGTCTCCTATTTCAATGAGAATGCCCTTTCCCAACACTTCCCCGCTGCTATTGAATGGTTCTCCTTCATTACTAAGAGCAAAATCTTTAACTGCATAGTCTTTGAAAGCCTGGTCTTTATCAATTCTACAGTCTGGGGTGTGTTGTTTGCCTCAGCCATATGGGTCTGCTTTAATTTGTCTTATAGTGTCATTCTCCCTTCTGCCACTATGCATTTGTTCATGTTTCCCACTCACTAGATATATCTTCCTCCCTGCTTTTCCTACTTAAATACTGCATGTCCATTTAATCTCAGTTAAGTTGTCACTTCTTCAAGAAAGCCTTAGTTGAATGTCCAGTCTAATAGGAACCTTAGAATATCAAGTACCTTTCATCTGTATTATATTTTATAATTGCTATTTTAAGCACTTATTTGCATGATTACTTGATTAATGCTGTCTCCTAGGTAAAACATATCAACTGACTCCTCAAGGCAGTCTTAGTTCACAGTGTAAAAGTATTATGGAAATGTACATTGAATAAATGAAGTGTGCAAATTCCTAAATGAATTTAATCATGAAATCCTCATTTTGAGGTGGAATACCTTAAAAGACTAAGGTTCTGATAAATATATTCTGGGAAATATTACATAGAATAATAAAGCTGAAAAGAAACTCTAAGGCTGAATTCCTTCATTAAATAACAAACCTGATTCCCAGAGAAGTTAAGTAACTTGGCCTAATTCATAGAAGAAAATGTTGACTTGTTCTAGGCTAAAACTAAAATAGGAATCTCTTGGCTCTTAGTTTAGCTTTATTTCCATGATGTTATTGAATTAAAAATAAACTTATGTGACTTTTTTGTTTGTGTTGTTTAAATGTTAGGCTTTTTCACATGTAATAAAACTTTTGTGAATTAGAAGTAAGTAGGTAAAGCCTCTATAATTATGATTTTTAAGAAGAAATTTTATGGCAATTGAGATAGACACATTATGAAAATATTTATTACATTAAAGAATCTTCATTTAAATGTACAGGAAGTTCCTGTGTTCTTCAAAAACAATTATGATTTTTGATGAAAAGTTTTAAAAAGCTAAAGAATATTTAGATTATAAACCATTGTATTGTGAAATTAAAACAATATGACTACTGAGTCAAAAAATAAAAATAAATGTATATACAGAATGAAATGCAAAGAATTTTTATGGGAATAAAAGGAACTTTTTCCACCACTGAAGCCTACCATTATATCTTAATCATCACTACTGCTTTGTACAAAGAATAGAACATCAATTCATTTTTCCTATTTATTTTTACCTTTCAGTGTGATGAATGAATTTTGGTTAGTGGAGACTCCCATGAAATCTTTAGAATCAAAGTCAAAAAATACTCTGGAAACAGATTACCAGCAGCCCAGGAATTATCTTGCAGCATGTAATGACAAGCAAATTGGAAGAAAATTCACATTTCTCAATTATGTTATTAATTTTAGTTTCCTAAAGCCAAATTTGTTTAATTAAATATACATCTTATCTTTAATGTTCTGGAAAATTTCTTAGTGACTGTGTAAAAAATCATTGACCCTAACAACAGTTAAAGATCATTAGATAACTGTGCCATCCATTGTTTCCACTTGGCTGTGCTGACTCACTCTTTTGAGTTCTGGACACCCAACTGAGCATGTTTTCATCAATCTCATTTGACTTGTGCAAAGTTCACTATGG
Source organism: Ursus maritimus (assembly GCF_017311325.1). Lineage (NCBI taxonomy): Eukaryota > Metazoa > Chordata > Mammalia > Carnivora > Ursidae > Ursus > Ursus maritimus. Next base: position 30,925,507 of record NW_024425563.1, read on the forward strand.
ATTTAGGAGCAGATGGACCAAAATATCTAATGTTTGGGCTATATCTACTTTCACTGTGTTTAATATTTTAGTTGAAAGGAAGAAAAATAATTAGTAAAATAAGTTTGCCTAGTACATGTATATACACCCATGCACACAAATATAGATGTATGTATACATATATAATATGTATACACATATATAAAATATTTACATAAATGATAATATTAGGCAATAGACCTACCTTCTCCTGAATTTTTGCTGAAATGTTTATTTTCATGTGAATATTGAAATTGCTTCAGATTTACATATTTTGAGAATAATACCTAAAAGAACTTTGTTCCTGTCTCCCAAAAAATTTGCCCTGCAGACAGAGGCTATAGTAAGTAAGGATATGTGGTTAATTTTCACTGAGAATTTTGATAATATAATGGTTATCTTGGAGCTGGGCCTTGAAAGTGAGTTTTATGTAATAAGACAATCAAAAACATCATTACTGGCCACAAATAATGAAGATCTTTTTATAATCATGAAATTTGTGGTGAAATGGAAAGATAAAATTTTTATTGAATAGTATGCTACATTACTAAAAACCTTTCATGTAGGGGCGCCTGGGTGGCGCAGTCGTTAAGCGTCTGCCTTCGGCTCAGGGCGTGATCCTGGCGTTCTGGGATCGAGCCCCACATCAGGCTCCTCCGCTACGGGCCTGCTTCTTCCTCTCCCACTCCCCCTGCTTGTGTTCCCTCTCTCGCTGGCTGTCTCTATCTCTGTCAAATAAATAAATAAATAAATAAATAAATAAAATCTTTAAAAAAAAATAAAAACCTTTCATGTGAAATGCCAGAATCATCTGAAGGAAGCAGATCTCTGCGTTTTCTGTCCTCTGTGGCCAATGGGTTTTCTCTAAGAAAAATATAAAATGTTTTTATATACTACTTGCTTTCTGTCAGGGGATTTCAAAGTTTTTCCAGTTTATAAAGATGATATGAATGCTAATTCTTCAGCCTGTACTTATACTTTTCCTAAATATTTTTTGCGTGACTTGGAGGAAAAATTTACAATGAAATTGCTTAGTAGTGAGCTCCTCAAAGCATTGCTACTTATCTGTGAATTTCAGTAAGGTTTCCCCCAATGGTAAAAAAGAAGCCAGCAGTTTAGCCCACATGGGTTCACTGGTAAATTCTACTGAACCTTTAAGTAAGATATTACTCCAGTTCTTTACAATTTCCTCCAGAACATAGAAATAGTGGTAGTACTTCACAGCACATTCTATGAGACCAACATTACACCAATACCAAAACCTGAGACATTAAATAGGAAAACTATAGACCAACATCTTTTATGAATACAGATGCAAAAATCCTTAAAAAAATTAGCAAATAAAACCCAACAATATATAAAAATTATACACCATGACCAAATGATATTTTTTTCCAGTTATGCAAGACTGGTTCAACATTCAAAAATCAATGTAATTAAGTATTATCTACAATAGCCAAATTATGGAAACAGCTCTAGTGTCCATCGACTGATGAATGGATAAAGATGTGAGATTATATATATATATATATATATATATATATATATATATATTACTCAGCCATAAAAAATAATAAAATCTTAACATTTGCAATGACATGGATGGATCTAGAGAGTATTATATTAAGTGAAATAAGTGAGTCTGAGAAAGACAAACACCATCTGATTTCAGTCATATGTGGAATTTAAGAAACAAAACAAACTAGCGAAGAAGGGAAAAAAAGAGAGAGGCAAGCCAAGAAACAGACTTAATGATAAAGAACAAACTGGTGATTAACAGAGTGGAGGTGGGCGGGGGGATGGGTTAAATAGATGATGAGGATTACGGAGTGCCCTAGTGATGAGCACCGGGTGATGTATGGAAGTGTTGAATCACTATGTTGTACACCTGAAACTAATATTACACTGTATATTAACTAACTGGAATTTAAATAAAAACTTTTAAAAAAATCAGTGTAATTAATCACATCAATAGGCTAAAGATGAAAACTCACCTAATCAAATCCATCGACACAAAAAAGTATTTGATAAAATCACACACCCATTCATAATAAAACCTCTCAACAAACTAGGAATAGAAAGGAACTTCCTCAACTTGATAAAGAACATCTACAAAATATCTACAGTTAACATCATACTTAATGGTGAGAAACCAAATGGTTTTCTGCAAAGATTAGCACAAGGCAAAGATGTTCCCTCTTAGCATTCATTTTCAACATCTTACTGGAAGTCCTAGATAACTCAATAAAAGAAGAAAAAGAAGTAAGAGGCAGACTGGGAAAGAAAAAATAGAACTGTTTTTATTTGCAGAAGAAATGATTATCTATCTAGAAAATCCCAAAGAGTTGAAAAAAACTCCTGGAACTAAGAAATAATTACAGCAATGTTGCAGGCTACAAGGTTAATACACCAAAGTCAATTGCTTTCCTGTATATGAACAATAGACAATTGGAATTTGAATTTAAAAACACAGTATTATTTACATTAGCACTAAAAAATGAAATACATATAAATTAACAAAATGTGTATAAGATCTATATGAGGAAAACTACAAAACTCTGATAAAAGGAATTAAAGAAGAACTATACAAATGGAGAGATATTCCATATTCATGGGTAATAAGACTTAATATTGACAAGATGTCAGTCCCTCACTTGATCAATAGATTAAGTGCAAACCTAGTGAAAATCTCAGCAAATTGTTTTGTAGGTATCAACAAACTGATGCTAAAATTTTTATGGAGAGACAAAAGCGTCAGAATAACCAACAGAATATTGAAGGAGAAGAACAAAGTTGGAGGACCAACACTTCCCGAATTTAATTATTACTATAAAACTACAGTAATCAAGATAGTGTGGTACTGACAAAGGAATAAACAAACAGATAAATTAAACAGAATATAGAGTCCAGAAATAGATCTACACAATGATAATCAATTGATCTTTGAGAAAGCAGGAAAGGCAAAACAATGGAGCAAAGATAGTCTTTTCAGCAAACAGTGCTGGAACAACTGGACATCCACATGCAACAAAATGAGTCTAGATACACCCTTATACCTTCCACAAGAAATAACTTAAAATGGATCACAGACCTAAGTGTAAAATACAAAATGATAAAATTACCAGAAGATAACATGGGAGATATCTAAATGACTTTGGGTTTGACAGTCACTTTTTAGATACAACACTAAGAGCATGATTCATGAAAGAAAGAATTGGTAAACTGGGGTTCAGCAAAATGAAAACCTGTCTTCTGTGAAGACACTGTCAAGACAGTGAGAAGATAAGCTGCAGACTGGGAAAAAATATTTGTAAGAGACATATCTGATAAATGACTGTTCACTAAAATATAGAATGAACTCCTAAAATTCAACAGTAAAGAAACAAAAACCCAGTTAAAAAATGGTCAAAAGATATGAAAGAGGATATACAAATGATAATTAAGCATATGAAGAGATGATCAACACAATACTTCATCAAGGAAATGCAAATTAAAACAACAAGATAGCGCTACTCACCTATTGGAGTGGCTAAAAGTTAAAAGACTGACAATACCAAATGCTGAGAAAGACATAGAAAAGAAAATCTCATTCATTGCTGGTTGGAGCATAAAATGGTACAGCCACTTTAGAAGACAACTTGGCAGTTTCTTAGAAAACTAAACATATTTTTCCTCTGTGACTCAACAATTGCATGCCTTTATATTTACCCAAATGATTTGAAAACTTATATTCACACAAAAACCTACACATTAATATCTATAGTTGGTTTATTCATAACTGCCAAACCTTGGAAGCAACCAAGATGTCCTTCAATAGGTAATGGATAAATAAACTGTGCTACATCTATAAAGTGAAATGTTGTTCAGTGCTAAAAAAAAAAAAAAGAATGAGCTATGAAGCCACAAAAAGACATAGAGGCAACTTGAATGCATTACTAAGTGCAAAAAGCTAATCTGGAAAGACTACTGTACAATTCCAACTATACTGATATTCTGAAAAAGGCAAAACTATGGAGACAGTAAAATGATCATTGATTGTAAGAGGCTTACAGTTGGAAAGAGGATAGGGTGAATAGATAGAGCATAGGGGAATTATCAGTCAGCAAAATTATTCTGTATCATACTGTAATGATAGACACACATCAGTATACATTTGTCAAAACACATAGAATGTATAATATACACACTGAATGTAAACCGTGAAATTTGATTGACAGATTGAATCAGTATTTTTTCATCCACACTGGTGCAGTATGACTGGGAAGGCTGTGTGTGGGGAAGTAACATAGATCGGGACTCTACTTTCTGCTCAATTTTGCTGTAAACCTAAAACTGCTCTAAAAAACAATCTGCTAATTTTTTTTTACAAAGCAAATAGTTCTGGTATTTTTCTGCTGAAGTAGAATACAGACTGAAGTATTTTGATAATCATAACTTTATGTGCATCATACTTTTGTATATAGTATAGTATAGTACAGTATAGTATATGTGCTTTTGGTAATCTAGCCACAACTTGTTGGTGTTTCCCTTCATATGAATTGGTTCTACCCTATTGATCCATGCTCATCATTAATCTTCATTTACTAATATTCATTTCACCTATTATATCCAGTATGTCTCTATGAAAATAAAATGTTTATTTAGAACCTAAAGTTACCTGGAATAATGAGGTAGTGGCACATCTAATGATTGAGACTGTGCTGTATCTTTTCTGTTCCTGGGCTAGTTTTTGTTAAGCCTACTCCAATATCCAAAAACCTTGATGTTTTTGAGAAAACCATGACATATCTCCTTTTCACAACTGATATTAAGCTCCCATAATTTTTCTCTCAGCTTGCAAAGTGGACAATTGAATAAATGCCTAAATTATTATTTTATACTTGACCAAAGCATTTAAAATTATTTCCTTCTTGAACAAATTTTGAGACCTTTGCTTTGTGAGTAGAATGGCAATGATTTTAGAATTTGTGGCCTTCATTTTAAACAACTGTGCACATGAATGTATCTAAACTACACTCTTTATAGAGTTGGAAATTATGAAGTAGGGCCAATTGGAAAAGACCTTTTCAATTCAAATTGTTGTGTAAATTGTCACTTCTTTGTAACAGCTGGGCCTACAGAGCAAAAATGAGTCAGTCAGATGTTTATTTCATGGAACGTGAATATAGAAAATGCACCTGCCATGCTATAGGCATGACTTTTTAAGGAAATTTGTTTGTTTTCACATTTAATATAAATTATGCAAGACAATCTTGGAGCATAGTTTTGGTGCTGTAGCCAGTTTTCAGCACTCATTGGCCATCTAAAGTAGGATAGCAACCTAAGGATGATTAATGTTTAATAAATGTTTAATAAATAATACATATATGTTAAGAGATATCATAAAAAATTATATTCCCCGAAGTATAAACACAGTTCACAGAGCATGAAGGCATTTGAAATCCTTTATGGAGAGACAATAGCCTATAGGGGTTATGAGTATGGACTCTGGAGCCAACAACTTGAACTGGAATCAGATTTCTGTCACTTACTAGTTCTGTGACCTGGGGATGCCATTTAACATCTCTGTGCCTGAATTTCTTCATTTGTTAAATAAGGATAATGATGTCTTTTGCCTATTTTAAAAGTTAATTATGGGGATTAAATCAGCTAATACCTGCCTGGTGTATAGTGAGCTGTCATGATGATGATGACAATGATGATAATTATGGTTGTTACTTAGGTCAATTTACTGATGTATAAGGTGCTTTATTCATTACCTAAAGTTAGGTATGGGGCAGGTGCTTTCAGAGATGTGATTGGTTAGGAAATAGAGTAAAACTTAATTCATTTGGACAAAGAAAAATCTGAATAAGAAAGAATGGACTCTGAGAAACAAACTGAGGGCTTCAGAGGGGAGGAGGGTGGGGGAATGGGATAGGCTGGTGATGGGTAGTAAGGAGGGCACATATTGCATGGTGCACTGGGTGTTCTATGCAACTAATTAATCATCGAACTTTACATCAATAGCCAGGGATGTACTGTATGGTGACTAACATAATATAATAAAAAAATATTATTAAAAAAAGAAAAATCTTAATATTTCTGATAAACTGATATTTTATTTCTTTCAATTAACCATTTTTAAGCACGTACTTTAATTCACACAAGGCACACAAACATACATCATTTTCCTTTTCTTCATTCAAACATATTTAAAAGAAGCAGTGATGTAGGGTGAATAATAATCAGACTGACCAGATATGTTATTTCTACTCCACTTTTTTGACAATTGTTTTTAATGTTTCTGAGCCCATATCCTCATAATAAATTGGTGCTTTTAAGTTGTTATGGGAAATAAGTGAGATAGCCTATGTATAGCACTTAACCTTGTGCTGTTTCCATTTGAAGATGTTCTGAAGAATGAACTTATTAAAAAATAAAAAATAATAATTAAATTAGCATGAGCATTTGTGGGAGGTTAAAAATTTATTTTCTTAAAGATATTAGCCATGGAATTAGAACTGTCCCTGGGACATAGTGACAAGTTTTTAGTATCTATATTTATTTGTCTTATCCTGACAGCAAACTCAAGTTTTCTGGATCAGAGGCAGACCAATTATTTACTTACAGAACATGTTAGCATTTTTCCCCAATGCCACATTTCTCCATCGAATGACATGATCAAGGCAGATGTCATCAATCTACTATAAGAGAGAAACACTGAAATTATGACTTTCAAAGCTTTCCTAGGAATCATTGCACAGCTGTCTCCCTTTCCTTTTGAGAGAGGGACAGAATCTTTGCTACCTAATGTAACTGCATCATTTCTGGGAAGAAAAGAGGAAGACCTTTAGATTGTTACAACACTTTGTAATGCAAACAACTGGCCTTGTCTTTTTGTGTGTGTTTTTTTTATTATCCTTTGAAAAGTGAACAAATGACTCCAGGAAGGATAAACTTGTAAATCTGCCTAGGATATTTCACTATCTTTCACATCCAAGACTTGTTTGCCATCCACTCAAACTTTAACCCAGGTTGCCAGTAATTTTTGCTAAAAAAGCCTTGACTATGTAGTAATATGAAAATATACACTTTGTTTCCTGATATACAGCAGGTGCTCACTAATGGCTGACTGATTGGAGAATTGAAGGCAGGGACAGATACTTGTGATATTGCAGAATAAATGAAGAACATGTATATCCATATATGGATAAGACTTTCCCCAATCTGGCCCCAACCTATCACACTAATGGCATTTTCTACCAATGCTCCATCCGTTCTACCTTCCAGCCACAGTGACCTTACCAACTTTTCATGGTCCAGTACTTGACTTCTGATGATCTCTTATATTTTTCATTTATTCCCAGGCAATGTTATACTTATTTTTTAATCCAGCTCAAATCTTAGTCCTTCTGTGAATTCCTTTCAGGTTTCCCCAGGATAAATTTGTTGGTCTTTCCTTTGTTCTCCCATAGCATTCTGTTTTTATAGTGGTGACTCTTTAGACAGTATATGGTAATATGACCTATTACTAACAACCAAGATTTTGTAAGTTTAAACTTAAGATTTTTACTCATAAAACATACAACAAATGAAAAAAAATGCCTTGCTCCCAGATGATACATGTGATTTTCTAGGAATTGTTTCACCACTTGAATCTTACCAGTGTGGCTGTAACTTCCTTGGCATTGTTAGGCAAATTTGATACCATCCTTGAGAAAGCTCATGGATAGTGTAAAAGGCCAGATCATAGCCCCAAGGATTACATCAATATTACACACTGCCCCTGTAGTTAGCCATTCCCCCATTGTTAAAATGGTATAAATTTTAAAATAAATAACCATAAAATTTTGAATAATTATTTTTTGGATCTTCTGATAATTAGTTTGCCAGATAAATATTTTATGGTATAGGTTTTGGAAAGTTTATTCTGTTGTAAGCATCTGGTTAGTTGTCTGATTCAATTTGACCCTCAGAGTCTTTTTTTTAATGTTGCTTTATATTGTAAAATGTAATATATAGAAAAGTTTGTGAAACATAAATGTAGCATTTAATGTTATTGTAAAATTACCAACCATGTAACACTTACCAATCCAAGAAATAAAATATATAGCATACTGCTTTCTCTCTTAGTTACTGTAGTCTTGATAAGTTTTTAAAGATCTTACTGGCTTATATCATTTTCTTCTAGGTTATCTCGCAAAATATTATATTTTTAATTTTAATCTTTTCAATTAACATCTTTCATAAAGATAGAGCGTTTTTTTTTTAATTCAGTTAGCCAATGTATAGCACATCATTAGTTTCAGATGTAGAGTTCAATAATTCATCAGTTGCATAGGGTTTCTTACAATATATTATTACAAAAATAGATAAATAAACTGATAAAACACAATAGAGAGTCCAGAAATAAAGTCACATGATTTATGACAAAAGTGTCAATACAATCCATTGGACAAGATATTGGTCTTAAATTAAAAAGTCTGACCTACTGTTGATCATAAGGAAAAAATTAATCTCGACAACTATTTAACATCAAATGAAAAAATAATTTGAAAAGAATCATGAAGATAAATATAAAAGGTAAAATTTTTAAAAAATGTTTCTATATGCTGGTTAATTGAACATAATAATAAGAATAATTAATTAAAAATGTTTCTAGATGAAAACATAAGAAATAAGAGGATACACTTTAAAGAAAAAAGTATAAGTTTAAACTTAAAATAGTGAATGGGTACTTCATGCATGTCTCCAAATCATATGATGAGCAACTCAGTATCACTAGTTGTCAAGGACTACAAGTAAAATCCACAAAACTACCATACATCCACCAGAATGGTTGAAATGAGAAAAGGATGTCGACTGACTGAAGCTCATATATATTGCTTATAGCACTGTCACTGGAACAACTACGTGGGAAAACTTTTTGGTGGTATCCATCTATCAAGGTTGACAATAACTGAATAATTCTGTGTGTATGTTCAGTGGAAAATAGTGCTTATGATCAAGAAAGGACAAAGAATAATGTTAATAATATCACTATTAATGATAACCGAAATGTTTAAACAATCCAAATGTCAATCAACAGAAGAATACATTGAGTTATGGGATATTCAAAGGAAAAAATTGCTAGAAACATCAGCATGGCTGAATCTCACAAACACAATTTGATCACAAAAATGTGAGAGAGAAAAAGTATATCTTGTGTGATTCTATCTTTATAAAACTTTCACAGACAAAATTGATCCATAAAGATAGAGAACAGAAGAGTGATCATCTTTGAGATGGGAATTGACTAGGAAAAGCTCTCCCAACAATAATGCAGTAGAGGGAATATTCTGGGAATGGAAGTAGAACAAATCTTGATATGAGAGTAAGTTGAATGACCAACACATATGTATAAAGCTTTTAGCTATATTCTTATAAAAAAGTGAGCTGTATCCCTAACATGTATACACTTTTGTATATGTTAGTTATATCCTAATAAAAAGGGGAAATATTGTGTGCCTGGGTGGCTCAGTTGGTTAAGCATCCGCCTTCGGCTTGGGTCATGATCCCAGGGTCCTGGGATTGAGCTCCACACTGGGCTCCTGTTCAGTGGGAAGTCTGCTTCTGCTTCTCCCTCTGTGCTCTCTCTTGCTCTCTCAAATAAATAAATATTTCTTTTTTAAGGGGGAAATATTTCCTTGGCTTTTTGCATTATTATGTAAGTTTTAGAATCACAACTTTAACATTTATTACAAAAAGTTGTTGGAAATATATTTAATGCTCAGTTTAGAGAAAATTGACATCTGTGCAGTATTAAGTCTTCTAAATGCAAAATATGACGTCTTTCCTTTTTAAAATTCTTTTTCGTTTTTTTCAAAGATGTCATGTTTTTATACATGGGGTTTTCATATACTCTTAGATTTATGATTCATAATTGTTCTTTTTGATGTTATTGCAAAAAATGATTTTGTTCTCACTGAGGATATCTTCTTATTTCTCCTATAACTCACTGGACCTTGTTCAGCTCTTGATAAATTATGAAGTTTTCAATTCATGTTTATGGACTCTGAAGCAAAGATAATAATACAAGTCAGCTCTTATCTCTGAACTTTCAACAATTCTAAATTAATATGTGAACCTCATATATGATGCTATGCAGTACTTTTTAACAAAACCTGTAAGACTCAAAATAATAGCAACCACTTATAATCATAGCAAACATTTATTGTGCAGTTGCGGTGTGCCAAGCAAGGGCCAAATAATTTACATATTTAATCAAAATTAATATTCATTTAAACCTAAGATTCAAGTTTCATAATTATACTCTTTTTATAGGTGAGGAAACAAAGGCATAGACATTAATAGCCCAGATACCACACATTCACTTAGTTAGAGGCAGAGCCAAGTCAGTGATCCAGCAATTTCTGACTCCAATGAGAATGAGTTTAAATATGATTTAGTTTCTCCTTCATTAATTATAGGATTCAGTATGGTTATTGATTAAAACATACCCATGCTTCCTTATTACATGCTTTAATATAACAAAGACTGTTTATAATCATTTTCCATGTGGGGTTTAAGTGTTTTAATCAAGTGTTGATTAAACTCAAATATTGATTAAGAGCACATTTCATCATATTGAAAAATAATTCCGCTTCATTATAAATGGACTAACTCAAATATTACTATTTGCCAAATAGTGTTACAAACTGTATTATATGTTTAATGTGAATATAAAATATATGTAAGTCAAAATTTGCTGTAATGGACATATTCTTTAGTGAAAAACACAGTGTTTTGCAAATGACCAGTAAACTTAGCTGCACTGTTTTAAAAAATGAAAAAAAAAGTGTACTAGGTTAAAATTACACTAAGGTTTAAAAGTATCAAGTATAATGGGATATATGTGTAATAACTAATGCTTTTATAATAATAGCAATCATTGGACTTTCTTGATATTATTTTGTAAATAAGTTAATTCATTGAACAGAAATTTGAAAGTAAATTATAAAAACATCTTCAGTTCACAGAAGAGGATTATGATTTTCACAGCATGTAAGGCATTGCCAAATGCATTATTTTAAAAATGTCAATGAGCCAACTGATTTTTACTAAAATATAAACCATATAACCAAAGTGGAGTTCATGATTCTGCACAGTGAGTAAAAGGGAATTACTTAGATAAGACCACATCACTGTATGGTTAACGGCGGCAACCACTTCAGTTTGGAGTGAAGGATTTTACAGTAGTAAAACTAACTTAATGGGCCAGTTCACTCTTTGTCAATCATACTGTTAAAATTTACTATTGGAATATTGTAGGAAATTACCATACATTCAGTTTATTTGTGGCCTCTGTCCTGTATATCAGCAGAACTACTTTTTCTCAGAAAGATGAGACAGCAACAGCACAGTAAATCTGAAAACAACAAAAACAATTACACTTTTTAAAGAAACAGAAAAATATGCAGACACTCACACACGACACACATAACACAAACTCTTGAGCTTTTTTGTTTTAGAACTTCAGACCATAAATAACAATTTCAATCAGATTAAAAATAGAGGTCATTTTGCTTATTTAGCCCACTCATGATATACTGAATTTAAACAATGATAATGTGTAAGAAAATATTTTATTAGTGTCATAGAAATATACACACACTATCGAATTTAATGAATTTCATCTATATATGGGTTCTATACAAAAGAAATTGATTAATTTAATGTTGATCATCTTATTTGGGAAATCATTAGTCTCCTTTACCTAACAGAACTTTCATTAATGCTTTTAAAGTTAAAAAATGATTTTTTTCCCCAAACTCTTTTAAAAGGATAAGTCAAGAATGACAGCAGAAAGATGGCAGAAGAGGTACCTGACTTTCTGTCCTCCCAGGAATGCACTGAATAACAGTTACACATGGATCCTCTGAGAAAAATCCAGAAACTAGTTGAGAAATTCCTACATACCAGTGACTGAGAAGATACCTATAATGAAACAGGTAGGAAAAGCTGAGATACACTCATTCCATAAATGGCACCCCTGGCACAGCACCTTACAATTGGGAGAGAATCTCTAGCTCCCATCTTCTCCCTGGATGTAGGAACAAAGGGTTTGGACCACACATTTAGCAACTCAGCTTTTAGGCTATTACCAGAGTGACAGACTCCCAAAGCACCTAGCTTTGAGAGCCTATGGGGCTCTGCATTCACGAAGATCCTCTGGGACCACAGAAAACGGAGGCAGTTTTAAATGGCTATCCTACAGGCTCAGTGCAAAAGGATTAGGCAAGGCAAAAATGCTCAGCTTCCGAGGGAGTTATCGATTATCCCATCAAGTTAGATAAATAAATATTTTATATTATTATATTATATTATATTATATTATATTATATTATATTATATTATATTATATTATATTATATTATATTATATTATATTATATTATATTATATTAAGATGGTATTTCTGACTCATCCATTAAATTTTATGGGTAAAATTTGAAGAATAAAATAAAATGCCCATATCAAATGTACTTTTACACTCAATAATTGGTTTGCTCTTTAAAAAATTTTCAAACTAAAATTAATATATCTATAATTTAGTGAAGTTGATCATATTTGTCATGTCTACATGTATTTCTTACATCTTTTTCCAGAATTTTATGTGTTTCCTCAATTCCATATTCAGCGAACTTTTTCACATTATTAGTATCATTGGATGACTCTTACGTTTTGAATTTTTATTATGTAGCATATGGTTAGCTTTATTCATACTGATAAGAATCACTTTATGTCCTATGGTTAAAAAAGGGATTATGATGAAATACTGCATGATGTTATTGCTATTAATTCTACCTCACTTTCCATTAACATATATAGCACTATAAATATTTGAGATTCAGGATGCATACAACTCTATTTTGTGCAAAAAACTTATATTGCTTTTTTATTTTGTTAAGTCCCAAAGTTACAATTTAATGTTATGATGATGGCAAGGGTGGGGGTTACGTGAAAGAAGAGAGATTAGTTGTCCCTTAAAATCTCAGGGGTAATAATCCTCTATGCATACTCAGCTAGCATATAACAGACGTTCCTCCTTTTTCCATATATTCCACTAATGTCCAATAAAAAATGTCATGTACTATGTGTAGTTTAGGTAACAAATGTACAAATTTGCATAAATTCATGCCATATGTTTGAAAGCTTTAAAATAAACACTTCTTAAAGAATGGTCACAAGCACTTATGGATATGTCTAGAGGCATATGTGTGAAAACCATTTGTGTATTTGTAAATTCTAATTCAGAGATGGAAATTTATGTAAAGATTCATGTTCAGTTATTTGGTTTCAATCAACACCTATTAGATGTGCTACTCCTTATTTTTCTTTCTGTCTTACTTCTAACTTATGCTATTCCTTGATCTGCATTCTTGTATTTTAATAATTCTAGTTGTTGAAGACATTTACTTCTTTGGGTTGTATGACAACAGAAAATACTTTTGTTTAATTCTCTCCTTTTTCATGTATCTTACTATATTGCCGTAGTACTGTCATTTGCTTAGAAGAGTGAAAACCAAAAATAATGCTAACTGATGCTAATGGATATTATAAGAAGTTAGTCTGTATCAGTCAAGGTATAGTTAGTAAATTGAACAGGGAAATTCAATGAATATGAAAAATTTTGAACTATGTAAAAGTTGTTTAACTAATAAAAGAGATAAGAAATCACTCTAAGATATGGCAGCACAAAGTGGCTTCAACACCTAGGGCTAAGGAAAAAGTGAATGATGAAGAAATACAGAGGAGGGTCCTGAAAGGCTGAGTGTCAGACCATTTCTAAGAGGATATTGCTGCAACAAGGAGACACCACTTATGGTGAAGAAAAATTTGCTGAAATGTGCCCACTGCTGTACTGAAAGGCCTATTACCACTATTATAATAAAGAAGCTGTCTGGAGGGCATCAGCATAAGAACCGTAAGTATTGCCACCAGTGTGATGAATGCATGCCAGTAATCTTGAAAATCATAAAAACTGAAGGAATATAAAATTGCTTCATCCTCCTCCAGCCATGCAGTGTCCCGTGGCATCCTGTACTGGCAGAGCATAACATAGAGCCAGCAAACAAAAAAGAAATGTAGGTCTCATTCAAGATGGCAACATAGGAAGACTGTGAACTCACCTCCTCCACAGAATACACCAAATTACACCTATTGATAGAACAGTTCCTCCTGAAGAAAAACTGAGGGCTGACTGAACAGCTACTGAACAACCAAAGATAGAATGACAAGATAACAGCAAGAGAGATGGAGACATGGTACAAGGGAACCCCCACCCCAACACTGAACAGCAGTGATAGTACTGAGGGACCAGGAGCACATCTCTCTGTCCTTGGACACAGAAAAAAAAGCCACGGTTTGAAAGAGCAAGTAACACATAAAAGAGACAACACTAGAACTCTGCCAAGCATCAAAGAAGCTGCGGGAAAGCTCTCCAGACAGAGGACCATGGAGAATGACATGGTTTACATTCCCACCCCACCTTAAAAGCCTACGGCAGGATCTGGACACCTTCATGGGCAGGTACAGTCGTCTCAGAGAGCTTGTGACTTACACAAGCCCAGGGTCCACAAACCCACACAAGCCCTAGTAGCACTGGGACACAAAAAAAGCCCTGGTTTAAAAGGGCTAAGGAGCTGTATTGTCCTTTCCTCTTCCACCCTAAAAGCTCAGACAGAGCAGAGTCTGGATGCCATAAATGGCACGTTTGGATGCCATAATTGGAGAGTCCTGATGCCCTAGTGTGTGGGTCCAGGCACCACAACTGATGGGTTCAGTAATCACAGGGAGCTTGGGACCTCAGCAATCCCAGGGTCTAAAAGGCCACACCAGCCCTGGTCATACTGGGGCACAGAAGAAAAGGTTGCAAGCATCACACTGAGCTTGCAACCTCAGTAAGCCCAGGACCCACAAGCCCATGCCAGCCGCTCCATGGTGCTGGGACACAGAAAACAAGCTGTGGTTTGGTGTGGGTTTTTGTTATTGTTGTTTTTAACTGTTATTTTAATTTTTTTTTTTTTTTTTACTTTTTAAAATTTGTCTTGTCATGCTTTGTTTTTATTTTTTTTAATTTTGTTTCTTGTTTTCCTTTTCTTTTTTCTTTTAGTTTATCTCTTTCTTTTTCTTTTTTAATTTTTCCCTCTATTTTATATTTTTTCTTTATTATTTTATTATTTTTTTCTTTATTCTTTCTCTAAAAATTCATGGTTTGAAAGAGTAACTAGCATATATAGCCACAACTCCAGCCAGCCAGCTAAAGTCACCAAGCACACTTAAGCTATGTAGAGAACCATACATAAGACCACCCCTTCAGCTTTAGAAGTAACCATTTCATGTAATCCATAGAAACAAACACAGAAAGTCAAGCAAAATGGGGAGACAGAGGAATATTCCAAAAGAAAGAATAAGGAAAAAAAACTCAGAAAAAGAATGTAATGAAACAGAGATAAGCAATATGCCTGATAAAGAAATTAAAGTAATGATTGTAAAGATACTCACTGGACTGCAGAAAAGGATAGAGGAACTCAGGGGTGCCTGGGTGGCTCAGTAAGTTAGCATCTGCCTTTGGCTCAGGTCATGATCCCAGGGTCCTGGGATCGAGCCCTGCATCGGGCTACTTGCTCAGTGGGGAGCCTGCTTCTCCCTCTGCCTGCTCCTCCCCCTGCTTGTGCTCTTTCACTCTCTCTATCAAATAAATAAATAAATAAAATCTTTTAAAAAAATAGAAGAACTCAGTGAGACCATCAATAAAGAGATAGAAAATATTTAAAAGAACCAATCAGAGTAGAAGTATACAATAATGAAATAAAAAGCATACTAGCGGGAATCAGCAGTAGATTTGAGGATGCAGAAAAATGTATCAGTGGTCCGGAAGACAGGGTAATGGAAAGCACACAAGCCGAACAGCAAAAAGATAAAAGAATTTTTAAAAATGAGGATAGATTAAGAGATCTCTTCAACAACATCAAGCAAAGAAATATTCACATTATAGAGGTCCCAGAAGAAGAAAAAGAGAAAGATGTAGAAACCTTATTTAAAGAAATAATAACTAAAATATTCCCTAATCTAGGGAGGGAAATAGACGTCAAGTCCAAGAGACACAAAGAGTCTCAAAACCCAAGAAACCCAAAACAAAGATGAATACCACTGCACATTATACTTAAAATGTAGGGGCACCTGGGTGGCTCAGTTGGTTAGGCATTGACTCTTGGTTTTGACTCAGTCATGATCTCAGAGTTGTGAGATCAAGTCCTCTGTCAGGCTCCATGTTCAGCATGCAGTCTGCTTAAGATTTTCTCTCCCTCTGTCCCTCCCTAATCCTCAAATAAATAAATAAATAAATCTTAAAAAGAAGAAGAAGAAGAGGAGTTATTTAACAAGATAGCCTTGCTATTAAAATCCTAGAGGTCTGAAATGATTCTCATACCTGGCTTGAAAATTGTTCCACGCAAAATCCAGTTTTCCACACTTTGAGTATCATTAGATCTGCCGAATCATAAGTCCCAAGTGGAAATGCAACTTGTAGTATAAATTAGTTGAATTTTCTTTTTTTCTGGTACTTCTCAATCCTTACAGCCTATTGGATGACTTGATGACATTTGGAAGTAGCACAATTGACTCTTTTATGTGTTGATGCCAAGAAACAGACAAAAACTAGCAAGTACTGTGCCTCATTGTCTGTAGTAGTGATGTGAGGTGCACTTTTATTTTACAATGGAAGGGTTACCTTGATATATTTTAGACCATTTGGTCCTTAAACCTTTCACTGTGATCGCAGACTTCTGGCAGTCTGTGGGTTATATCTCCAAATCCCTAGTTTAAATGCCTTAATACATTACTTGTTACTTTCTGGTCGTCAGGGTCAATTAACATTATATCATCAGTGTAGTAGACTACATTGAAGTTTGATGTTATGTGAAATGTCAAGATGTGAAGGTACACTGTTGGCCTTACCAAGAGAAAATAAAAATGCTTCACATGGCCTTTGAATATTAGGCTAGAGAAAATCAATTATTCAGGTCCATTGCATCATAACAGGTGTGTGTTATTGTGCTCTTACAAAGATACTACGTAAAAAATAGAAGCTGCATTTAGAGTCACCACCTGATAAAATTTATGATAAACCAGTGTCATATTGCAAGGTCATCCCAATTATTGCATATACACACAGATAAGCTAATGGGGATATGATAGGTCTCAACATCCATGTCTTTTTCAAGTCTTTAATAGAGCAATTAATCTATAATTTCCCCCAGATTGGATTTTTTTTAATGCTTTTATGTATTTATCAGAGAGAGAGTGGGGCGGGGAGAGAGAGAGAAGGAAAAGGAGGAGGGGCAGAGGGAGAGGAAGAAGCAGACTCCCCACTGAGCAGAGAGCCTGACTCGGGCTTGATCTGGGGTCTCTGGGACCATAAATTGGGCTGAAGGCAGACACCAACCCACTGAGCCACCTAGGCACCCCATGGATTCTGACTTTTATTTTATTATCCTTGTATGGAGGGTAAGTTTTGGGTAATTCCGTTTATACCTTTCTATAACATCTTTACCCTAGGGGTTACAGATCTATGTGGAAATTCTACCATTTGCTAAGATTATCTATTCCAATTATATATTTAAGAACTTCGGATATAACCAAAATATTAGTGGAACAGCCGGGCCCACTGTGAGTGGAGATTAGCCAATATATCATCTCTCCAACAAAAGCCACCAATTTGAATTATGGATTAGAATAGCATTTTTGTGTCCCCAGAAACTAATGTTAATTCAGAGTCAGTGTTAGTATTCCCTGAATAGTCCGGCTACATCATTTTTCCCGCTTCATATTTATTCTAGTAAATGCCGACAGATTCCTTTGAAAAGTATAAGATTTAACTTCTATTAACTTGTGTCAGTGACACAGAGTATTTTTCAAGAAAGCCAGATTTTGCTTTAATTAATGGGATCTTGGTCTCTGAACACATTTAGAAATGGACACTGTATTAAACAATAGGAAAGTCTCTCATGCCAGCTTATCAGACTTTTAACCAAACAGATCTTTAAGGTTTTGTGTGTTTTTGTTTGTTTTCTTTAAATATAAAGATCAATAATCTAGCAATACTTCTGTAGGCTTCAAATCTATTTCATACCTATAGGAGATGTGCCCAATTAGCCACTGCCAAAACTACCTGGAAGTAAAATATTCTAAATATTGATGTATCTCTGCTTCCACTTATAGAAAATGCACCCAACTTTGTCAGTAAAGTGCTTCCACTCTGCTATGCAGCAACCCATCATCCTCAACCAAATCAGGGAGCTCATTCATTGTGTTAATCCCTTAGTCTACCTAGGAGACCAAGAAGAGGGTATTTTAAGAATGAAGGTGCTGATTTCCATTTATGGTCATGATGATAAACAAGGATACAATTTACCCTCTCAAATTAAAAATATTTCTAAAAATAAAAAAATGTATAAAGCAAAAGTTTTTGTCCATTAAACATCAGATGGGCTGGACTATTATCCCTGAGAGAGGAGAAACTTAGTAAACCTTCTATTTCCCCTAGTTTATCTCCTGGAAAGAATTTAAGATGCACCAAAGGTATGGGGACCCACATGGAGTCTGGTGATCACTCTGAATTGAGGAGAGAGAGCTGGGAGATCAGGGAGGCCAAGGTGGCAAGAATTCATAAGGCATAGATGCAGAGAGAAGAGAGATGCATAGTGAGAGACAAAGCTCTATATAAATCTGCATAGGGTTTCACACACATTTAGCTGAGTAATGATTAGCATAATACAGGTAAGTGAGGGAATTTCCAGGGGAAAAGAACCATCTCAAAGAAACCAAGTGGATAAAACCAAAGATATACACAGAACTGGGATTGGCTCATGCTTCTACTAATCAAAACAATAGATCTTGTAAATTCCCAGAGTGATGGTAGGTTACACAGCAAGAGAAAAAATGGCCCTGAATGAAAAGGCTACTTTCATCTTGCCTAACAAAGTTCAAAAGTCCTACCAATAATCCAGGCAACTCTGCCTCTACCTTCATCTCATCCCAGCCAGAAATGGCCGTCCACCTCTGAGTCACCATAGCACTGGTACATGATTTTCCAATTGGGATTCTAACATGCCATGTATTCTGAGAATCATTTGAGAAAGTTCTGTCTTAGAGTGCAGCAGCTTGTCATAGGCACAATTTCTTTAGAATGGCAAGATCTGGCCCTCATCTGTCCCTATTACACCATTTTTTTTTTTTTTTTACCACACTCACACCTGGTAGATTGGATCAATGTCAATATCTTTATGGTAATATTATGCAATATACTAAAGCTTTGCAAAATGTTACCATTGGGGAAAAATGGAGAAAGTGTGCAATTTTTCTGTATTTATTTCATATAATTGTGTGTGGACCTGCAATTATCTCAATAAAAACTCCAAAACTTTTTTTTTAAAGACTTAAAGGAATCAAACCACTTGCAAATAATTCGGTTGTATTCACTGTAATGATAGGAATGACATTACAGAACTTGGTTTTCTGAAAATAAGGGTAATAATGGGACTGTAAATCAACAGAAGCCAGGTTCAATTTGCTTAATTATCAGAAGTTAGGGAGCATAAGTGCAATTATTGCAATGATCAGTGAATATAACAACCAACTAGGGAAGAGTAGCACCTAAATTTGTCCAGCCTTTCCCCATTGCCAAATTCCAAGGTCACTTTCCTATTTTTAGGTATTTGTTATAGCAGCATCCCATTTCCAGTTCCCTAAACCTGTATTAATTTCTTTTTGCTTCTTCAACAACTTACCACATAATTAGTGACTTTCAATAAATTTATTATCTTATAGTTTTGCATTCAGATGTCTGAAATGGATCTCACTGAGCTCAAATCAAGGTGTCAATAGTGCTGTCTTTAGGGTAGAATCTATTTTCTTGTCTTTCTGAGTCTCTAAAGACCACCTGCATTCCTTGGCTAATGACCCACTTCCTTCACCTTTAAACTCAGAAACATCAAGCCAAATTCTCACATTTTTATCTCCTTGGTTCTCCATCTTCTCCCCACCTCTTTCATTTTTAAGGACCCTTGTGATTACATTGGACCCATCCAGATAATTCAAGATAATATTCCTATATGAAAATCCTATATGAAGATCATCTAATTAACAACTCTTTTACAGTGTAACTTAATATATTCACGGGTTCCAGAAATTAGGATATGGAAATATTTGAGGACCATTATTCTATCTATTGCATATGATAAGAGTTATTATAGTAGGGAAGATCATTTGGAAGCATCTGTAATTGCCCTCCACTTGGCTAATAATTCAAAACAACATCACATCCTGGGGGAAGGTATGGTAGAAATTAGTGCCAAACTTGAGGATCAAAAGGGATATAGGTGTGTGGTTCCCATTATATCTAAGTTCAGTTTATGATTCTGGCCTTTGTAGAAACTGGATGATTCATCGAGGATAATTACAGACCACCATCAGTTCAACCAAGAAGTAGCCCAAATTTCAGTCGTGATGTCAGATGTGATATATGTATGAGAGCAGATTAATATGGATTCAGGTACATGACAAGTGAACATTGATTTGGTTAATTTGTCCTGTTCTAACCTAATCAGAAATGAAAAAATAAAACTGTTCACGAATTCAAATGAAATGGACAGTAATATAAATTTCTACTTTTGTCATATAGTTATAGTAACATGCTTGCCTTCTATAATAATATTGCCCAAAGATACCTGGAATATCCTTATATTCTACAGAAGATCATGTTGATATATTTCACCAATAAAATATTTATTGACTTGGATGATCAAGAGTTGGCTAGCATGCTGAAGGCATCCAGAGAACTCAAATGCTTCAGGGTTTGGGAAGTAAACCCTGTGTGTTTCCAGGCCTTCCAAACTCATTATGTTTTTAGGGTTCTGGTGGCAAAGGGCTTTTATAGGACATTCTTAGCAAAATAAAATGCAAAATATTTCATCTTGCACTTTCTTCCTAAAAGAGGAAAGCACAATGTCCAGTTGTTTTTTTTTTTGTTTTTTTTGTTTTTTTTGTTTTTTTAGTTTAATGTTACCATATTACTAGGGCTGCTATTGGATTATTAGGGGAACAAAACTATAACATAGACCTTTGAGTTTTGGAGCAAGGCCATTTCTTTTGCAGTATAGAATTGTCTCTTGACAGACAATTCCTGGCATGCTGCTGGGTCATGGTAGAGATGTATGACTTACTGTGGGACACCAAATATATGCAGCTGGAACTGGCCATCATGAGCTGAGTCCTGTCAGATCCATTAAGTCATAACATTGGATGTATCCAACAACAAATCATAATAAGATAAAAGTGGTACATAGGGAATAGAGGATGAGCAGGACCAGAGTATATAAGATAGCTATTGAGCAAGTGTCCTAAACACCCATACATTTGCACAAACAGCCCTCCCTTATCTCATAATTATAACGTAATGCAGGATCTCTTATAACTAGTTAAAAGAGGAGGAAAAAGCTTAGCTTACAGCTACATTAACTTGGTTATAGACAAGCAAAAATAGTTAGCAGGTACACTACAACCTCACCCCAAAATTGATTTTTTAAAACAGTGACACAAGAAAATTTCCCTTCGGGCAGATATCTGAGAGGTGCACCTGGTCATCACTTTGTGTAGAAAGAGAAGTGGTTTCAGTTTAGAATAGAAATGGACTCAAGGGCAGTGGTAAAGGAAGTGGTTATGAAAACTGAATACAAAAAATATGTAGGGGCATCTGGGTGGCACAGTAGGTTAAGCCTCCAACCCTTAGTCTGGGCTCAAGTAATGATCTCAGAGTCTTGAGATGAAGCCCTGCTCAGGGCTCTGTGCTCAGCACTGAGTCTGCTTATGGCTCTCTCTCCCTCTGCCCCTCCCTGCCTGTGCTCTCATGCTCTTACTCTCCCAAATAAATAAATCTTAAATATATATATTTCACATATATATATATATATATGTGGATATATATGAATATATATATTCATATATATATGAAAAAAATATATATATGAAATATATATATATATATATGAAATGAAATGAGTATCAATTTGTCAACCGAATTATACAAAAAAAGGAATTACTCAAGTGACCTTTGAACACAGTAACTTGATCATAAATATTTATGAATATATTCTAGGAAAGAAAAAGGTGAGTTTGGGACATCTTGTGGCAGAAAGTAAGAAAATGCTCAAATACAAATGAGATCATGCCAGAAAGACATAGAGACAAGTTTGAATTTGCTACTAGTCAAATTTGTAACAATTTGAACATTATAAGAAAAGAAGATTATAAGTGATTCTAATATGTTTGATTCAAAATACCCATATATTCATACTGATATTTAAAAAGAGAAAGAAGAGGTAATGAAATGAAGGAAATAGAAAATCACTGCTTTACAAATATTAGTGTTATAATTTGGGGAGAAGGAGTAAAAGCAGCTGGTTAGTGATCCAGTTCTCTCTTGATAATAACTAGATTTTCTGATAAATAGACTAATGTGCTAGGAGGAGAGGTTTTTTCTGTGGAATGCTCTTATCAAAATGTCCCTATAGGATTGCTGTTAATAAACAAAATGAGAATCTATGGAATCAGGAAACAAGGCTTTCTGGAAAATGTCATGTAAGATCTGTAACCATCTGGATATGAAATGCTGTTTTAAGACCTAAACATTCTCACCACGTGAGGTGACTCACAAATTTGACTTAGACTTCATCTAGAATCCTATACTAGAGATACATGCCCACTATGAGAGAAAATGTCCTGGGGACATTGCTAAACCTTTTTCTGATTTATCTGTATTAACCTCTTAAATGATTGTATCCTTGAAGTTATTAAGCTTGATACAGGTTAACATCTCACTTTCATTATCCTTTGTGTTAGGTCATAAATGAATCTGGTCTCATTCATAAATGGGAATCAAACCATTGGGTGAAAAGTTGCTTAGGAAAAGGAAAGTCACATGGACTCAAAATATCACCTCACAGATGTCTGTCTTATAATGTGAATAAGGTACCTTTAAAAATGGTGAGATCTGTGAGGCAATCTATTCATTGTGTGCAATAAGAAGTTCACTAGGAAGTATGTTTGCAAAGATGTTTAGACTAAATATATTCAAACTTCTAGACTGAACTTCCAGTTCAAAAGAAATATATCAGCATCATAAAGGACACCATGAAGAAACAATCTGACAGATCCAGAGTGTGGGACATTCTACAAGAAGATTGACTTAGATTTTTAAAAAATAGTCAATGTCATAAACAACATTGTTTTCAATTTAAAAAGACTAAAGAGAACTAACATTTATATTACATAAAACAAAAATATATATAAACATAAGGAATATGTGTAATTGACCCAGTTCATATTTATTTTCTGTAGAACCTTCCCAAGGATATGTGAGGAATTCATACATATTTACTGAATTGATCTGTCTATAAGTAAAGAGGTATATTCTTAATCATTCAGTATGTGGCCTTAAATAGAGGCAAAAAGGAAAGATACAGGTGATGACTAGTATTTGGAGTTGTCAAAATCATATCAAAATAATAAGGCAACCCCCAGTTGTCATTGGATAATAACACCTGCTTTTCAGGAACTAATAAAGGACCTTGGTTTATAACTTAATGTTAAAAAGTTAATATTGCATTGCTAAAATGATGTTTTAAACATACAGTTCTTTATTAAAGAACTATAAACACTTCATGGTAAAAATTCATAAAACTTTATAAACAGACATTTTGAAAATAGAATCTATACTACAGTAAAAAAAAAAAAAAACTAACAATTATTTACAAGCAATACTGACAAATTTGGCACTTACTGGAAAGAAAAGTATAAAACACTGGCTTAAGAAGAAATTTCAGATTTAAAAAGAAACTACTATTATGCATCTTGCAAGCACCTCACAAGCACTTATGGCACAGCTAGTGGAGCCTCCTTCATTATATTTATGTGACTTTTAATGTGTTTCCATCAGTTTGTTGTAAAACCACCTGAACATTGTCAAGAATAAAGTCAAATGCCGTATTCCAAACTGATTCCACTGACTGCCCTAGCAACCTTTTCATGTATTGTATAACTAGATCCAGTTTTTCTAAATAATTTCTCTATTCAGTACATCATATATGACCTCTACTCCTAAAATGACACTGTTTTGATGTAGAAAGTCACTAAAGGTTATCTATAACAAACATGGGAAGCCTTATCAAAATACATAAAATATCTTCTTAATGTCTTATAAATTTCTTATTCAGTATGTCCATGACAGTAGTATAGCAAAAAGGAAACACAAAGGAAAATTATTTTATTTTACCCTTTCACAGAATTTCTGTTCGTGGCTAGAGTTTATCAAAGCAGCATTTGCCCCACAGATTTTTGCTACCTCCTCATTTTCAGTAAGAGGATGTATCTAGTCCTTAACACCTGCAAAGTTTTAACAGAGTCCAACATTTTTGTCTATATTGGATCCCTTTCTCCAAAGGGCATGTAGGACTCTGAATGTCCAGTGACTTGAAGCCATATAACCCTGCAGGAGGGGTTAATGTTGATTGTCTCTGGACACTTAGAAGCAAGTCTTTGTCATGTGCCCTTACTGTGGACAACTGTATAACCCCAAGAGACAGTTATCCTGTAAAACTAGCAAATTTTAGAAATAGCCAGAAATTACAACATTTTGGATAACTTTTTGACAATGGCTACTAAAAAATATGTCCCTATCCTATGAGTCAGAAATTCCACCCCTAGTTATATACCTAAGATAATTGAATATATATGTCTACTAAAGGATATGTACAAGAAAGTTTATAACATCTTTATTCCCCATTGTCCAGATTGAAAACAACCCAATTGCCTATCTACAGCAAAATGGATACATAAATTGTGGTACATTCATACAGTTGAACATTATGCACCAACAAAAAAGAACAATTGCTGCTAAATGCAAATCATGGATGAAAATCACATTCATAATGATGAGCAAAAGAAACCACCCAAAGATTGCACATCTGTGGTTCCATTTATAAGAAATTAAAGAGAGAAAACTAATCTATAAGGAAAAAAATCAGAAATAGTTGTTTTCTCTGGGGCCTATGATTGGGAAGGGGCACAAAGGATCCTTCCAGTATGTTGGGAAGTAATTATACATCATACTGAGTTATACACTTTGTGTCCCCCGATTTTTTATACCTCAATTAAAAAAATAGAAATAGCAGAATGGACTAGGATTTGGAACCGAGAATTTTTTGTTAACCAAAAATAATTTAAAAATCTCATGTTAAAGAAAAATCAAGAAACCATTTACATACTTGGTTTAAATCTTTAAGAAAAACCCATATAAAAATATTTCAAAATTGATTCTTTATGTCTGTTATTGTTTTACAAATGTATGCATCTATAGAGGTTACCTTTACTTCTTGGATAAAATCGAGAAAATATGTTGTAAAAATGGTTTTAAGTTCCAAGTAGCTCAACAATACATAGAAAACATTGATTCCAGAGCAGAAGATAAAGAAAATTTAAGAAGCGCATGGGTAGCTCTGTTAGTTAAGTGTCTAGCTCTTGATTTTGGCTCCGGTCATGATCTCAAGGTTGTGGGATTGAGCCCTGTGTAGGTCTCCGCGCTCAGCAGGGTGTCAGCTTGAAATTCTTTCCCTCTGCCTCTTGCCCCACCACCCCCACTCATGCACTTGCTCTCCCTCTTTCTCTCAAATAAATAATTAAATCTTTTTTAAAAAAAGAAAAATTTAAAACTGATAATTGATTGAATAATATTACTTTTCATCTTCTGAAACTGTGTAATTCTGACAATGACAATAGGTTGTGTTCAGGATAGAAAAGATTTTTGAATAATTAACTCATTGAGTTTTCTTCAGTTTAGGGATGTTCTTAGTCTCAGGTGAAACTCATCCTGTCTGTTAGGGAATACTTGCTGTTTTGGAAGTCCTTTGGGAAGGACAAAGTCACCATTGCTAGAAAAACGACTTTCTGTTGCAAAGCTCTCCAGGTCCAACTACTGTCCTTCTCAAGGGATCACTGGAGGAACACAATTCTTGTTTTCAAAAGATTCTACACGTTATTAGCTTATAGCATATTTTTTTTTTCTTTAATGTTTTCCCAGAGGAGATGGGAGGAGACTTCCTATGCTTTCTTCTGAAACCTCTTTGACTCTAACTGCATTACTGGAAAGAGTCTTCTCAATGCTTATGTTATACTGCACCTATTTTTATAAGATTCTTATAAAAATCCAGTACCAACTCCTTATGTGAGCTTCTTTCTTTTAGAGATAAAGAGATCAACTCAAAGTATTATTATCTACAACATGAATTCTAAGAAACATGCACATCATCACTTGTGAATTTCTCCATGAATTCATGAATTAAGAATGAAATTACTTTGTTTCTAGTGCTGTAGCAGTAACTCTTGTTCCCTTTGCCTTTATAATCGACTCTAAGGGCAAGTCTAGGTTTGTCAAACAATATTTTGCATAAAATATCATCAAGAAAACATCTGAGATATTATCGTATAATTATCTTGGCATTTTATTTATCTGAACTTTGTTTTATACGGTAAATCAGTCATTTTCCTGGTAGAAGTTCACAGATGTGTTGAATTTCCTTTTCTCTTTTCTATTATTTTTTAATTTATTTTTCCTGTTAGAAGCAGAGATGTTTCTGGAGTAAGGCACTAAATCAAGCTGTTAGCTCTGCTCCATTATTTTATACACTTCAGGTTGCAACTGAAAATACCTATATAGAAATTTATATGGTAGCATTAAATAACTTCAGACTCAATGTGTTTCTTCAAGGATGAACAAAGTATTCATACACAGTTTGTATTTAATAGTCACACAGAAGCACATTAAAGGGTGAGAGAGGGCTGAGACCTCGAGTTCTCAGGACTTGTACTGAAAGTTTTAATAATGACACAAATGTTCTACTAAACACATTGCTTTTTATGGCCTAATTTTTCCAGAAGTTGTATTGATCAAAAGTATTTTGGCAGTTGAAACTGAACAACGGAATAATGTCCAAGTTCTTACATGCAGCCAAATAATGTACTAGTGTAGTAAATGAAAAGCAAGACAAAAAACCCCTAGGAGAGCACATAAAATATAGTATTACAGAATATTAACTCCACTGCATATAGCCGGCAGCATATGAGCAATATTAAAACAAAGAGTTTGAAGCTACAAACTGCAAAACATTAATTCATTTCCTACTAATGTTTGCCCAAGGGACAGCTTCAGGGTCTGATGGAGATTTATTTTTAAATAATGTTATTTCCTCACTAACTGACCTTCTAACTTGGTCCAAATTTCATAAAGAAGGAAAAGAAAATGCTTGTAAAGAGTATTTTTGAGGAAAAAGGCACTTTGCAGATTCTTTCTAAAGACAATCTTCCAAATTAGCTCCGTGATTTTAAAATGGTCTATGAATTAACACAATTTTAAGATACACTGCAAATGCAACCAATGAGTATATATATTTTTGAAATACATGATTGAAAGTTTCTGAGTTTGTGCCGGCATTTGATTAATTCTGCAAATCCACTGTAAGTGTAGAAGTCAGTGGTATAAATAAAACCACTTCTACAGTGTACAAGAGCAATTTATGTTACCCAAACATTTTTTGAACGTCATGGCACACTGAATTTATGAAGTCAATGTACTTATTTTGATAGGAAAGGATATTCTCATGGGGGTCTAGAGGGGAGTATTTTATCATTGTGTATAAATGGAAATGGATGATCTATATTACGATTTACTGTATAGGATGTTTCAAATGTTTTTAAAGTTTTAACTCAAATCCCAACCCTATTTCCAATTGCAGCCTTCCTTGTTGACAAAATAAATATTAGGTTCTCTGAAAATAGAGTAGAATGAGGCCTATTTGGAAAATTTATGTATTGCTACTTAACGTGAATTTCATTATCCATGGTTCAGCTCCCACTCACAGTTCTAATTTCCATATGGCTTTTGTAAGGTCCAATAAGTCAGAATTTCACATGGTAGATGACAGTTTTTAAAAGCATCACCCTGAATATCAATATTTGTAAATCTTTATTTAAAATTATTGACATCATATTAGTGAGAATTTAAGTTAGACTTATAGTGAACAAGCTATATAGTGACATGACATTGTTAATTGTGTTGCACATATATTTTTATAAATAAATTAATTAACATATCTATTATTCATGGAATGATATCTTTAGTTTTCTAAGATATTAATGAAATCTTTAAAATAAGCCATCTAGTACTTTTGTAGTGTTAAATTACCATTATTCAGAATTTATAACTTAATCCAGACTACAAAAGTTTTCCTTTGAATTATTCATGTAGTGATAAAACTAAAAAAGGAAAACATACAGAAAAATAGCACGACAGTTTAGTGAATGAGAATGAATGCATTATTGTGAAGATTTCAGCTTAGGTTTTTTTTAGTAGCATTCATTGTAAATGATTATCTGTTTTCTACATCAGAACCAAATGAATTTCAGATGTGTAACATTTAGCATTTAGTTAAATTGCTAAATTAGCACATAGCATTGCTTCCTATGTGCTACCTGTTTTTGAAAGAAATAAAGTACATTTTGACTATCTTAATTTGGATTATCCTTATAATTAGTGAGATTTTATTGCATATAAAGATCTAATATACTGGAATCAATATATATGCTTTATAAAATTCAAATTTTATATTTAGCATAATTTAATATATATTTTATATATACTATATAATTTAATATATGTGCATAATTTAATATATATATATACAAAAATAATAATATGCCCAGAGAAATCCTGAGAGAATTAAAAAAAGGCTCACTGTTAATTTTCAGAAGACAAAAGCAAAGTAGAACTTTTGGTAATGAGTATGACAAAATAATCCATTTTACTTTTATTACATACTACTTACATATTACATACTTACATTCCACATCACAAGTGTGACTTAATAGAATATAGGTAGTATCTAGTGTATGTATTGACTATCCTGCTAGAATCTCATTCAGTACAGTACATTCACCAATTTTAATTATGTTTTCACTTTTTTTTTTTTTTTTTTTTGAGAGAGAGAGGTGGGGGCAAAGGGAGAGGAAGAGAGAGACTCCCAAGCATGCTCCATGCCCAGCACAGAGCCCAAGGCAGCGCTCAGTCTCACAAACCTGAGATTATGACCTGGGCCGAAATCAAAAGTTGGACTTAACTGATTCAGCCACCCAGGTGCCCCTGCACACTGATTTTTAATATAGACTTTTGAAAACTGCAAAAAATGGGCTTATATGGCTTGCTACATGTTTTTCTGTTCTGTACCATTTTTTTTCCTTCTAGATTACTAGCTTGCCATGTCTATGTGATGGGGTATTCCAGGAGTTTCTTTCCCTGACCACCCATTAGAAATGCCTAGGGAATTTTTAAATATACCAGTGTCTGGTCTCCTAAATTCTTGATTAAATTGATATGAGGCATGAGCCAGACATGGTCATTTTAAAAATAATTCCTAGGGGTGCCTCGGTGGCTCATTTGGTAGAGTCTGACTCTTGGTCTCAGCTCAGATCTTGATTTCAGGGTGTTAAGTTCAAGCCCAGCATTGGGCTTCACGCTGGGCATGGAGCCTACTTTAAAATAATAGTGATGATGATGATGATGATAATAATAATAATAAACTATATAATTCCTAAATTGATGCTCATATGCAAGTCAGAATTGAAAACTTCTGGGATCTGGGATAAACTGAATGGCCCATTCCTACAAAAAGGAAATTTTCATTTCTCAAAATCTTTACCACAAAACAAACAAGTAAAAATGAAGAGAAGACATTATGGGTCCTTTACCTTTAAACATTCTGTTATCAACTGTTTTTTCCTTACTTCCCACAGCTGCTACTTTCCTTAAATTCCATCTACTGCTGGCACTATTTCAATTAAACATATCTTGGCAACATGTGTAATACATCTAGGTAAGAATTAAGCCTTTTTAGGATGTAAAACATGCAATTTGCCAGTTTGGAGTTGCCCACATTAAATACCATACTCTTGATTTTTATAATCAACATAGGGTCCAACTGGTAATTTTACTTTTAAATGAGGCTTTCAAAATGAAATAAAGATGTATTTTAAAAAGCAACCAATACTGTGAAATTACTATATTAGTCTAATATTTAATGAATTGAGACAAATTACATACAGAAACACTGACTTCTGTATCATGGATTTCAGCCTTCTGATAACTATGGATCTAGTGAATAAATGAATGTCACTTTTTAGGATATCTTTTCTTATTACAACCACTATTATAAAAATATGAATTTACATATATTAACTGCTTTCTGTTTTTACCAGGCTCTGTTTTTAGACATGGGACATAAATTATTTTAATTTATAAAATAATATTCTGTACAATTATATACAAATATATGACAATAAACAATATAATATAAATCAGGTGCTATTATCCCTATTGCTCAAAGATAAAGATTACACACAAAGAGGCAGAATAACCTGTCTAAGTCCACACAATTTGTGAGATGGGGCTGGAAATCAAAGCTGAGCAGTCTGGACTCAGCATTGACACTCTTAGTCTACCACTGTTGTACTTTGTGCTTAATCTTTGCTAGCACTTTATGTGGTATCAGTAATAAAAACTATGTTATAAAAAGGAAACTGAGAATTAGAGAACTTAAGTAGCTTCCCTAAGTTAAACAGCTAGTAAGTGACAAAGCTGATATTTCTGCCAATGTATGAAAGACTCCAAATACTATTATATTTTCTACCACACTTTGGTATAAATTACCTAATAAATGCTCATGAAAGTTAAATTTAATATGTTTTCTAAGTGTAACAGCTTCTTGAAGACAAAATCATTTTTATTCAATTTGTTCTTTGGTGTTATTTTGATTTCAGATATGCCTTGAAAAATACACTTGGCAATTCTAAAAAACCAGTAAGATTAAGCTTAATATTAAAAAAATTATTCATTTTAAATCACAACATCTTGAAGTAAAATGCTCCTGAAGTCAAAACATTTTATGTATATTAACTTTGACAATGTTACTTTTTCAGAACGTATAAAAACCCAAAGGATTTTTTTTTAGATTTGTTTTTATAGTAGGTTGAATTTTCTTAATTGCTAATGAGATAATACATGTAAAAGAGAAACCCATGGTTTTTTTTATTTTGTCCACTTTGTTTTCAAAAATAAATTTTTTAATAGATAGAATTGCCCTTTTTATAGCAAATAATAAACAGTATACTTTCTTAAAAGAGGAATATAAAAAAACAACAACAGCAACAACAACAAAAAAACCCAAAACAGGAATATA
This sequence comes from Ursus maritimus, assembly GCF_017311325.1. Lineage (NCBI taxonomy): Eukaryota > Metazoa > Chordata > Mammalia > Carnivora > Ursidae > Ursus > Ursus maritimus. The sequence goes on from NW_024425563.1 coordinate 30,956,888, forward strand.
GACTCCTCTGAATTCCACACTACTTGTAAGATGTTGTTCAGTTTCCCAGGATATTTGTTGTAGGGTTTGACATAAAATTATTCACAGTGGACATAATTGGCTAGTCTTCAGTTATATACCTGTATATATAATTAAAGTAGAGTGTGTGTTTGCATAAAGTATAGTGTATGACTTTTTATGGCATATGAACACCAAATTTGAAGAATTAAACAAAACTTAGTAGGAAAAGCAATTTGGAAAATTGATGCTACTTCCTATAAAAGACACATGTCACATTTATCAACCCAGAACAAATTCTGATCAAGTAGTCAAAAAAAGTATGACATTCTAGTTTCCATAGTGCTGTTTTTGCTAAAAGTATACCTGCCACTCTATAACATTCTGCCCTCACCAGAATCTGTGTTTTCTAAATTAATGAATGACCCTTTTCTCCACTGGTTGCTCCAGCCAGAAACCGGGGTCGCCCTTAACTTTGTATCTTTCAGCTTGTATCACATCAATCACCATATCTTGTTGACCCTATCTCCTTGACTCAATCTTTCACTTTTGCCACTTCAACATTATTACTTTTATATAAGCTACCACTATCCCTTATGTAATTTCAAAAAAATCACCTTATTCAAAGAAATTGTACTTGCCTTAATTATAACTTACCTGTCATGTCATTCAAATTATACATAATGTAATAGTTTCCTCAGAGTTTTAACCATGGTTTGACAGATACTTCAACCTCTTCTTGGTTTCTGCGGTGTCTCAAGATATGAATGAAGGAGAAGGAGCGAAGTAGGCTGGGTTGGCATCTCAGGAGATATTGGCAGGAAAGACTTCAGAAATATTAGTGGTGGTTCTGGTGTCTTTGTTGAGGGTCACACTGAGCGCTGTGAGCTGCTTCAGGAGCATCTTTAGGAGTCGGCACCATGGCAGAAGAAATCAAGACCAAATTCAAGAACTACCAGACTGTCGCTTTTGACAACTCCTTTGCCAACCAGAACCAGCCCAGAAACTGCTGGCAGAACTACCTGGACTTCCACTGCTGTGAGAAGGCAATGACTGCTAAAGAGGGTGGTGTCTTCATGTGCAAATAGTACTGGCATGTATACAAGGCCCTCTGCCCCATATTCTGGGGGTCAGCCTCGGACAACTGCAGCACAAAACGCATGTTTCCTGGGAAGATCTGAACTGGCTCCAACCACCTTTCCTTTTTTTTTTTAATTAAAAAAAATTTAAGTTTTTATTTGAATCACCTGGTGCTCATCATGATAAGTGTATTCCTTAATCCCCATCACCTATTTCATTCATCCCCTTCCATGTATCCCCTCTTGTAACCATCTGTTTGTTCTCTATAGTTGATTCTGTTTCTTGGTTTGTCTCTCTCTTTTTTTCCCCTTTGCTCATTTGTTTTGTTTCTTAAATTCCACATATGAGTGAAATTATATGGTATTTGTCTTTCTCTGATTGGCTTATTTCATTTAGCATTATACTCTCTAGCTCCATCCATGTTGTTGCAAATGGCAAGATTTCATTCTTCTTTATGGCTGAATTATATATATATATATGATATATATATATATCATATATATATATATCTATAAGATATATATATATAAGATATATATATATAATATCTTCTTCATTCATCAATCAATAGTCCTTTGGACTGCTTCCATATCTTGACCATTTCCTATTCTGTTCTATTGATATATTTGTCTAGTTTTGTGCCAGGACCATACTGTTTTGAGTACTAGAGCTTTTTAATATTACTTGAAATCCACAAATTTTAGGATTATTTATTCTAGTTCTGTGAAAACTGCTGTTGGTATTTTTATAGGGATTGCTTTAACGTGTATATTGCTTAGGGCAGTACAGACATTTTAATAATATTTTTTTCCAATCCATGGGCAGGGAATGCCTTTCCATTTCTTTGTGTTATCTTCAATTTTTTTCATCACTGCTTTATAGTTTCAGAGTACATGTCTTTCATCTCTTTGCTTAGTTTTATTCCTAGGTTTCTTATTATTGTTGGTGCAATTATAAGTGGGATTGTTTTCTTAATTTCTCTTCCTGCTGCTTCATTACTGGTATATAGAAACACAACCAATTTCTGTACATTGATTTTGTATTGGCAATGTTACTAAATTTATTTGTCAGTTCTACCAGTTTTTTGGTGGAGTCTTTCAGGTTTTCCATAAAGTATCAGGTCATCTGCAAATAGTGAAAGTTTTACTTCTTCCTTACTGATTTGGATGTTTTATTTATTTTTGTTGTCCAGTTGTTGTAACTATGATTTCCAGTACTATGTTGAATAAAAGTGGTGAAAGTAGACATCCCTGTCCTGTTCCTGATCTTAGGGGAAAGGCTCTCAGATTTTCTTCATTGAAGCTGATGTTTCCTGGAGGTTTTCATTTATACCTTTTATTATGTTGGGGTATATTCCTTCTATTCCTACTTTGTTGAGGGTTTTATCATGAATGGCTGTTGTTCTTTGTCAAATGCTTTTTCTACGTCTATTGAAATGATCATATGATTCTCATTCTTTCTCTTATTCATCTGATGTATCATGTTGATTGATTTGTGAATATTGAACCAGGAATAAATCCTCTGAAGTCCTCAGTTTGTTTCCCAGAGTCCAGTCTCTCGTGGTTCATTCCCCCTTCTGTTTACCCCACCTCTTCATTCTTCCCTTCCTTCTCCTACCGATCTCCCTGCTATTTCTTATGTTCCATAAATGAGTGAAACCATATGATAATTGTCTTCTCTGCTTGATTTATTTCACTTAGCATAATCTCCTCCAGTCCCGTCCATGTTGCTGCAAATGTTGTGTAATCGTTCTTTCTGATGTCTGAGTAATATTCCATTGTATATATGGGCCACATCTTCTTAATCCAGTCATCTGCTGAAGGGCATCTCGGCTCCTTCCACAATTTAACTATTGTGGACAATGCTGCTATGAACATTGGGGTGCATATGGCTCTTCTCTTCACTACGTCTGTATCTTTGGGGTAAATACCCAGTAGTGCAATTGCTGGATCATAGGGTAGCTCAATTTTTAACTTTTTAAGGGACCTCCACACTGTTTTCCAGAGTGGCTGTACCAACTTGCATTCCCACCAACAGTGTAAGAGGGATCCCCTTTCTCCACATCCTCTCCAAAATTTATTGTTTCTTGCCTTGTCAATTTTTGCCATTCTAACTGGAGTAAGGTGGTATCTCAATGTGACTTTGATTTGAATTTCCTTGATGGTTAATGATTTTGAACACTTTTTCATGTGTCTGTTAGCCATTTGTATGTCTTCATTGGAAAAGTGTCTGTTCATATCTTCTGCCCATTTTTTGATTTGATTATTTGTTTCCCGTGTATTGAGTTTGAGAAATTCTTTGTAGATCTTGGATACCAGTCTTTTATCTGTGGTGTCATTTGCGAATATCTTCTCCCATTCCATGGCTGCCTCTTAGTTTCTTTGACTGTTTCCTTGGCTATGCAGAAGCTTTTTATCTTGATGAAGTCCCACAAGTTCATTTTTCTTTTGTTTCTCTTGCCTTTGGAGATATGTGTCATGAAAAAAGTTGCTGTGGTCGATGTCAAAGAGGTTACAGCCTATGTTCCCCTATATAATTTTGATGTATTCCTGTCTCACCTCGAGGTCTTTCATCCATTTGGAGTTTATCTTTGTGTACGGTGTGAGAGAGTGGTCAAGTTTCATTCTTTTGCATGTATCTGACCAATTTTCCCAGCACCATTTATTGAAGAGACTGTCTTTTTTTCCACTGGATGTTTTTTCCTGCTTTGTCAAAGATTAGTTGCCCATAGAGCTGAGGGTCCATTTCTGGGGTCTCTATTCTGTTCCATTGGTCTATGTGTCTGTTTTTGTGCCAGTACCATCCTGTCTTGGTGATCACAGCTTTGTAGTATAACTTGAAATCCGGCACTGTGATGCCCCCAGCTTTGTTTATCCTTTTCCACACTTCCTTGGCGATTCGTGGCCTTTTCTGTTTCCACACTAATTTAAGGGCTGTTTGTTCCAGTTCTTTGAAAAATGTCATTGGTATTTTGATTGGGATAGCATTGAAAGTGTAGATTGCTTTGGGTATGGTGCTGTTGTAAATGGGATGGATTCCCTAAATTCTCTTTCTTCAGTCTCATTGTTTGTGTATGGAAATGCAACTGATTTCTGAGCATTGATTTTGTATCCGGCCACATTACTGAATTGCTCTATAACTTCTAGTAGTTTGGGAGTGGATTCTTTTGGGTTTTCCATATAGAGTATCATGTCATCTGCGAAGAGAGACAAACTGTTTGACTTCTTCTTTGCTGATTTGAATACCTTTTATCCCTTTTTGTTGTCCAATTGCTGTTGCAAGGACTTCTAGTACTATGTTGAATAATAATGGCGAGAGTGGGCATCCTTGTCGTGTTCCTGATCGTAAGGAAAATGCTTTCAGCTTTTCCCCATTGAGAATGATATTCGCCATAGGCTTTTCATAGATGGTTTTTATGAAATTGAGGAATGTACCCTCTATCCCTACACTCTGAAGGGTTTTAATCAGGAAAGGGTGCTGTATTTTGTCAAATGCTTTTCCTGCATCAAATGAGAGGATCATATGGTTCTTGATTTTTTTCTTGTTGATGTAATCTATCACACTGATTGATTTGTGAATGTTGAACCACCCTTGCATCCCAGGGATGAATCCCACTTGGTCATGATAGATAATCCTTTTAATGTACTGTTGGATCCTCTTAGCTAGGATCTTGTTGAGAAATTTGGCATCCATATTCATCAGGGATATCAGTCTGTAATTCTCCTTTATGAGGGGGTCTTTGCCTGGTTTGGGGATCAAGACAATACTGGCCTCATAGAATGAGTTTGGTAGTTTTCCTTCTGTTTCTATTTTTTGAAACAGCTTCAGGAGAATAGGTATTATTTCTTCTTTGAATGTTTGGTAGAATTCCCCAAGGAATCCGTCAGGCCCTGAACTCTTGCTTTTGGGGAGGTTTTAGATCACTGCTTCGATCTCTTCATAATTAATCGGTCTGTTTAAGTAATCAATTTCTTCCTGTTTCAGTCTTGGTAGCTTATGGGTTTCCAGGAAGGAATCCATTTCTTCCAGGTTGTTTATTTTATTAGCATAAAGTCGTTGATAAAATTTCTAATGATCCTTCCTACTTCATTGGTGGTGTTCTTGATCTCTCCCCTTTCATTCATAATTTTATTAATTTGGGTCCTTTCTCTATTCTTTTGAATAAGTCTGGCCAGTGGCTTATTGATCTTATTTATTCTTTCAAAGAACCAGCTTCTAGTTTTGTTGATCTACTCTACTGTGCTCCTGGTTTCTAATTCATTGATCTCTGGTCTAATCTTGATCAACTGCCTTCTCGTGCATGGGTTAGGTCTGTTCTTCTGTTCCAGCTCCAGCTTCTTGAGGTGAGAATATAAAAACTGCATTTTAGATTTTTCTATTCTTTTGAGTGAGGCTTGGATGGCTATGTATTTTCCCCTTAGGAATGCCTTTGCAGTGTCCCATAGGTTTTGGACTGATGCATTTTCATTTTCATTGGTCTCCAAAAATTGCTTAATCTCCTTAATTACCTGATTTACCCAGTCATTCTTGAGCAGGATGGTTCTTAGTTTCCAAGTGTTTGAGTTTCTTCCAAATTTTTCCTTGTGATTGAGTTCCAATTTCAAAACATTGTGGTCTGAGAATATGCAGGGAATAATCTCAGTCTTTTGGTATCAGTTGAGACCTGTTTTGTGACCCAGTATATGGTCTATTCTGGAGAAAGTTCCATGTGCATTCGAGAAGAATGAGTATTCTGTTGTTCTGGGGTGTAGTGTTCTGTATATATCTATGAGGTCCATCTGGTCCAGTATATCATTCAAAGCTCTTGTTTCTTTGTTGATTTTCTGCTTAGGTGATCTATCTATTGCTGATAGTGGAGTATTGACGTCCCCTACTATTAATATATTATTATCTATATGTCTCTTTATTCTGGTTAAGAGTTGGCTTGTGTATCTAGCTGCTCCCCTGTTGGGAGCATAGATATTTATAATTGTCATATCCGCTTGTTGGATACATCCTTTAAGAATAATATAGTGTCCTTCTGTATCTCTAACTACAGTCTTTAGTTTAAAATCTAATCTGTCTGATATGAGAATTGCTGCCCCAGCTTTCTTTTGAGGTCCATTGGCATGAAAAATGGTTCTCTATCCCGTCACTTTCAGTCTGGATGTATCTTTAGGTTCAAAATGAGTCTCTTGTAGACAGCATATGAATCCGTCATGTCTTTTTATCCAATCTGCAACCCTGTGGCATTTATGGGAGCATTTAGGCCATTCACATTGAGAGTGATTATTGAGAGATATGATTTTA